>NC_138038.1:42759929-43083430 GCF_964106645.2 Podarcis pityusensis | reverse complement strand
AAGGGACTGTTGTGGGGGGGAAATGGTATTCTCTTTATTCTTTTGATTCAGCTTCAGCACTATCTGAAAGGAGTCTCATTTAACAACAGTGCCGGGGATGAAGTTTCCTTTGACCAAAATGGATACTTGGCCACTGGATTTGATATTATCAGCTGGGTCACATTTCCAAACCTGTCCTTCCTGAGAGTCAAGGTTGCAGAGATAGACCCCATTGCTTCCAAAGAGAAAGAATTGAACGTTTCTGTGAATAGCATCAGATGGCCCAGTGCTTTTAACCAGGTACAGATGATTCATTGTTTGGGACCACATGCTGGTGGGCAGTTCTAAACATGGGGGGGGGGGTCCATGCTCGTTCACACACAGTCATTTGTTTGTGCATATTCATGCACACTTTTGAAGAGGACAAGAACATGGAGGTGAGCACTAGGCTAACTACTAGTTCGCAGCTTCCTCCTCCTACATATTCTATTACAATTATATAATCCTCCTCCACACGCATTCAAGGTGATGTACAAGGAAACTGGGTTTTTTTTAGAGTTTAAAACAGCACACAGAAATAACAGAAATAATAGCTACATTTAAAAACAGTACAAAGTGGACACCCGTGGCAGAACTATTCATCCAGCTTGGAAAACTTGTTGGAACATAAATATCTTCAATTGTTTCCAGAAAATGCAGGTAGTGGATGCTAGTCATGTCTTGACAGAAAGGCTGTTCTACAGAACATGGGAAGCCACACTAAAAGACATGTTCTGAGTTTCTGACTGGTGGACTCTGCTATTTTTGGAACTTCTTTCTTTCCATTTGCCATCTTCCCCATCACAAACCGTGAGGAACACTGTTTCTGTGAGGTGCAAGATATTTGCAATGAATCTCACTATGTGTTTCCTCAGCCCACCCCCTTTGGGGGAGGCAGCAAAGTTTGACAACATGCTGGGAGGAATGAAGTAGGAGACAGCCTTGGTGTGTGCCCATGTATATGTCACACTGAAGACCTCCAAGGGTCATGTGAAGTTTGTAGGCCCAGGGTGACACACATGTTCTGTAATTTTATGCAGAGGTGAGTAGGAGGATGCCCTATTGAATATTGCACACTTTACTTCCAAGAAAGCATGTGTAGAAATGGGGAAACCAACAACATGGTAAAAAATAAGCAACATATAGTGAAGCAAACATGAGGGATTTTGTCAAGCTGTCAGAAATTAGTCAAGTGAGGTTTAAAGTGTTCTGGTGGAAAGACCCTGGCCAAATCACAGAGGGAGTGGAAATATTTCCTTGAGAACTATTTTCATATACAGGCTGAGACCATTTCATTAGGCCCCCATGCGCATCAGTGGAGCGCATATAAGTGCGCCCTGCCCCATTACATCCCCAGTTCTGCCCCAGTCCTGCCTTCTTCTGGGTCCAAAAGGATCTGTGCATCATCAATCACACATCAATTGGACGTGCTACAATGATTGCCACTTGTACTAAAGACTGTGATTACAGTGGTACCTCGGGTTAAGAACTTAATTCGTTCTGGAGGTCCGTTCTTAACCTGAAACTGTTCTTAACCTGAGGTACCACTTTAGCTAATGGGGCCTCCTGCAGCCACTGCGCCACCACCACACAATTTCTGTTCTCATCCTGAAGCTAAGTTCTTAAGCCGAGGTACTATTTTTGGGTTAGCGGAGTCAGTAACCTAAAGTGTCTGTAACCTGAGGTACCACTGTATAGGCATTCTAGGGTTGTCATGTTTTGAAGAGCAAAAAAGAGGACACATTTGCCAACTTCTACTTGTAACTATGGATCACTATGATGACTCTTATCATGAAAAAGAGGACATGTCCTGGGGAAAGAGGGCATATGGAAACCCTATAAAGCACCATCTTGATATGTGGACATGATTTAATGAAAGCTTTGTCAGGAGGCCTCTCTAAAGTATAACCAGTTTGCCATGCCAGTACCAGACAAATATATGGCCTAAATGCTGAGACATTAACCAATTTCACTTCTATACAGGTACAACCCATTTCATGGTGTAATGATGTCTGTCAACCAGGTTATAGCAAGAGAAAGAAGGAAGGGAAGCCATTTTGCTGCTATGATTGCTTTCTATGCCCAGAAGGGAAGATTTCAAACCAGACAGGTAAGAGTAGTCATGCCCATATTATTTTTCCCTCTAGGACATAGTTTTACATTCGTGTTTACAGACCCCCATTTCCTTCATATTTAAAAGGAATAGTTCACATGAGTGGAGAGAGTATAATATGGCAAGTGAATATGGCAAGTGTGCTCTCATGCACAGCACCCAATTTCACCAGGAAAAAATGAAATCAAATGAAAATAATTGCAAAAAAATCCAAATATCAAAATGGAGGTTATGCTAATTCTTTTTGTAATGTTTAATAAAAGTTTGGCGAAAAACTAGATATTTTTTTTAAAAAAATTAACCAAATTCCAGACATCTACCGAGCTTCAGGTTAACTTTTCCTGTCTTCATACCCCTAAATTCTGGATTCTTCTTAAATCATTGCTTTCTGTAGATATTTTCAAAAAGAAAAAGTAACATTGCTTGAAAATTATGTGAACTGATTTTGAGCTAGCAGTTCTCATTCAGAGTTTTAAAGAGATGTTTCTGTAGTGCACTGAAGGCAAACTTCACTGCAATGAAAAAATGTTTCTTTCCTTAGACATGGAGTACTGTTTGATGTGTTCGGATGGTCAATATCCAAACAAAGGCCAAGATTTATGCATTCCAAAGAATATCAGCTTCTTGTCCCTTGAAGAACCTTTGGGGATCACTTTAGCTGCTTTTACTCTTTCCCTTTCTTCCATCACAGCTTTGGTGCTGGCAATCTTCATTCAGCACAAAGACACTCCCATAGTCAAAGCCAACAACCGGAGCCTCACCTACACTCTCCTCATCTCCCTCCTGTTCTCCTTCCTCTGTGCTCTGCTATTCATTGGCCGACCTGAGAAAGTGATATGTCTGCTTCGACAAACCACTTTTGGCATAGTCTTCTCCGTTGCAATTTCATGTCTTTTGGCCAAAACCATTATTGTGGTTCTAGCTTTCATGGCCACCAAGCCAGGGTCCACTATGAGGAAATGGATAGGGAAAAGACTGGCTGCTTCTGTTGTTCTTTCCTGCTCCCTCATTCAAGCCACTCTTTGCACTGTGTGGCTAACAACCTCTCCTCCATTCCTAGATGTAGATATGTACACAATGTCTGAAGAGATTGTTTTGGAATGTAATGAAGGATCTGCCATCTTGTTTTACTCTGTCCTAGGCTACATGGGTTTCTTGGCCACTGTCAGTTTCACAATAGCTTTCTTAGCCAGGAAGTTACCTGACAGTTTTAATGAAGCCAAGTTTATCACCTTCAGCATGTTGGTCTTTTGCAGTGTTTGGGTGACCTTTGTCCCAACTTACCTTAGCACAAAAGGGAAATACATGGTGGCTGTGGAGATCTTCTCCATCTTGGCCTCTGGCGCTGGGTTACTGGGCTGCATTTTTGTCCCTAAATGCTATATCATTTTGGTTAAACCTGAGTTGAACAACAGGGAGCTACTGGTGAGAAAAAATAATTCAGGCATTAGAAACTAATAACCCCTAATTGTGATATTAGTTATTGCTGGGCTTGAAATGCCTCCTGAACTTTGTAGCCCTATTCTGTTGATGTGAAAGGTTTTGAGGGAGAACCCCCCTCTTCTTTTCATCATGTACACAGTAAAGATAAAGATAGAATGTGTTACCTATGCTTTATTGAATCTACATGCAATGTTTAAATCTTGGTAATGCACCCCATTTTTTTAATCCAATTCAAATCATTGTTTCACAGTACAGTGGTGCCTCGCAAGACAAAATTAATTCGTTCCGCGAGCTTTTTCGTCTTGCGGTTTTTTTCGTCTTGCGAAGCACGGTGTCGGAAAAGTTTTGGAAAAGCTTCAAAAATCACCAAAGTCTTCAAAAACCTCAAAAAAGGCTACCACACCGCGTGCTATGAGTTGCTCCTCGAAGTCAAGTCTCAACTGTATTAACGGTTTTAAGAAAAAGGAAACAAACGTGCAAGACGTTTCCGTCTTGCGAAGCAAGCCCATAGGGAAAATCGTCTTGCGAAGCAACTCAAAAAACCAAAAACCCTTTCGTTTTGCGAGTTTTCCGTCTTGCGAGGCATTCGTCTTGCGAGGTACCACTGTATCATTTATAGCTGCCAATTAGTCCTTTTTAAAAAAATGATTTTTATTAGATTTTATTAGATTTTATGAGTTTATAACAATACCAAATACATATCCATATAAAGAGATTTCTCTGAATCTCACGACACCCCCCATCCCTTCCATGGGTCCTAATGTGAACATTTTCAGCTACATATTATTACATAATCTGTATTTTATATCCATACATATTGTCCATATTACCAGCTTCAAATTAGTCCTGATCTGCTGATAGGCACTGACTTCAAGCTTGCTGGTATTGGCTGAACTGCTGAGTTTTTGTTGGGGAGTTCCACATTGCGGTCGACCCCTGCTGAAAGCAAAACTAACACTGAGAAATGGAGCAAGTGTCCCCATATATTTTAATGTAGAGAGAGAGATCCTCTTGTCTCATCATGCCTTGGGTGCATGATTACCACTTTCAAGGTGCCTAGCACCACTCGCTATGATGAGGAGGAAGCACAGCCTGATTTCATTCAGCCAGTCTCCTGTGGTTTATTTTACGAAAGGATCAAGAGGGACAAACTTCCTCCAAGCACCTTATCCTTGTTCTCACACTACATAAGCTGAAATCAATTTCTCTAGCAGTGTAGATTTTCCAGGGAATATTTACTCATACTTCCCCTGTTTGCCACTGGAGCTACTGGTGGGCACATTTGTACTAACAGGCACCACACTTGGAGGTTCCTTTTGTCACTCACAGCCCTGGGTGAGAAGTTGGGTGCTTCTAAGGATGTGTAGGTGCTACTGAACACATGGACATGCATTACAGATGGGGTTTTTTAAAAAAGCAAGACATGGTTTAGCATGACATCTTCATGAAGACCCTGTTTTGCCTTTCCCCGTAAAAGTACTATGGTGTGGAGTTTGCCAAAATAGTTGGCTAGCCACCAGGAAGGATACCAACTTACAACTTTATTCCGCAAAGCTGAAGAAAAGCACGCCACCTTTTTCAGTTGGCAATACAAGATGGGGGAAATGTTGACTACTCTATGGAACTGGAAGCTTCTGTCTGCTTTTTGAACCTCCTTCTTTTGTCAACAGCCTGATTTAGAAATTCTGCCCAGTTTCATGCCATGTATAGAAGTAGAAACTATGCAAAACTTTTCTTCTTTTATGCCAGTGTCTTCCTTACTTTAAGGCCTCCTTGACTTGATGGCCTCTTCTTGATGGCCATTAAATAAGAGGCTGCCCTATACCAAGCCAGAACATTGGTTCATCAGACTCTGTACCGTCTACACTAACTGGTAATGGCTCTCCATTGTTTCAGATGGGGATCCTTCATAGCCCAGCTTTGAGATAAAGGTGTTGGGACCAATGACATTGTGCACCCCTCCCTCTAAGTCTCTTGTTATTACAAATAATTTGCTATAAAAAAACTTTTTATGCAATATTATAAAACTTTTTTCTTATTCCACCAAGTCTGATCATTTATCTATCTATCTGTCATCTGCACAAGGTTTCCCAAACCTGGTATTCTCCAGATTTTTTGGACTTAAACAGCTATCATTCCTAATCATCAGCCATTCTGGCTGAGGCTGATGGGAGTTGGATTCCAAAACACCACTGGGGAAGGCTCTCTACACGATACTGGCAGTAGCAATCCATGGTTCCAGACAAGAACCCAGCTGTAACTGGAAATACCAGGGACTGAACCTGCGACCTTGTGTATGCAAAACATGAACTACTATCTTTCCCTTCTTTGCCCAACAGACCACTAATTGGATTTCAAGGCTGAACAGAGAATTGATATGACATGTGAATGCCAGACGTAAAAATCAATCCCTCTCAGCCCTTGGATAACATCCAAGCCAACATGCAGGATGGCAACATTCATCCTTTCTTCTTCCAAGACACTCTTTGTAGCAATTTGGCCACTGCCCCATGGACATCCTTGTTCCTCAAGGTATAAATGATAGGGTTGAGAAGTGGGGTGACCACAATGTAGAAAAAAGCAATTTTCTTGTCACTATCTGGAGTTGTCCCCGACCTGGGTCTCATATACATAGAAATAACAGTGCCGTAGAACAAGGTGACCACTGCCAGGTGGGAAGCACATGTAGAGAAGGCTTTGCTCCGACCTGCAGCTGACTTCATTTGTAACACAGAAGACAGAATGAGTCCGTAAGAGGTCAGGATAACAGAAAGGGGCACTAGAAGGATAATCACAGCTGCTCCAAAAACGACAGCCTCCGTAACACGGGTGTCAGCACATGCAAGTTTCAACACTACTGGCATCTCGCAAAAGAAGTGATTAATGAGGTTGGGGCCACAGAAGGGGAAGCGAAGAGTGCAGGCCACATTCATCAGGGAGAGCAGGAAGCCACCTGCCCAGGAGCCTGAGGAAAGCTGCAACTGGTGCCACTTATCCATGGCAACAGCGTAGACCAAGGGCTGGCAGATGGCCACATAGCGGTCATAAGCCATGGCACCAAGCAGAAGAGCTTCGGTGCTCCCCAGGGACAGCCCAAGGTACATCTGGGTCACACAACGGGCAAAGGAGATAGCTCCATTCCCAGACAAGAGATGAGCCAACATCTGGGGCACAGTGCAGGTGACATAACATATCTCCAGGCCAGAGAGTTGAGTCAGGAAGAAGTACATAGGTGTATGGAGGCGGGGGTCAGCCAGCACCAGCATGATGATAACCAGGTTCCCCAAAAAGGTAAATGAGTAGAATATGAGGATGACCACAAAGAGGAGAATCTGTGTCTTGCGGTGGTTGGAGAGCCCCACCAAGATGAACTCTGTGACGGAGGTGAGGTTCTCAAATTCCATTCTAGCCTCCTCCCTGTAGAGAAAGGGCAAATGTAAGAGACCAGGCACAATGGGACAACCATAGACTATCATCTCTCCCACAAACAGAAGGAAGGTTCTAATATGCTTTTAAATAATATGTTTTATCATTGATGTTCTGTAATGTGTTTTTAATGTTGTACACTGCCTTGGGATCCTTGGGATAAAGGGTGGTATATAATTTGAAACTGAAACAACAACAACAACAACAACAACAACAACAACAACACAGCAAGTGAATGCTCTTAGTTGTGAGGACCACCCCCCATTTGACTCTCAAATATTCTTAGGTATTATTCTTTTGCATGATGATTTAGATAGTTAGTGCATCAAGGTACCATGTAATACAATTTGGACCATGATGCTGATTATGTGAAGAGAAAGATTTAGACTGCAATCCCAACCCCACTTACCTTGGAGTAATTCCCACTTTATTCTGTAGAGCTTGCATCTGAGTAGGCATGGCTAGCATTGCTCCTTTTATTATTTCAGTTGAAACATTTCGGATAAACAAAAATACATAATAACAAACAAGACACCTATAACAAAACTTGACTGTACACTTAGTTTCAGCGCTGCTTTTAAATGCACATGAAGAATGGGGGGAAATATTGAAGACAAAGAAACAGCAATAGGTCAACAAAGATGATGTATAGATTTTAAGTTACAGACCAAAAATGTTTAGATACAATATCAGTCCATAATGGACAGTGGAGATCTGGAGGAAGGACTGCTGCCTGTTTTCGCGGGGAGAAAAAACCTGAAAAATGGGAACCAAATAACTGGGAATTGTTTTAGATTTAACCCCTCTAAGCTGCCTATTATGTTCCATAGCACAGAGTGCATTTATCAGCTTCAGCTGGTGGCCCAGCTGTGTCCCTATCTGGGATAGGTGATAGCCTAACTTCTACCATCTATGCTCTGGTAACCTCTAGGTTAGATTACTGCAACATGTTATATGTGGGGCTGCCTCTGAAGATGGGTTGGAAACTTTAGATGGTGCAGAATTCAGCAGCCAGTGCTCACATGGGCAAGACTTATTCAGCATATAACGCCAATGCAAACATGTGTCCTTTTGGGGGGGGGGTGTATTTCCTTTCTTTTTTTCCACTGTGAGGTGTGAGTAGCCACTTAACAGTTTCTATTTGGGGGGGCCCTCCAGATTTAGGTAATCCAATTCCTGTTTTCATCTGTCCCTGGTTTCTTCCTTTCTAAAGCTGAACTCTGTTGTGCTTATCTTAGAGTAGATCTACCTAAGATTGCTCTTCATAGCCTACTCATTCATATATGTATATGATGTGTGGGGGGGGCACACACACACAAGCTGATTCAGTGGCTTGGAAGAAAAAGGGTGTTATCACCACTCTCATAATGTGCTGCCTGAGCACACTTTCCATATTGATGGGGCTTTGAGTACTAAAGTACCGGGACAAGCATTAGCACATATACTGTACGTCTCTGTGGGTTTTATTTAATTTCATGGCTACATTGTCCCCTTTATAGTTCTCAGATTCCGAAGAGCCTTTACTCCCATGCCTGGGTCTATCTGGAGGGCCACAGGTTCCCCAACACCGATTTAAAGGGTAGAATTGTGTCCTGAATTTTACTTCTAGAAATATGGCAACCCTACCACAACAGTCATCTAGTCCAACCCCTGACCTATCATGAAATGCTGGGGGGGAACCTGTGCCAAAGCATTTGGCAAACTGTACCTCCAACTCAACAATTCTACCAAGTGTTCAGCTTACCTTCCTTTGTCCTCAGCCAGTCTGCACCTGCCTGCCTGCCTGCCTGCCTACTTACAACCAGCCTAGTGGATTGCTCCACCTGTCAGCTTCTTCCTTGAATGCAGAAGAGAGAAGGGTGGAACAAAACTGGAATTAGTTGGCTCTGCCTGTCATTGGCCCTGGCTCCATATACCTGGCTCCATATACCATTGGCCTCCCTACCTTTTGCCCTAAGAGTCTTAATGGGCACCAATCACCAGTTTCTCACATGGATAAAGAGAAGTCAGAACAAAACAGGAATATGAGAAAATTCCAAAGTTAATTTCCTTGAGATTTGCACTGAGGCACGTTGTCTCTCTCACAAGAAGTGAAAATAAGTGAAAATTGAGAAACTGAATAGAAGGATATATTTTTAGAACCCTCCTGAAGGTGAAAACAAAAGGGAAGATGAAAAGTTGCATGTCCAAACAAAACATACACCCCCTTTCATTCAGCACTAATTGAAAGTAACAAGCTTTCAAGGTGGAAAATATTAACATTAGTGACATACCAAAGAATCATAGAATTGCAGAGTTAGAAGGGACCACGAAAGTCTAACCCCCTGAAATGCAGGAATCTCAACTAGATCATATAAAACAGACTAGAATCATAGCATTCTGAAGCAGATAGTACTACCAAGCAGGTAAATTTCATCTTAAACAGTGAAATGAGTTCCTTTTCTCCCCTCCAATTACAGAATATAATCTTACCTTCATGCTATTCCCAGATGTTCCTGATGTGGTGAGTTTATGTTAAGTCATGCAACAGTTGGCTGAGTTAGGGTCAAGCTTCTAACACAACATATAGAAGGTTCACAAAGATGGATATTGCAATGTCAAGGGGCTATTGGTGGAGGTCTTCTCTGTGCTGCTTTGAAATGGATGCCTGTGGCACAATCGTGGTGGCCATACTTCTCATGGCTATTCCCTCCATTAGGAGGAGGCAGGGGAAATCTAGATTTTACTAGCTTTAAAGTGGCAAGAACTGTCTGAAGATACTCTGATCTTTAAGTACACTGGGAGTCACACCAAAGAAACATATGTAACACATATGTACATCAGGGATGCTGCTGACCCTTAGCTTGTTGTCTGTTAGAGTCTCCGCTGGGAAGAGGTTGGAAGGAAATCGTGATGCCCAGATTTTTAAAGTAAAGTCCCTGAACTGTAGAGTTGGGAGAAAAACTGCTTTGTATCAGGTTAGATCACTGGTCCATCAAATAACTGTGGTGTTGCAAATTTGATTGAAGCATCTTCTACTGCCCTACCTGTGAGGTGTCTGCTCAAGTCTAGCATTGGCTATCTCGACTGGCAGCCAATCTCCAGACAGATGACCTATTGCCACTTAAAGGAGATGCTAGGGATCTTAGACCTGCAAGGCGTGTGCCTTTCCACTAAACTCCTGCTTTCCAATCCATTTGGACAGGTGCTTCCCCAGCCAATTTTTTTAATGCTTTAAATGGGAGAATGAACATCATCTGGCTTGTTCAACTCCCTGTTCTAAGTGTTAGGTGGTGGCTGTTGTTGCTCTTTCCCCCTGAACACATCAAGAGACTGAAGATTCGGTACGATAATGAGGACTGTGAGTCTACTCCACAGAGACTCCTCAGATTCCTTTGGAGAGTTCTTCAGGATTTGTAATAGTCCCTTCTCTCTTGGGCTGCAAGCAGTTAAAATACAAAAATGGAAGAAGGCTCTTTGAAACAGGTAACAAAGATGGTGGAAATAAAAAAAGGCAATAATTTACATTTTTTTAGCCTACAAGTGAGGTTGTGTACATTCCAAAGCAGGAAAGCGTTTGAGAAGGGATCATTGTTTTTAAGCAAATTATGTTGCATGCATACTGAAAAGTATTCACAGTGCATTTCCTATGTTTTTCATATACAGAAATATTTAATAATTTCTTAGCAAATAGGGGAGGAGCATGAAGAGGAATAAATACATTATCCATAAGGATTCTCTTCTAATCAGGCAGAATCTTCAGCCTCATTTTCATACTTTTCATCTCTTTTGAACTATCAACTACCCAGTGAGGTAGATTAAGCTAAGAGTTAGGGCCTCACCAGATATCATTTTATGTCACATCCATGATGATTTACGTTCATGAGGTTATTGGAGTGATCACATATGTCCCACTTTCAATACCATTTGTGCCTGCCAAACTTTTATAACAGCCACACTTTCCATTCTGATCAGTGCACAACCCTTAACTTCCAGTCAGCAACTATAACATTTTATGCCTGGCTTGATTTCCCCCACTGATGTGGATATGAAGTATGAAACCAAATACTAGTTGTGTGAAAGGGTAGTGACCCTTTAAGCCTGGCAAAAAACACAGAAAACCACACCTGTCAATGTGAAGAAGTTTATTAAGTTCCAAAAGGGAATTGGGAGAATTCCCAATTCTTTAAGAATATAAAGAAAACAATTTACTTCATGTCTACCTATCCTATTGCAGTGCCTTACAAACAGGCTACTGATCTCCTCAGAAGAAACAAAAGCAGCATTGTGTGTCAGATGAAGGTTGAGGGACAAGTGGCAGTGTTGGCAGCAGCCCATCTTTTAAGGGTTCTTGACCCAGGTAGGCTCTGATTGACAGGCAGCATTTAAAGGACTGCCACATCCATCAGGGAGAAGTTTTGCAGAAAGCTTTACCACACCTGGTGCTCTCCAATTCCCTTACCATTGGATATGTTGATAGAACATATCTATGTTTTGGACTCCAAAACATCGGAAGCGTGGTAGGTTGGGGAAGGCTGCTCTAAGCCATACTGGCAGTAGCTCTCAAGGGTTCCAGCTGTGACTGGAAATACCCGGGGTTGAACTTGTGTGTTGAAAACATGAGCTACTGCCACTGTGCTAATATCCTTCCCTTCTTTGCCCAACACTTCCCAAAGAGCAGAGGTTGGAGTATGTTATCATCCCAGAAAAGGTCCCCAACTTGGGATATAAGCCATCATACCTGAGGCCACTATCTGGAATTCGAGGCTGAACAGAGGTTTGATACGTTGTTTTAATGCAACACTTAAGAATCAGACCAAAGCATCCCTTGAATAACATTGAAGCTAAATAAGCAGAACATCAACAGCCATACTGTTTTCTTCCAAGACCCTCTTTTCAGCATTTTGGCCACTACCCCATGGACATCCTTGTTTCTCAGGGTGTAAATGATTGGGTTGAGAAGTGATGGCAATTTTCTTGTCATGATTTGGAGTTGTCCCTGTCCAGGATCTCATATACATAAAGATTGGCCATTGGACTGACCCAGTATAAGCCAAATCCCATTCCCCATCTCATTCTGCTGGATATACAGATCCATCCTTAGATTGTGTCATCAGTTCTGCCCCAGCTGTAATTAAGGTCTATTTGAGTCTTTCCATTCCAATCTACTCCTCTGGGATGAGAGCTGGATCTGGCAAACGGAGGCAGTGGTACAAATTTCAATTCCAAATTTTCTGACAATCAAATGCAATGGCAATAAGATGGTCTTATTGGTTTACCCGACAGCTTCCCCATTTTGCAAATAGTCCCATGTGCCCCAAAAGGCAACTGGCAGCTCCTAGTCAACATGACCACTTAAGCAAGGTGGTGACACTCATTTGTGTTTCAGACCCCATCTTTGCAGAACCTTTGCTGCTGCCCTATGGACATCCTTGTTCCTAAGGGTGTAAATGATAGGATTGAGCAGGGGGCTGACCAAAATATAAAACACTGCAATTTTCTTGTCAAAATCAGAGGCTGTGCCCAACCCAGGTCTCATGTACATAGTGATGACAGTGCCATAAAACACGGTGACAACCATCAAATGAGAGGTGCATGTTGAGAAGGCCTTTTGCCTGCCAGAGCTTGACTGCATTTTCAGTACAGTGGACAAAATGAGCCCATATGAGGTCAAAATAACTGAAAGAGGGCCCAGGAGGATGATAGCAGCTGTCATGAAAACTACAAACTCAGTGATGTGAGTGTTGGCACATGCAAGTTTCAGCACCACAGGTAGCTCACAGATGAAGTGGTTGACACGATTGGGGCCACAGAAAAGGTGGCTGAAAGTGCAGCCCACATTGATTGTTGCAAGAAGGATGCCTACCAGCCAGGAAACCGAAGCCAGTTGCAGTTGGCGCCACCTGCCCATGAGGATGGCATAAAGCAAGGGGTGGCAAATGGCCAAGTAACGGTCATAGGCCATGGCACCTAGCAAAACACATTCAGTGCCACCCAGGGTCAATACCAGGTGCATCTGGAGTGCACAACATGTTAAAGAAATGGCACCATTTCTGCTCAGTAGGTTGAACAGCATCTGGGGCAAGGTGCTGGTGACATAACATATCTCCACCCCTGCAAGGTGAGTCAGGAAGAAGTACATGGGTGTGTGGAGGTGAGAGTCAGTCTGAACAAGCATGATGATCACCAGGTTCCCCGCAATGGTAAGCAAATATATGTTGAGGACGACCACAAAGAGCAAAATCTGGGTCTTGCGGTGGCTGGTGAGTCCCACCAAGATGAATTCAGTAATAGAAGTGAGGTTCTCAGCCTCCATTCTGGCTTTTCCCCCTACACTGATGGATAGAGAGAATAAGCAAAGAGAAGTTAGGATGAATGCAGTCATTTTCTTAAAAAAACCAAAACCAAACCAGAGATGGTGTAGTTTTTTCTCCCAACACATACTTGGTTTCACCAGGAACCAACAGTATTCATCCCCACTATCAACCTGAGCCTGTACTAGTTTAAAGAACAGGTGCAATTTCTGGAAACAGATACTATTGTGAGACTATGTAATGGACTTATGCAGTGGTACCTTGGTTCTCAAACTTGATCTGTTCCGGAAGTCCATTCCAAAACCAAAGCATTCCAAAACCAAGGAGCGCTTTCTCAAAGAAAGTAATGCAAAATGGATTAATCAGTTCCAGATTTTTAAAAACAATCCCTAAAACAGCAATTTAACATGAATTTTACTGTCAAACGATCCATAAAATGAAAGACAGTATTGTACATAGATGATAAAAAAATTTTTAAAAAAAAAATTCTTACCTGCACTGATGATAGTCATTGTTTGGATGGGTGGTTTTTTAAATCCATTTCCACAGTCACACAATCAATCAACCAGTAGCTGAACTTGGTTTCACACAGTCACAAAAACAAATTAACTGAAAAAGTCTCAAAGGCAAAACTGCAAAATAAATAGCAAAAACAAAAGCGCCAAACCTAATCTGTTCCGAAAGTCAGTTTGACTTCTGAAATGTTCGAAAACCAAAGCGCAGCTTCTGATTGGTGCAGTTCCCCTGAAACAATAGCTGACAGCCGCATTGGATGTTCGGCTTCTGAAAAACATTCAAAAACCGGAACACTTAATTCTGGGTTTTTGGTGTTTGAGAACTAAGGTACCACTGTAACGACCACTTTATATTGGAAACTTTCTTATTGAAAAAACAAAAAAAAATTCCTTCCAGTAGCACCTTAAAGACCAACTAAGTGGTCTTTCTTATTGAAAGTCTGTAATACTTTTATGAATCCAGTCTGTAATACTTTTATGAATCCAGCTTCCACCCAGAACACACCACAAAATCCATTGTCTACAGGTAAGTCCTGCAATACAACAGCATCCATCCTGACCCTTCAGACAGAGATTCACAACAGGATTTACACCAGACATTTCTTAGACAGCAGTACCAACCTAAGAACATGAAAAACAAATTAAAAAGAAAGACTGAAATAATCAGTCTGCTATAAGAGAGACCTACAGTGGTACCTCGGGTTACAGACGCTTCAGGTTACAGATGCTTCAGGTTACAGACTCTGCTAACTTTGCTTCAGGATAAGAACAGAAATCGTGCAGCGGCAGCGAGAGGTCCCATTAGCTAAAGTGGTACCTCAGGTTAAGAACAGTTTCGGGTTAAGAATGGACCTCCAGAACAAATTAAATTCTTAACCCGAGGTACCACTGTAATAGATGAAGTCACATGACACCACTTGATGTCACTTATAGCTCTCAGCTAAAACTTCTTTGATATATATCACCTACAGTTGGGGTAGCCAACATGGTGCCCTCCATATGTTGCTGGGCTCCAGTTCCCATCAGCCTTAGTGAGCATGGCCAATGGTCAGGAATGCTGGGTGTTCTAGTCCAACAAATGGAGGGCATTACATTGGCTTCCCCAGAGCTACAGGATGTGTGGCTCATCCTGGACAATATTACTTCCCTCTCTGTCTTAGGTCAAGTCTGGGGAACTTTTGGCCCTCCAGATGTTGTTGAATTATATGAGCCCCAGAAAACATGGCCATTGGTCAGGGATGATGAGAGTCATGGTTCAGCAACATCTGGAGGGCCAAAGGTTTCCTCACACCTGACCTAAAGAACACAAGTTCATCCCAACCACCAAAACTGGGAGCGGGGAACATTTATATCCTGCCTTTCCAAAAAGATCAAGGTGGTTTAATGAAGAAACAAAAACAACATGTCTATACATAAAGAATACAGTAAAGATACAATCACAATGTAATAAATCATGAAAACGTTATTACATAACAGAAGATACAAGGAAGCGAAGTCAAAAATGTAAGAAGAGCAGTAAAGATTCATTAGTCTCACCTTACTAACAACTGACGACTATCCAACAAAGGGAAGTGTGTGCACCATGCGAGAAAAGCATCAAGGAAAAGGAAAAGTGGAGCTCTCTGGGTAGGGAATTCCAAAGTCTGCTTGTGATCACATCTAGGCTTCTGATGAAAGGGGTGTTCACACTGCGGTTTAAAGAGCAAAAATCATGTTGTTCTTGTTCTTCTTGTGCCTCCGTGGGTGAAGTCAAACTGCTGGAGAATCACAGCACCTTCTGTGGCTGGTAACTCACAATTGCTGCTTCCGGCATTGTTTTTCAGTGTTAGCAGCACCAAAGAGACCTCCTGGGGCACAAGCCTAGGCAGTGTGTATGGAAGTCCTGGGCTGCCCAGACTAGAAGACAAGGCCATTTTCTTGGCCTTGTTGATGTGGTCCAAAGGAAGCAGAGCAATACATTTAGCACCAGCTAGGCTGCAGGAGTTGCCAGAAGGAGGCATACAAGGCACCTGGTCATCCAGCCGTCTTATGGACTCTACTCCAAATTTCTGCAGACTTTACTCCTTAGCCTTTACTTCTCTCAAAGATTTACTCCTGCAGTCTTTCTCATGAATGAGAAAGGCAGTGGCAGTTTAGAGCAGAGTTTTCATTCCCCTAGATCAGTGTTCCCCAACCCCCGGGCTGCGGCCCGGTGCCGGTCCGTGGATCAATCGGCACTGGGCCGCCCGAGGAACTTCAAATCATTTCACTGTGTCGGGCGGCCGAGGTGCAGAGCATTGCGCCCTCTCAAGCCCGCCCACTGTGTGACAATAGCGAATGAAAATTCGCTATTGTTACACTGATGCTCCTCCTGGCCAATCAAGGAGCGGGTCCTCCCGCTTCCTGATTGGCCGAAAGGCAAACCTCACACCATTGGCCGAGGAGGAGGCGCCACGGGAGGACTGAGGACTCGAGGTCGGAGACGCGGGGACTGAAGAGAAGCTGCCGTGAGGTAAGTGCACGGAGGGGGGGACTCAGCTCAAAACAAGCGGGCCACGGAAAAATTATCAAACATTTACCGGTCCGCGGCGATAAAAAGGTTGGGGAGCACTGCCCTAGATGAGCTGCCTTCCCAGACTGACAAGCCCCATCTGCCCCTTCTTTGCCTCTGCTGCAAGTGCAGTGTTTTCTTGACCATTGGACCCACAATTGGTCTTGTATGTTCAATCCACCAGAGCCTGTCTTCAAGTGCAGGGGAAGCCCCTAATGCACTGAGGGTATGAGACCCATCGGCTATCCTCATCTGTTATAGCCAGCCAGTTGAATCCATTCCTGGGTTGTAGCCACTGTCACAGGTGGGAACTGAGTGCAGGGTGGAGACCAAAGGTAGACAAACTACCCCAGAAGGAACACAACGTGTCCCCCCACCTCCCCTAACACCCCTCCACTAACACCCCATGCACCCTAAAAGCATGTGACAGTCCACATTTCCAATGAGTTCCATAGTCTATAAGACTGAGATGGAAAGAAATGGCTTTCTGCTGAATTGGATGAATAGGCAATCTAGCCTAGCAATCTTTCCATCTTTGACTAGCAACAGCTGTCCATGACCTCAGGTAGATGTCTTTTTATTACCGGAGATCCTTTAATGCCAGATGCATTGGACATGCAAAACATGTGCTCTTACACTTAAGCTACCTGTATAGGGCTCCGCCAACTAATTTTTGATGATCTCCGTGGTTAGACAAAACCACCTGCTCCATCTGCCTATATTTATGGTATCAGAAGATGAACACCATCCTTGCTTTCCGCCCCCCCCCCCCCGCAATTTATCAAAGGTCTGAGGTCCCAGTGAAAAAATAAAGATGTTTATTTTACTCTGCAGATACTCTGCAGATTCTGCAATCCCCTTGGTGGTTTCCTGTGGATCATTAACAGCTTGTTGTTTCTTGGGCCTTCTGGGTCCCAAAGCAATTAACATAGCAAAATGCGGAGGGGGGAAACATTCTTCAAACTTTTCAACACAGAAAGTTGTGATGAAGAATGAAACACACAATTCATTCATCCGTTGATCTGTATGCCACTTTCCTGCAAAACTGTGCCTAAAGCAGATCAATAAGTATAACCATTCATATTAGGAATGTATAGGGAAAATCATAATATCAATAAGTATGAAAACAAAATGAATTCATACAGTATTATATGAAACAGTACAATGCAAACAAAACAATAGAAATATGCTAACCTAATTTAGCAATTCAAAAGCAAATATGAAAGAGAATAATGCCTAATATAAATAAAATACAGTGGTGCCCCACAAGACGAATGCCTCGCAAGACAGAAAACTTGCTAGACGAAAGAGTTTTCCGTTTTGGAGGTGCTTCGCAAAACGAATCTCCTATGGGCTTGCTTCGCAAGACGACAATGTCCTGTGAGTTCCTGCTGGTCCCCCCCCCCTTTTCTAAGCCGCTAAGCCGCTTATCAGCTGATCCGATCAGCAGATAAGCCGCTAAAAGCCGCTAATAGCGCTAATAGCACTAATCCGCTAATCCGTCAATGGGCTTGCTTCGCAAGACGAAAAAACCGCTAGACGAAGAGAATCACAGAACGGATTCTTTTCGTCTTGCGAGGCACCACTGTAGTAATATATGAGTCTGGGAGGGAGGGGTCCACCATTCAAAAAATACATTCTACAGAGAGTCACCACAAATTACTTACCTGTGTGGGGTGGTAGCCACACCCCTCACTTTTAGGAGCCATCTTCCCAGCTTTCCCCTGGATCTCCTCTCACAATCACTTTCCCCGTCCATACCTGTTCATGAGCCATGTTTGTGCACTATTCATGTGTACAGCAATTTGGGAGTCGCTCAGGAGCAGAGCTGCACATTTAGCCCTGCAACTAACATTACTTGTTGAACTACAACTTCTATCACCCCTAGCTAGCAAGGCCAGAGCTCAGGGATGATGGGAGTTGTAGTCCAACAACATCTGGGGACCCACAGGTTGAGAACCGCTGCCCTAGAGCTTCCTACTAAGTTCACTTTTCACCATCCCGGCTCCATTTCCGGAGCCAGTTCTCTCTTACATTATGTAGCCCCATTTCACACCCTTGTTTTCACTCCCATGCCTCCTCCCATCTCCTTTGGTGCAATCCCACTTATACCAAACCCTCTGGTGATCTCTCCCATGGTTGATGATCTTCAGTAGGCTAGGAACAGAGGAGAAAGCTATTTCCTTGTTCTGCTGGATCTCTCAGTGGCTTTTGATACCATTGAGCATGGTATCCTTCTGGATTGTCTAGAGGAGTTGGGAGCTGCAGGCACTGTTATGCAGTGGTTCTGCTCCTTCCTCCTGGACCACATCTAGAAAGTGATGTTGGGGGATGAGTATTCGGATCCTTGGGTGTTCACTTGTGGAGCGCCTCAGGGCTATGTCCTCTCCCCCATGCTTTTCAACATCTATATGAAGCCATTTGGATAGATCATCAGGGGGGTTGGGATGGGTATGCAGATGATACCCAGTTCTACCTCTCCTTTAAAACAGAACCAATGAATGTCCTATGTGAGTGTCTGTAGGCGGTTGGAGGATGGATGGTGGTTAATGGGCTTTGAAGACGCTCAAACTCGGGGCACAAGGGGAAAATGTGCCAAGAGGAAGCCAAGCTTAGCAAATCCACACCGTGATCAACTCCCACCCGGAAACCAATGTCCCCACTGTGGAAGGACGTAAGGATCCAGAACTGAAATCCACAGTCACTTATGGACTCGTTAAAACCGTGTTTATGGAAAACAATCTCAGCTGGGGCTGCATGCAGACGAACAAAGAAACAAGAGCCAGTGAAAGGGCTCTTGCTTTGGAGTAAGATCTGCCTCTCCCTGCCTTCTCTCTTTTACAGAAACACAGATTCTGGAATGGCAGCTGCTTGCATCTCTTCTCTGATATACTTCCAATAGTCTTCTCTCTATGCACACAAGTGCTTGTTATGGTTATCTGACTAAATGTTCATTGGGCACTTTAGAGATATAGATTTCCCCCCACCTCTCATTTGCACATTCACATTGTCTTGGGGAAGTGGAGAAATGTGGGGAACATGAGGTGGCTTACTAGCCAGCTCAAGGTCCTGGCCAATCAGTCATCCAGCCCTGCAAAAATCCAGCTTCTCCTGAAGCAAAAGATGGAGAGAACTCAATCAATTATGGGGGAAATAATACAGATATGGTGTTGAGTTTCCACACCTTTTAGTTGTAAAGTCCTTTGGGCACACATAAAAATACACCAAACAAAAGCATAACTTGGACCTGTTGTGTGTTCAGACCTTTAAACCTTCCCCTTAAATAAATTCAGACAAGACTCAAATTTTGGTTTGGTTTTTGGCAGAACTTTTGCCACAACTTTATTGATTACAGCACATGACTGGTTACATAGGCTCTGGTTCAACTAGCTCCCTGCACAGTTGCAGGTAGCGCTGACCCAGGGCACCAGCATAGATCAGCCTAGGGTGAACACCTGGATAAGCCGAAAGCCAGGAACAGGCTATCTCCACCACCCAGATGTCCCCCTGGACTCAGGCACGGGCACAACCCCCTCTCAGGAGTTAACCAAACCATCGAGTCCCTGGAACAGAATAACCTTCACATAGGGATGGCGAGAGCATTCTCCCATCCCTATCACCTGAACCAGAGCCTATCCACCACACGAGCACCGCGCTCGCCACCAACCACTCACATCTGCAACCAATCCCCGCTGACATGGATCTCAGCCACAAATCATTCCCAGTTACAGACAGATGAACACCATCAATCCTGTTACAGATAGGTAGCCGTGTTGGTCTGCCATAGTCAAAATAAAAAAATTCCTTCCAGTAGCACCTTAAAGACCAAGAGATTCCACATCCATAGTAGCTAGTATAGTATTGTTGGGAAGATTATTTAAAGATTGTATTTTCCTCAGAAAATCTGTGGTGTCACGTACATAGCTGGGAGCACTGATGGCATATGGTTTCAGAACAGAGTCCATATAACCGGAGACACCCACTTTTCCTGTAAGACCTATTGCAGTCGTTAAGAGTCGTCAACAGGCTCATCTCAGCTATCTGCCAATCACCCATTCCCACCACCCTTCTGAGTAATACCCCTCCCCACCTTCTCACTATATAGAAGGATCTGGCAACTTCTGTTTCAGTGTATCTGAAGAAGTGTGCATGCACACAAAAGCTCATACGAAGAACTAACTTAGTTGGTCTTTAAGGTGCTACTGGAAGGAATTTTTTTATTTTGACCATCAATCCTGTAAAGGGATGCATCACAGAAGGTAATGCCCTGGTGACGGATCACCATCCCACCCAAGGCCAGAACCTTCTTGACCACAGCACTCTGGAAGCGCCTCCTGGCCCTCTCAGTGGCAGCTGGGCATTGGCTACCACACCACACACGTCGCTTCAGCAACTGCGACCAAAAAGTTTTGAGTCCAGCAAGAGCTGCCTTCAACTCTTCCAAGTCCTCCTGCATGTGGGTCCGCAGGCTCAAGCGGGAGCTTCCGGCAAATCGTTCTCACCCAGCTGCACCACCGTCGTGAATTTATTTAGGGGGGAGATCTCTGGGTCTGAGCATGCAAAAAGTGGGTTTTCCTCAAGAAAACCAATAGCTCCCTGGAGGGCCTCATCCATCGCTCAATTTTGTAGTCTAGTCTGCTGTACTACCTTGTCTTATGAACATCTTACCTACTGTCCCCCCCAACCACATCCTGAAATCTGCCTCCTTTGCTGATTCCCCTACTTCACTCCACTGAACCACAAGACTGAAGTCAGCTTGTTAACTCTTTTGCTAGTCTGTGTCAAAGATTCAGTTTTAATGGGTGGCAGGTAGATGCAACTCACACAACATTCACCTGTAGCTAGAAAAATATTCAATGTTTGATACAGGAGACGAGTGGCTAAATAAAGTATGTGACCAATTGACCAATATGATTCAAGTGAGAGAAGGCAGACAGGATTATGATCAGTTTGTTGAAAAAATAATTATTATTATTGTATATTGGGGTAGTAAGGTGCAGGAAAATATAAATCCATATGCATTGCTGGGAGGCTTTGAGATTGCATGCTACACTCAATTTAGTGAACTTCATTGGAAAACGAATGATAACAGTATTTTTTTCCACTCTTTTTTCCTCCCCTCCCCCCACCTTATTTTATTGGGATCTTTCCTAATATATTATGTTGTGTTATTGTTGTATAATATCAAAAACATTAAATATTCTTGTATTATGCAATATAACACCTTATATTCTTTGGAGGAAAGTCAGGATACAAATATAATAAAAAAGTTATATAAACAAGACATCGATTCCATAAAACATATTTTGTTGCACTGTGCAAAATATGAGCAAGCCAGGGCTGAACTGATACTACCCTTGCTGGTACCTTTCCCGGGAAAATCAGAGGCTCACTATGTCAGGTTCCTATTGGAAGACCGGACAAATGCTAGAACATTAGCAGTGGCAAAAATTTTATCGGTGGTTACAAGAACCAATGATCCCTATTATTCTGAACAAAATGCTTGTTTAACCTGGAGGTAGGCTGTATGAATTTTGTATTGCTTTGTAACAATTTGTTGGGTCTCTGGACCGTAATAAAGATTGTGGTTGTTATTGTTGTTTTAGAACTCTCTTGCCTGTTCGTGAACCAGAAGCAGCTCCTCATCATGGACAAAGAAGTAAGTTCATGACCCAGCAGACAATGCAAAAAATCATGAAGTCTGAGCAACATTTGCACATTATTCACACAAGTAGGCAACTCTCAACTCTTTTTCAAAATGGCCAGTCTTCTCAGTGCCTTGGCTGTTGCACCATGAATATCCTTGTTCCGCAGAGTATAAATGATAGGATTAAGCAAAGGGGTGACCACAATGTAAAAGACAGCAATTTTCTTGTCACGATCAGAAGTTGAACCCGACCGTGGAATCATGTACATAGAGATGACGGTGCTATAGAACAAGGTGACCACGATCAGGTGTGAGCCACATGTGGAGAGGGCCTTGCGCAGTCCAGTGGTTGATCTCATTTGCAATACTGAGGAGAGAACAAGCCCATAGGATATAAGGATAATCGTCAGAGGAATTAATAGCAATACTACTGATGCCAAGAATATGAAAGCCTCCGTGAGGTGTGTGTCAGCACATGAAAGTTTCATCACCACCGGCAGCTCACAAAAGAAGTGGTTGATGTGGTTGGCATGGCAGAAGGGGAGACCAAGGGTGCTCCCCATGTT
This sequence comes from Podarcis pityusensis, assembly GCF_964106645.2. Taxonomy (NCBI): domain Eukaryota; kingdom Metazoa; phylum Chordata; class Lepidosauria; order Squamata; family Lacertidae; genus Podarcis; species Podarcis pityusensis. Next base: position 43,060,879 of record NC_138038.1, on the reverse strand, counting down.
TATCGAAGCAAGGAGGAAGCCACCTGCCCAACAGAGCGAGGCAAGCAGGACTTGATGCCCCCAGCCCATGATACTGACATATAATAGAGGATGGCAGATAGCTAAGCAGCGGTCATAGGCCATGGCACTGAGAAGAAGACATTCAGTCCCACCCAGGGCCAATGTGATGTACATCTGTGTCATACAGCATGTGAAGGAGATGGCACCAATGCCAGATAGGAGGTGAGCCAGCATCTGGGGCAACGTGGTGGTGACATAACAGATCTCCAGGCCCGAAAGGTTTGTCAGGAAGAAGTACATGGGTGTGTGGAGGGAAGAGTCGGCCCACACAAGCATAATGATCAGCAGGTTCCCCATAATGGTGAGGGAGTAGATGATGAAGATGACCACAAAGAGTAGAATCTGTGTCCTTCGATCATTGGTGAATCCCATCAATATAAAATATTTGACAGAGGTCAAGTTCTCATCACGTACTCTGACCTCTTCCCTGCAGAGAAAGGGAAACAGTGAAAGAGCAGCGGCACGCTCAGGAAATGGGGCATGTCTCAAACAAGCTATGTTCCACTCATCGCAATATCGGATTGATCCCAGAACAAGCTAATCCAAGAGTGCAAGTGCACAATTGTCTCATTCCAAACTGATGAAAAGCTTCCCACATGGCATGAATAGAGAGATATTCACTCCATTTGTGTGTCACTTTCAAATAAGAAAGGCTACCAGGTAACATACACTGCTTATCATTGAGTCATACAGGCCATAGTTGGCAAATATAGTTCAAACCATGGTGTCACATCAGAGTTTTTGTGGTTTATATTTTGATTTTGTCCTGTGAATTGCCCTGAGACCTCCAGGTATAGGGCAGTATATAAATTCATTTAAAAAAAAATCATAGGTGCCAACTCCTAGGGGCCGAGGCCCATTCGGCTCCCCCAATAAAATATTTGAGGGGACTGGGACCCCCCAAGTCAGTCATAGGCAAACTCGGTCCATAGGCTAACAGGACCAGTGGTCAGGGATGATGGGAGTTGTAGTCCCAAAACATCTGGAGGGCCGAGTTTGCCTTTGCCTGCCCTAAGTTGATGGGTATTACCATTCAAATAGTGTGTATATACCATGTCATGTGATGAATTATGAAGGGTGGAGCTTACCTACCCTACCCAATATTTTATTCCAGTTTACACCCCTGGAGATCATAGTTTACTGGGATAAAATAGATTTTTTAAGGGAGACCACCATTGTATGAATGTAGCCCTTCTTCACAATATCCATTAAAACAAGAAAATAGTCTACATTCACACACACACACACACACACACACACACACACACACACACCATTTCCAAATTGAAGAACATGATCTTACCACTGCTCTTCTCTTTGTTGTTTTTCAGCAACCCCCAAATAGTTATCCATGTCACTGGTATGTGCAACTGTAAATAATAGCTGAGGGGGTTCCAGTCAGCTGTCTTAACGTGAGACGTTGAACAATCAAAGGAATTGTCAGTAATCTCAAGGAGGAACTTGCTGCATCTCTCCTAAAGGGGCTTCTGCTGAGGGAGGGCAGCTCTGTGCTGCTTGGAAAGACTGCCTGTTGCAGGGCACTCAGTAGTCTAATGCCTTGGGGTTTACTTGCAGTTTGCTTCTGCTAACCTTTCTGAAATCAAATTGGTTGTGGGGGAAATTGATCAACACATGGCCCAGCCAATCAGTGCTGTGCCTCCCTGCTCTAAGCAAGTGGGGCAGGTTGGTCTAGGGCTGACACAAGGTCCAAACAATCAGTGCTATGAACATCTAGATTCATCTCAAACAGGAAAATGCATGTTTTCCCTGCCTCCCATCCTAAAGAAAAAGTTATATGTATGTTTGCAGGTCGTCAGGTGGTTGTCCTTCTCTGTCCTGTGAACTGGGATCCTTTAACTGGAGATGGACCACAGATAGACCACAGAAAAAAATCTTGCTCTCCTTCTGATATGCTTCTTCAAGTACCTGGCAAGATGCTTGATGATCCTCCAACCTAGTTTTAATGCCTACCAAAGTGGGGTTCAACACAACCTGGCTTGCTCAACTGCCTATTCCTAACGTTAGACAATTGGACAGCACACCAGTATTTGTATTCTCCCTATGACTTTTTGCATTCTTTTTCCCTTGTTTGCTATTCATTATGATAATGAGGACAGTGCAGCTACTCCACAGGGACTCCCTTGGCGCCTTTCTTCTCTTCAGCCATTAATAGGTGTTTATTTCCTGAACCTCATGGGGCTTCATGTTCTTAACATACCACAGATATGGAAGAATAATTCTATGCTGGCTTTGAATCAGAATTGTATGCATTGTAATAAAAACAAATAAGCACATTTCACATTCTGTTATCTGAATGTATGCAAACTGAGCATATTTGAATTCGTCTCTGTGGGTTTCATGTTTTCCTTAGCATTTAGGGCGCATGGTATGCTCTTGGGAAGTTGCCTTATACTGAGTCAGATTATTGGTCCAACTAGCTCAGTGTCACCTATGCTGAGTAGCAACTGCTCTCCAGAATTTCAGAAAGGGGACATTTTCAGAGATTTTTAGTTCGCAGGTTGCCATCCGGATTTGGCTCTGGGGTGAACTGGAATGGGTGCACACCAGACCAGGCCCAGTCCAGATTTATCAATTATGCTGTGCCCACTTACAATTCCCAAGCAGCTGGTATCCAGAGGAACAGTGACTCTGACAATGGAGATGTAATACATACATTGATATCCTTATCCTCTATGAATCTGTCCAATCCTCCTTTAAAACCATTGTGGGAGCATGTTCCATTATGAGTTGCTGCTGCCAGATATAACTCCCTGTCGGCTTTGCAAGCATTTGTGCCAGACAGGGATGGCATGAGTACCTGATCTGCCTTCGCATTCACCCAATTCTAATTTAGGAGTGTCCAGATTTCCTCCTAAAGCATCTGTGAAGGTAGATTCTGGCACTGTGTAAGCATTCTTCAACCCAATCCCCCTAAAGGTAAGGGTAAAGGCACCCCTGACAGTTAAGTCCAGTCATGAATGACTCTGGGGTTGCAGCGCTCATCTCGCTTTACAGGCTGAGGGAGCCGGTGTTTGTCCACAGGCAGTTTTTCCAGGTCATGTGGCCAGCATGACTAAGTGAAACCAGAGCAGCGCATGGAAACGCCATTTACCTTCCCACTGGAGTGGTACCTATTTATCTACTTGCACTTTGACGTGCTTTCGAACTGCTAGGTTGGCAGGAGCTGGGACTGAGCAATGGGAGCTCACTCCGTTGCAGGGATTCGAACCGCCAACCTTCTGATCGGCAAGACTCAGTGGTTTAGACCACAGCTCCACCCGCATCCCTCAATCTCCCCAGATGCCTTCAGAAATATGACATTCTCCTTGTCAGTGCTGCTCTCCAAGAACAAATCTTTTATTAATATTCTGAGCTATTTCTGTTCTCTATAAATTCCCTTTCTATGCAAGCACTTATAGTTGAAATTCTCCCTTTGGGAGGGTCAAACTATTTTCTTAAGCTCCGTCCACAATGTCCTATCTGGCATGGCATCTGTGACTAATATTGTCCTTTTCCAGGTAAAACTTTAAGAGGACCTTTTATGTATCAAACCTTTCGTTCAATGGTTGATGTAGCATCTTAGATTATCCCAGAATCATGTACCATGTTGAGGGGGGGTGTCTATGGTCACCCTCCATATCTGCACACATAATATTTAGGGTTTAGCGAAGAGTCTCAGTCTCTCATTTTTAGCCAATGTATTTCTTTACTTAAGCTAATATAGTTCAGGGTTACAGAAGAGGGGGGAAATAAGGTTAATCAGTCACATACAGAATATATCACCTGACAAGGGAATACAAAAATAAGGCAATATAATCAAGTGTATTCAATTTTAGAGTTGAAGCAAATATATTTAATTACCTGGGAATACAAGCGTGAGGTTATTTTTTTAAGAGAAGACTGAGTTGGTACCAAAAGGGAGCAATGTCTATACCTCATCTCTCCTTTGAAGAGACAAAAGTTAAGATACACACCTAAATTCAATTGCTAACTTCACCACTGTGAAGGGAAGATGTAGCTTGGCCCTAAAATCCTTGAATTTCTTCAGGTGCTGCTGGTAAGATCGCCTGGTGCCCTAAACCCACTATGGCAGAAGTGATGGCATACTGGGATGTCAAATTCCAAAGTTCCACAGAACACACAGAATCCACTGGGTTCCAGCTCCGAGAATAGCTCCATCAGGAACCAAGAGAGGGCATCAGCAATGCAATTCTGCAGGCCTGGGATGTGATGGGTCACAAACAAGATATTAAAGCATGCCTTAATAACTCTCCAAACCTGTGCTTTGTAGGCATAGGACATGCAGAAGTGTGTGTAAGACCTGAGTGGGTATAGCATTGCAAATGAAATCTGAAAACAGCCCTCTATCTTGGATACTGTACCTTGGCTTTGGTGTTCCAATAAAAAGAAAATTATTTTCGTTGTGGGGGGGGGAGAAAAATATTGAAGTCAGAAGGAGGATCTGGTGGGAATTCCCAGCATCCCTGTCTCCCTTCCAGGAGGATTTGGTGCTCAGATCTCCTCAGCAGCAGTGTTGGCTCCAGAAAAGAGAGACGTTATCAAGATTTGGCTGTGAACAATGACCCATGAAAGGACTAGCAAGTCGAGGAGCTGGCACTGAGGACAGAAGCTGTTCGGTTCTCCTTGCTTTTTCCTGGCCTAAGAGTTCCATGCTGTCTAGAGTTTTCTTGGGTTGGTCCTTTAGGGCATGGGAAGACAATATGGTGCTCTGCAGAGGACGCTGAGTTGTTCTGAATGGGGAATGAAAGAACCATCTATGCCACCTTGACTTCTTTGGAGGAAAAATTTGGCATAAAATAAATAAATCAATGGCATAAACTTGCTCTACAACTTTCTTAGAAGCTCCTGCTCCAGAAACAGCTCCTGGTCATTGACAAAGAGACAGCTCCATGTCCCAGGAGATATGTATCTCCTGTGCCAAAACCTGATGCTCAAGCAACATTTCCATATTATTCATACTAGTAGGCAATGATCAACTCTTTTGCTTAATGTCCAGTCTTTGCAACACCTTGGCTATTGCATCATGGATATCCTTGTTCCGAAGAGTATAAATGATAGGGTTGAGCAGAGGGGTGACTACAAGGTAGAAAATGGCAATTTTCTTGTCACGATCAGAAGTTGAACCCGACCGGGGAATCAAGTACATAGAGATGACAGTGCCATAGAACAAGGTGACCACAATCAGATGGGAGCCACACGTGGAGAAGGCCTTGCGCCATCCAGCAGTTGACCTCATTTTCAATACTGAGGAGATAACAAACCCATAGGAGGTCATGATAATTGAAAGAGGAAGTATGACCCCAAGTGAAGCTGCCAAAAAGATGGCGGCCTCTGTAATGTAGGTGTCAGTGCATGAAAGTTTAATCACCATTGCCATCTCACAGATGAAGTGGTCAACACGGTTTGGGCCACAGAAGTAGAGTGAAGTGGCACTGCCAACCATTAGAGACCCAAGGAGGAAGCCACCAACCCAAGTGACTGAGGCAAGCAGAAATTGTCGCCACCAGCCCATGACACTAGTATATATTAGAGGATGACAGATAGCTAGGTAGCGATCATAGGCCATTACACCTAGAAGAAGGCATTCACAGGATCCGAGGGACAATGTGATGTACATCTGTGCCATACAACGGGTGAAGGAGATGGCTCCATTGCCAGACATGAGGCTTGCCATCGTTTGGGGCAAGGTTGTGGTGACATAGCAGATCTCTAGGCCTGCTAAGTTGCTCAAGAAGAAGTACATTGGTATGTGAAGTGAAGACTCAACCCACACAAGCAAGATGATCAACAGGTTCCCCAAAATGGTCAGGGAGTATATGATGAGGACTACCACAAAGAGAAGAATCTGTGTCCTTCGATCACTGGAGAATCCCACCAATATGAACTCTTTCACAAAAGTGACGTTTTCTTCCCCCATCCTTATCTCCTTCCTGCAGAGAAAGGGCGACAGGGGAGACCAGAGAAATTATCTGAGAACCATAAGTATAGCCTTGTTTGGGGCCCTACAAGACTGGGGTCAAACCATGAACCAACCATGAGCCTCAATTTCATTTTATAAAATATCTCAGCAAGTGTCTTTAGTTTCCCATTAATTGAAATTTCTTTTCACTACTGCGTGTCTTTCAGTCATTGTGATTGTGAGAACAGCTTGTTTATTCTTTATTTAACAATCTATTGAAGTATAGATAATGTTTTTGTTTTAATTTTTTTTGTAAACCATTTTGGGTTTTCTTACAATAAATGCTGTATAAATTTATATAAAAGTATATATTTCTTGATGTTCATGGTTTTATTTACTTATTTATGTTAGAGCAGGCATCCCCAATGTTTTGGGATTACAATTCCCATCATCCCTGACCACTGGTCCGGTTAGCTAGGGATGATGGGAGTTGTAGTCCCAAAACATGTGGAGGGCTGAGTTTGGGGGGTGCCTGTGTTACAGGAATCATAGTGCTGGGACACCATCTTGCTTAATGACATCAACACCCCGCTGATACGTTGACTTTAGTTCTGTGCATTCGTTATTTTTTTGTGGTATATGGTTGCAAGAACTGCCCTGGGATTTATTTATTTTATATTTTTATGAAAAGAACTGTGCAAATGAGATGATAAAGAAACACATGAGGGTTTTATTTTCTTTGAGGGTCTATTTAGGCTATGTGGAAGAGTATGAGTGGAAAGAAAATGGTTCCTCATTCATAGTAGTGGTGATTTGGTCTAATAAGGTAGAAGGCAGGGGAACCAGGAATAGGAGACCAACTGATTCTAGTTTTGTCCCCAACCTCCTCTTAGATAAGTTCTACAAGAACAACATTAAGACTAACCAAGGGGGAGGAAAAATAAAACAATAGAAATACTCAACTAACTGACCAGTCTTCATGGCTGCTGTTCTCCCAAACACAGCATAAATGAATTTCAGAGTGATGCCTTTGAGAAATTTAAAAAAGAAAGAAAAAAGAAAGAGGAACCCCTTTAAAGAAGAAACTACAGACCCAAAACTACATACAATTCTCTGCATACAGCAGAGTAACTTTTCAAGAATGGATAGTGCCAACAAACGTTAGGGGTTTCCTCCCCACCCCACCACCAATTGACTTACAAATTACTCAATATTATCTGACCTTTGTATGCTGCACCGGGTTCACCAGCAGCTGTTAAGAAATTTCTCTTGCAGCAGTGTTTTTTCTTAAGGCATATGAAAGCTGAATAGTTTTCTCTTGAGGGCTGCAAAAAAAAAAAAAAAAAAAAACCCGGCAGGGAAGTTCACTGTAATACTGGTGACTTCATAGGAAAGCTGCATGCAGCTTCTGGTTTCCCTCGCAGAGGCTGCATGAAGACGAACAAAGAAACGAGAGCCAGTGAAAGGATTCTTGCTTTGGAGTTAGATCTGCCTCTCTCTGCCTTCTCTCTTTTACAGATGATACCCAGTTCTACCTCTCCTTTAAAACAGAACCAATGAATGTCCTATGTAAGTGTCTGTAGGCGGCTGGAGGATGAATGGTGGTTAATGGGCTTTGAAGACACTCAAACTCAGGACGCAAGGGAGAAACATGCCAAAAGGAAGGCACACTTGGCAAATCCACACCGTGATCACCTCCCACCCGGAAACCAATGTCCCAACTGTGGAAGGACATATGGATCCAGAATTGGCCTCCACAGTCACTTACGTACTCATTGTTAAAATCGTGTTTATGGAAGACAATCTTACTCAGCTGGGGCTGCATGCAGACGAACGAGAGCCAGAGAAAGGGCTCTTGCTTTGGAGTAAGATCTGCCTCTCCCTGCCTTCTCTCTTTTACAGAAACACAGATTCTGGAACGGCAGCTGCTTGCATCTCTTCTCTGATATACTTCCAATAGTCTTCTCTCTATGCACACAAGTGCTTGTTATGGTTATCTGACTAAATGTTCATTTGGCACTTTAGAGATATGGATTCCCCCCACCTCTCATTTGCACATTTACATTGTCTTGGGGAAGTGGAGAACCGTGGGGAACATGAGGTAGCTTACTAGCCAGCTCAAGGGCCTGGCCAATCAGTCATTCAACCCTGCAAAAATCCAGCTTCTCCTGAGGCAAGAGATTGAGACAACTTAATCAATTATGGAGGAAAGAATATATATATGGTCAGTGCTTTTCTTGGGTGCTGCCCCAACAAGTCTTCCAAAATGAGGGTTAATCACAGCCTAGCTTATTCCACTACCTAACTCTTCTCAGGTTTAAAACAGAGACAGCAGTGGCGAATGATTTCTCCCTGCCATTTTACAAAGGAATGGTGATTCATTAAGTTAATAAAGACTGTGAATCTCCCACACTGGATCTGCTCCAATTTCTTTTGTCTCTCTGGCCCCTCAGCTCATTAACAATTCTTTACCTTTACCTTCAGCCACTTGGGCCTGAAACTTTTGACATAGCGATTAACAAGACACAAGGGAAAGATTTTCCAAGAAATGAATGGAATGGAGTATTCTAGTAACCTAGCTATGACATGTGCTCTACTAGAATACTCCATTCCACCTAATCTTTTCTCTCCTGCCACCAAAAAATACTCAGTAGTCTGTGAAAACTGAGCATGCTCTCTCCATGTCAGGTTCCTTTAGGGTTTATATCCCCCCCCCCCCCCAGTTTCCCTTCCACACAAAAAAGATGTAGATTCCTGCAAGAGCTGGATTTTCCACAAGCTGGTCAATAGCTCCCTCATGTTCATGGGAGGCAACATTTTGCGTAAATAATTACAGTGGTACCTCGGGTTAAGTACTTAATTCATTCCGGAGATCCGTTCCTAATCTGAAACGGTTCTTAACCTGAAGCACCACTTTAGCTAATGAGGCTTCCCGCTGCTGCCGTGCCGCTGGAGCACGATTTCTGTTCTCATCCTGAAGCAAAGTTCTTAACCCGAGGTAATATTTCTAGGTTAGCGGAGTCTGTAACCTGAAGCGTATGTAACCCGAGGTACAACTGTATTGGCATTCATACCCAAAACACTGGTAATGTAGAAAATGATACTGCACCCACCATCAGAGGTGAACAAAGTAGGTATAGAACTGCAAATGTGGTTTGAAAACAACCCTATACAGTATCAGGATTCCATATTATGTGTTGATTTTAAAAGACTTATTTGCAGCTTTCTTGCAAAATATCAGTTGTGTACAGCAATATAAAGCAAGGAGGATGTTGCATCACACTTTAAGGATGCATTCCAGTCTGGGCAAGGAAGTATAGGAGGGTGCAGAGTAGGGCCAGTGAAGGAGGAGGCCTTGGGAAATTAGCCTGTGAGCTGGTGAAGTAGGCCTGCAGGTGCCTGAGTGGGGTCTGGGGAGCTCACTGCATCCCGCTGCGTCGCTCAAGCCTGTGTCTGCCAACTTGAAAGGCAGAGCGGGTACGACCTGGGAATGTGTCCCTCCCATGGACGAGCTTCTGTCTCTGGCATGATTTGTGGTTGGTTGCTCCATAATTTGGACAATTGGCATTAATCAAGAGGCGCTCCTGAACCAACATATGCAAATAGGCTGCAATCAGTCAGCTGTCGAAAGGACTGGGCTTGGCTCCTTGAAGGTATCTGAATGTTTTCCTTGAAGCTTGAGAATCCTTACAACAGATAGGAAAGGAAGGGGAAGGACAAGGTGCTTTCTGTTTTATGCTTTCTTATGGTTTTCAGATGGCTTCCTTTTTTCCTGTCCTCTCCTGTTGTTCTGTTTCTTATTTCAGAGAAGAGGGGGAAGGCTTTTGATTTATGCGCAACAATAAATTTAACAAGGTTTTAGTATGCCCTCCGACGCGGGTGGCGCTGTGGGTAAAACCTCAGTGCCTAGGGCTTGCCGATCGCATGGTCGGCGGTTCGAATCCCCGCGGCGGGGTGAGCTCCCGTCTTTCGGTCCCAGCTCCTGCCCACCTAGCAGTTCAAAAGCACCCCTAAGTACAAGTAGATAAATAGGGACCGCTTTATAGCGGGAAGGTAAATGGAGTTTCCGTGTGCTGCGCTGGTGCTGGCTCGCCAGAGCAGCTTCGTCACACTGGCCACGTGACCCGGAAGTGTCTCCGGACAGCGCTGGCCCCCGGCCTCTTAAGTGAGATGGGCGCACAACCCTAGAGTCGGACACGACTGGCCCATACGGGCAGGGGTACCTTTACCTTTACCTTTACCTTTACCTTTACCTTTACCTTTACCTTTACCTTTACCTTTACCTTTACCTTTACCTTTAGTATGCCCTCCACCTTTGACTGAGGCTGAATGGACTTTATTTAAAATTATTCCTGGGCTGGACTAGGAGTGCTGTTGGAGAAATACTGTTTAAAAAGTATGAACTGCTGCTGAACAGATCTGGCAAAGAGGCTGAATTTGAGAAAAGATCTTGTTTTTAACTGTGTGCTGAGGAAGAACTCCAGAGCGGAATTTTCATGGTGGAGTTTGGATATTCACTCTGTCAGTTATTTACAGCTGCAGCTCATACTGTAAACAGCGGGAGGAATCGAATGTGACCTTGTACCATCCAGAAAAAGACTGCAAAGAACTGAACAATGGAAGATAGCAATTAACTCTCCCAGCACACCAGGTCCGGGATAATAATGTATATGAAGGACTACACACGTGAAAAGCATTATTTATAACATGTAACAGAGGTGCTGTCTGTAAGGTGAAAAAAGCAGCCAGCTGGAAGAATGGTTTAATGGCAAGTGAAGGATGTCAACTGGACTCTAAATAAGAAATGATGTGGCTATGAGAGGAGATGATGGTCATATGTTTGGAACAGGATTTTTTAAAAAAATATTTAAATAATTTGGAAAATTAATTAAAAAATAAATTGGAAAAAAGACAATGCAAACCAACAACAACACGTGAAATGTTGGGTTTTTTGTATATAATTTTATTCAGCTTTCTGTTTTACAATTTAAAATACTCATTTTACATCCTTACGTCAATGGTTTCCTTTCTCATGGCTCATTTTACATATCATAAATCCCTGAATATTTTACAAAAACGATACCATTCCCTCCCCCTCTTCCTTTTTCCTTTCTCCTCCGGTGATGGAACTCTTATTTGGGGACTTCCCTGGCTTTTTCTGGCCCATGTAGGACCAGTCTGGATAGTTAGCCTTGGTGAAGATTTACGTTTTCAAGCCCAAAAAGGTGTTTGATTTGAGTTTCCATTGAAATGAGGCTGAATTTTAATGTTTTAATGTTGTATTTTAATCTTGTTTTAAAGTTGTATTTCAATAAATTTGTTTTTATATCGGGTATTAGCCGCCCTGAGCCTGGTCTTGGCTGGGGAGGGAGGGGTATAAATAATTTAGTAGTAGTAGTAGTAGTAGTAGTAGTAGTAGTAGTAGTATTCAGTATTCCATTATTGCATCCATCAAAACTTGTACACACTGTTGAATTTATCTTAACGCTGGCAGTGTTTTCAGCTACAACATACATAATGTTTGCGCAACATTTGCACATTATTCATTCTAGTAGGCAACTCTCAACTCTTGCAAAATGGCCAGTCTTCTCAGCACCTTGGCTGCTGCACCATGAATATCCTTGTTTCGCAGAGTGTAAATGATAGGATTAAGCAAAGGGGTGACCACAATGTAAAAGACAGCAATTTTCTTGTCACGATCAGAAGTTGAACCCGACCGTGGAATCATGTACATAGAGATGACGGTGCTATAGAACAAGGTGACTACAATCAGGTGGGAGCCACATGTGGAGAAGGCCTTGCGCAGTCCAGTGGTGGATTTCATTTGCAATACTGAGGAGAGAACAAGCCCATAGGATATAAGGATAATTGTCAGAGGAATTATAAGCAATAGTACGGATGCCACGAATATGAAAGCCTCCGTGAGGTGCGTGTCAGCACATGAAAGCTTCAGCACTATCGGGAGCTCACAAAAAAAGTGGTTGATGCGGTTGGGGCCACAGAAGGGGAGGCGAACGGTGCTACCTGCATTTATAGAACCTAGGAGGAAGCCACCTGCCCAACAGAGTGAAGTAAGCAGGACTTGGCGCCCCCAGCCCATGATGCTAGCATATAAGAGAGGGTGGCAGATAGCCAAGTAGCGGTCATAGGCCATGGCACTGAGAAGAAGGCATTCGGTACCACCTAGGGACAACGAAATATACATCTGGAGAGTGCAGTGGGTGAAAGAAATGACTCCGTTTCCAGACAGGAGGTGAGCCAGCATCTGGGGCAAAGTGCTGGTGACAAAACAGATCTCCAGGCTTGACAGGTGTGTCAGGAAGAAATACATGGGTGTGTGGAGGGAAGAGTCAAGTCGGACAAGGATGATGATCACCAGGTTCCCCATAATGGTGAGGGAGTAGATGATGAAGACCACCACAAAGAGTAGAATCTGTGTCCTTCGGTCATTTGACAGTCCCACCAATACAAAATATTTGATCGAAGTAAAGTTCTCGTCCCCCATCCTAACCTCTTCCCTACAGAGAAAGGGCAACAGTGAGTCTAAGGAAAGCCATGTGTTACACATCACAATGTCAGTTAATCCCCAAACCAACCAATCCAACGCTGTGTGTGCATACTTGTCTCATTTCAAATAAATGCAAAACTTTCTACAAGGCATGAATTGGGTGACACATGCTCCATCTGCTTGTAACCTTCCAAGGCAATAAAATTGTGTCAACCAATAAACATGCCATGCTTAAACCAGGTTCATGCAAACCTTGGTTTATAAATATAGTCTAAATCATGAGTTCACATTAGAGTTAACAGCCCAACATTGGTGCTGTTTTAGTTTTTTGTTGACTCTCAGTTGACCTATGGAAACCCATGAGCCTACCTTGGCTATGTTCATTAATATCAATATAGGTACTCAGAATAAAAGTTAATTGAACTTCACCCATAATGTGCAATCAGGGTTAAGATAAGTAAAGCATGATTACACAGGTCTTATATCTAATTTTTTGCCTCATCCAGTCAACCCTCTTTACTTGGGTGTCATCAGTTCAACAGACAACTTTGTCAATTCCTGACTGTGACCATTTTCTTTTTATCAAATTATGGATCAAATATGACTGAGGCCAAACAGTGATTTTTACTTCCTTAAAGCTAGAAGTACTGCTTTCTTTGTCCAGATTTCTAACCAAATTTTATTGTGTGGTGTGTATTTTTCTGTTCTCACATTTTATTATTTATCATACATTGCCACACATTCATTTTAATTTTAGTTATTGATATGGGGATATATTTTAGCAGATAGATAGATGATAGATAGAGATGATAGACAGATATGCGCAACATTCACACACAGGCAAAATCCCAATTCCAAGTTGAAGAATATGATCTTACCTTTGCACTTCATTTTGTTGCTCCTCAGCAACCTCAAAGGAGTTTTTCATTCTTGTGCAACTGTGAATTATAGCTGAGTGGGTTCCAATCAGCTTTCTCATGTGAGACGTTGAACAACCAAATGAACTTTCAGTGATCTCAAGGAAAAACCTGCTCTACCTCTCCCTAAGGGGCTTCCACTGAGGAAGAGCTGCTTTGAAAAACTGTTTGCTGCAGGGTACTCAGTAGACTAATGCCTTGCAGTTTACTTCCTCCCAGAATTATGAACAAGAAGGAGGTAGATTTTCCTAGATAAGGCAAGGTACAGACTGAAAACGAACAGGAGCCACTGTGTGCATTCTTGCCTTCTGCCAAAATCTGCTTCTTCCTGCTTTTGCTCCTATGCTGACAATTGGCTCCCAAGTTAAAGCTGTTTCCTCTCTCCAACTGGCTTTCCTGCTGGGCCACAGAATTTTCTCACTCTCTTGCTCTCTGTCTCTCTCACACATCCAATCTTCTGGCCTTATTTAGCACTTGTTTGTTAAAGATTTCTCCCACTTTTAAAGAATCAAATTGGTTGGGGAGGAAATCAACCTCCCTTCTGAGCAAGTGGGGCAGGTTGATCTATGACTGATACAAAGTCCAATCAGTGCTGTGAACATACAGATTCATCTCAAACAGGAAAATGCGTCTTCTCCCTGCCTCCCATCCTGAAGAGAAAGCTGTATGTATGTTGGCAGGACATCGGGTGGCTGTCCTTCCCTGTCCTATGAACTGGGATCCTTTAACTGGAGATACCAGGGACCACAGACAAAGGTCTTGCTTGCTTTACCAGATTGTGGATGATTCTCCAACCAAGTTTCAATGCCTTCTAAGGTGAGGTTCACCACAACCTGGTTTGCCCAACTGCCTGCCTAATCCCAACATTAAAAGCTAGACAGCACAGCATCATTTTTATTGTCTCTAGGATTTTTTGCATTGTTTTTCTGTTGCTTGAGATTCATTAAGATGAATCAACTACACCGCAGAGACTCCCTTGGTGCCTTTCTCTGTGCCATGAATAGTTGTTTATTTCCTGAACCTCATGGGAATTCAAGCTCTTAGCATAGAAATATGGAAAGATAATGCTGGATTCAACATAGAGTTCTATGCATTCTAATCTAAAAAACAAAACAAAATACATTCCTCATTCTATTATTTGAATGCATGCAAACTGGGTATATCTGAATGCACATCCACAGGTTTTACCTTTTACTTAGCTTTTATGATGCAAGGTATTCTCAATAGGAATACGTGTTGGAATGAATTCACGACAGACGAGTGGCAGGTGTCATATGAGAGGCGTCTGCTCGGGCAAGCCCCGAGAACTCTCCTTTATTGAATATTACAAACATTGCCACAGGTGTGCTTGTGGCTGATTGGTTGATACAAACACAAAGCAACTTGTTGCTGATTGGTTAACATAAGTACAAGGCGGGAATTACATACAAACATTAATCACCGATAGATTAAAGGCTGGGAAACGGAGCTGGAACTAGACAGGCATGAAGCCTCCTAATTAAATTATAACTAAAGATTGATATAGCATGACTAAAACAATTACTAATGATTGATCATAACATGAAAGAATATAATAATCGAGTTCCGTAGATGTGGTCAGCTGTGCATTAAGAACAGGTCATATTGTTTGTTCATGAACTTAAGATGGACTGAGGAATGAGGGAATGTCTTGGTGTTTAGAACAGGTTTGTACAGTGTGTGCAGAAGCAGAGAAAAGATTATAAGCGAGACTTCCCAGAATGCAAGAGTAAAGAAGCAATAGTTCTCATAGCAAGACTTCCCATAATGCCACAGTTATGTGCAGAAAGAGAACTTCCCTTTAAATACGGGGACCTGTCTTATAGTGAGTTAGACCAGTGGTCCATCTAGGTCAAGTCTGTCTACGCTGAGCGGTGACAGATCTCCAGAATTTCAGAACAGGGACATTCCCAGGCACAGCTGAAAATATATGGGATTGAACCTGGGACTTCTGGTGCAGAGCAGAAGCTATAGCCTTCCATAGCCAACAGTTTATTGATGACAGTGAAGAATGGGGGAAGATTAATTTTGGTGTCTATTTAAGAATTTTGGTACTTCTTTATTGGCTAATCCTGTGTCCGTCCGTCCGTCCGTCCCCCCCCCCCCGTCACTCCCCATTGCCTGGTCCCACCGCCTGCTACATGTTGGATTCCAAAGGTCTTCACCATGGAGCTTGCTCCATGCGCAAAGACTCCCTGCACAATTTAGAATGCTGATAGTGTAAGTGTTCTGAATTCTACAGTTCTTAATCTTGTGGGTTAAGCTGATTTATTCTGATCTAACTGCTACAAGCTGCATTAATAAGGTACTATCAGAGAAGTAAGGTCGTGGACTATCCTTCATTGATGGTTTTCAGACATAGGTTGGATGGCCATTCTTTAGCTATAATTCCTGCATTGCAGAGGTTTGGATTAAATGAGCCTTTTGGGACTCTCCCAACTCTGCAGTTGTACAATTCTCAGTTGGAGCTATGTCTGTGAGGCACAAAGCAAGGATTCCCATGGTTTCCAGTACTGTCTGGCTTCTCACCAAATCCACCTGCAGAAGCAAGTAGAAAATAACACAAAACTCTAGGGGTGGAAGTGTATGTGAAAATGATGTATTAATACTAAAGGATCCTGGTAAGCCATTTGAAATTGCTTTAAATTTACTTAAATTATTTTGCCAAATTTGAGGGTTATAAAATAAAATTACAACAATCAGAATGGATTTGATACCACATACCAAAATAATAATAATCAAAAGGACATAATGGGGTGGGGTGGAATTCCCATAGAGAATTCCCATATCTAGATATATGAATTGCTCACATCGCTGGAGAATAAAAATTCAAATTCCATGGACAGAAGTCCCCATAAGGTATATGGACCACTCAAAATTTGGAGGAGCTAATTCAATTTAATCATTTAAAATCAATGTGAGATGTTAACAAAGGTCTAACCACTGCTTAGGGGGTGGGGGAGGGAGAAATATCTGCCACCTGTTTGTGTAACTATGTGGTGAATACCAACACTTGAGCCACCCCATTCATATTACAGGCAACATTTAGTTTCGCTGCTCAAAGCTCCATCTTCCCAGCACCTTGGCTGCTGCCCCATGAACATCCTTATTCCGCAGAGTATAAATGATGGGGTTGAGCAAGGGAGTGACCACAACATAAAAGACTGCAATTTGCTTGTCCCGGTCAGGAGCTGACCCTGACTGGGGGATCATGTACATAGACATGACGGTGCCATAGAACAAGGTGACCACCACCAGGTGAGAGGCGCAGGTGGAGAAGGCCTTGTGCCGTCGGGCGGTTGACCGCATTCGCAACACTGAGGAGAGAATGAGTCCGTAAGACATTAGGATAACAGAAACTGGAATTAGCAGGGCCAGCACAGATGCAACGAAAAGAATGGCTTGTGTAACGTGCGTGTCGGCACATGCAAGTTTCAGCACCACGGGCATCTCACAGAAGAAGTGGTTGATGCGGTTTGGGCCGCAAAAGGGGAGCCTGAAGGTGCAGGCCACGTTTATCGAACCCAGGAGGAAGCCACCCATCCAGCAGACTAAGGCAAGCTGCAATTGACGCCACCTGCCCATGGTAGTGGTGTACAGCAGGGGGTGGCAGATGGCCAGGTAGCGGTCATAGGCCATGGCAGCTAGGAGAAGGCATTCCGTGCCGCCCATGCCCAGTGCAATGTACATCTGGATAGCACAATGGGCAAAGGAGATGGTCCCATTGCCAGAAAGGAGGTGAGCTAACATTTGAGGCAAGGTGCTGGTGACGTAACAGATCTCCAGGCCCGAAAGGTTTGTCAGGAAGAAGTACATGGGCGTGTGGAGGGAAGAGTCAGCCCACACAAGCATAATGATCACTAGGTTCCCCATAATGGTGAGGGAGTAGATGATGAGGATGACCACAAAAAGTAGAATCTGTGTCTTGCGGTGACTGGTTAGTCCAACCAAGATGAACTCTGTGATAGTGGTGAGGTTCGCCATCCCCATCCCAGTCACCTGCCTGAAGAAAAAGGGCAACATTGAGAAACCAATGATGTTCTCTGGGAATGGGACAACCTTAAAAACAGGTGATGTTTCACTTCCTGCAACACTAGAACAAATCCCAAACCAATCAACTTTGAATAATCATCTCAGCAGCAAGATACTAATGGACTACAACTCCCAACACCCCTGAACATTTGCTAGGTTGACTGGAACTACAACTTCTGGAAGGTTTTATCTCAAAGCACATAAGCCCATTTATAACCTGCCTTTCTTCCATTATTCAGCCCAAGGTGATGGAACATGGTTCCCATGTGATCATTCATGCAGGCACAGGCCTGACCCAGACCTTCTTGGCTTCAGAAAGGTAGTGGTCTAGTGTGCCTGCAGACCATACAAGCCACAGCTAGAGAGAGACAACAGCTCCATCTGCTTCTCACCTTACAAGCCAAGAAGCAGAAAATGGCAAGGAAACTGCCTTTGCCACGTTTACTTCATTAATATGCATTGCTTAAACCAGGATTGGGGAACCTCCAGCAGCAAGAGACCCCATGAGAAACAGGGCTATTTCTGGTTGATTTTGTTAAGTATAGTTGTTCAACTGATGCTGAAATGGGAATGCCTATGTGTGTAAACAAAGGTTTAACATGGAGAATGGAGAGATGTGTATTTCTAACATTGTGGTTTTTCCACAGTAGTTTTCTCTGAATTTCTTAGTAGTGAATTTCAGTAGTGGTCTCTGAATTTCTTAATGGGCTGACAATTAACTAACTGTTGGTTGTTCTCTTAAACTGAATGCAATGTTTGATCATGTGATGAGGCTATTGAGTTGCCAATTCACCATCTTGGAAGGGTGGTGGCTGGATTCTTTGCTCTCCAGGGGCACACAGTCTTGGGGGCTGGAATGCAGGCCATGAAGCCTGTGTGTGAGAAACAGAGCTATGTTTGTCAGCTCTGATTATAAGTTCGTTTAATTTCTAAGATGCTGAGCCTGTGCTGGACAGCACAAGATATTGTATGGATACTGTGGACGTATCATTTATGCTTTTGTTCTGTTTTTGAAGAATGTTCTGCAAGTAAACTTTGAATAATATTTTAATGTGTCTGGACAATGTTTCATTCCAAAAGAACCCAGTTTTTTATGCATCCAGTCGTTTCAAACTCCACAGTATTAATATCTGCAATAGTTCTGCCCAGGTTTCTAAGCTGTGGTTGGAAGCCATTTAAACCAATTTTGGCATTGTCTCTCCAGAAGCGTCTCAGGAGCAAATGTTTTGAGCAAAGAGGAAATGAACTTTAACAGGACTCCCTGTTCATGGCAACTGTTGAATGGACAGGTGTGTGCACAGCATGAGATATAAGGATTTAACCCACCAGAGAAGGTAACAATGGCTGGGTTGAAAAGAGGTGCTGAGGGACATGACAGAAGACCTGAAATCTATAGAATAAAATATTGCCTTTAAAAAAAACAACCCCAAAACCCCAATGAGGCAACTTGTCCACTTGGACAGGATACCAGGCACGTTTAGCTACACAATATATATTTAAGATCTACATTGAAACTAAACATTGCAGTTATGCTGATAGGAGGTTCTCTTCTCTTCTCCACACTCTCCCACATCACAAGCAGCACTGTGTACAGCCAGGTTTTACTGTAGACCAGGTGTGAGGAACCTTCGGTCCTCCAAACCTTGCTGAACTATAACTCCTTGGCCATTGACCATGCATATTGAGGCTGATGGACTTTGAAATTCAACAACATTTAGAGGGTCAAAGCTACTCCATCCCTGCTGTAGACCAATAGAACTGGTCTTCCCTAAGCTTCCTGGGGGAGGATTAGATACATCAGGCAAGAAACTAGAAACAAATTAAAAAGGAAGAGGCAGAATTGCTGATATTCTGCACATGTGACCAAATGTGTTAAAATCTGTAACTTTTCAAAATAGCAAATGCCCACAGTGTCAGTGACTGGAAGGTGAGGATGAACACAATTCAGAGAACTATGAATTTTGAAGGAAATTGGTTTGGGAAGTGCAAATTGGGTGGGTTAGAGCTCCTGTCTAACACCCTTAATACAGAATATCATCTTACCTTTGTGCCTCTCCAAAATGTTCCTGCTTGATGGGTTCCTGCATGGCACTGCCTTATAGGAAGGTGTGCATTAGGAGTTGGATTAGTTAAGGCAATGCAAAATGTTGGGGAATCATACAGAAGGTTCCTAGAGACTGTCAGTGACTTCAGGAGAAAACCTGTATTTCAAATGAGGGCAGCTGATGGAATGTTTCTCTACACAGTTTAGGAAAGCTCCGCAACCAAAGCAGGGTCTTCATAGTCAAATGTCTAATGGCTTCTTCCTTGAAGTTGAAATCTGGAACCATGTAGCTTTTCCAAGCTGTGAAATGTCCAGGTCCGAATATCATCCAGAACTAATTATAGACTTTGCATAGGCACAGACACAATGAGCCATTGTAGTATTGGTTGGAAATGGACATCTTAGCTGGTTATTTTTGCCCATTATAGTCTCAATTAGGAAGAGTTTGGAAGGAAATAATCGTGCCTGGCATCTTCCAGTGAAGTCCCTGGATGATAGTATAGTATAGGGATGGGAGCAAGTTTACTCAGTGCTATTTTTGTAGAAAATGAGGTGCTGGAACTCACTATAAACACCTCCCTTGTTCTCTTATAATGGCAATGGTGCCCACCTGAGAGGTGCCACAACTGAGTTCTGGCTGGAAAAAGGCCCTGAGTTTACTCTTAGTTAAAAAGCCCTTTGTGTCTAGCTCTATGGATCTTGCTTTCTGTAGCCTCACATACAGTAGATGCCCTTCCAGGTTTGTTCATGCAGGTCCTTTAACTATAGATATTGGAGATATTTCGCATGCAATGCTAGTACTGTACACTGTCACTAAGTGCTGGTTCTTCAACCACCTTGACATAAGCTCTACCAAGCAATCTATAAAGCTTTCAAAGCAACTATTCTTGTCTATTCTTATCAAAAGAAGATAAACAACAGATTGAGTTTTGCTTTCTCCCCCTATAACTTGCCAAAGCTCTGAGGGTCAGTAAGACAATGAAGCGTGTGGATGCACACCATAGGGATTGCTTTCATCTCTTCAGAGTTTACCTCTGGATCATTATCAGTTTGTTGCTAGTTACCTCATCATCTTGGGTCTTGAGAGGTTAATTTAGGAAAATTGCGAGAACTTTCCAGCAACAAAGGAGCATAACTTGCCAAACATTATTCTGGCCTGCAGCCAGTACCAGGTGCATTCTAAAGTTTGGATGGCATGCATATTTATGGTATAATAAAGGGAAGATACATAAAAGATTTCATAATCATATAATTAGGAGATCATTGATAAAAGTATGGGAAAGCTATAAAGACCTATTAGAACAAAAAAAATACCATGGTGGGTGGCCCCCACAGAAGTAATTTCAATTAAAAGGACAAATATAGAAGGAAAATGGCCTACATATTGAGAGCTTTTGGTAGAAAGAGAAGGCAAATTAAAACTTAAGGATTATGATCAGATAAGAGATTATGTTTATGATTGGCTGCAACATTGTCAATTAAATGGGGTTTTTAAAGAAGACCAAAAAAAAAAAAAAAAGGATTTGGCTATACCATTTGCGTGGCAAGTCCCCTCCCCCATGTGAAATGAAGACACTGGACACATTATTTAAGGTTAATGGGCATAAAAGGCCACAACTTTATTGATTACAGAATTGAAGGTATTGGCCTTAGGCATTGGCTCCTATCGACTACCCGGTAAGCAGACCGGGAGGGGTTAACCACAAACCGTGGGAGTCCTGTTGAAGTACGCCAACTAGGATCCCACGGGTGTCACCGCTCGGGGGCGTGCCAGAGGCCCTTACCTCCCTAGGTTTCGGACAAGGCAACGCCCCCCGGAGTCCTCTACCGGACTACCCCTTTACATGGGGGAAGGTGATGGCGCTTCCTTCCCCCCCGTTCATTTACATAACAATCAACCCCTGCCAATGCCTAACCGCCACTCGAGCAAAGCTCGCCGCCAATACCATCAAACCTGCAACCAACTCCTAATCCCTGCTATGATGTCACCAAGCCAAATGTCGTTTCCAGCATCTGACAGATGCACGCCATCCCATCTGTAGAGGGCCTCGTTGCTGTACTGGATGCCTGGGTGTCCAATGACACGCCCTCCCCAGAGCCGCCACTCTACGTTCCACAGCCCGTTCCAAGACCTTTCTCGCCTTATTGATTCCGACCAGGCTCACACAATCCCTCCAAGTCCTCCTCTCAAGCAACAAGGACCACAAGATGACAATATTAGGGAAAGCCGCCCTCAGCTCAGCAAAATCATCAAAAATGTTCCATCTCAAGTCAATAGCCTTGCGGTAAGCCAGGTCGTTTTCCCCCAACTGGATAACCAGAGCATCGGGAGGACCATCCGAGGCGGCTCTTGCCATTACAGCTGGCTTGAATTCACTCCAGCGCATGCCCCTTCGCGCTATCCACAGCAGCTCCACATTTTCGGGCAAGCTCAAGTTTGGACCCAACCCGGTAGACATAGCACGATTCTTGGCCCAGTGCACGATGCTGTGGCCCACCAACCAAATGCGAACCCACTTGTAACCTGAAAAGCAAATAGACATAAAAAACCAGGGTCAGGAGAACGATCGCTAGTCAAAGGTTCTTTCTCACATAGGCTTTGTATGCATCAGACTTCCACCGCCCTAAGTCCTTTATCCTCTCTGCCGAGAGCCCCATGTGGACTGCCGTGGTTGCTGCCCCGATCCGGAAGGAGTGAGCCGCAAACTCACCCGCGGGCAGCCCGGATGCTGCCAACGCCAAGCGCATCACCCGTGTAAACTGATGCCTGGCCAAAAGTGATCCATCCGCGTGGATTAACAGAGGGCCGGGGCCATTGGGTCTTAGGTAGAGGAAACGCCGCAGATCCCTCACTGGACAAGGGCCACTCGCTCGTGTGGCTGGCAACCGCAATAGGGCCCCCCTGCCCCGTTGGTCCGTCTTTGAGCTCCGAACTTGAATTATTAGTTCGGACTCGGAAAGGGTCAGATCGCTTAAGAGGATACCTCTCTGCCCGTGGGCAACCCTTCCCTCACAAACTACCTCACCAATGCGCAGGGCACCAAAGAAGGCTATGGAATAGGCGGCAGAGAATAGGCGAGCTTCGTACTTAGACCAGCATATTTCACGTAATTTTTTGTGTATCTGGACCAGAATATCAAAAGTTATGGGCCGCCTGTTGTCAGCGCTAGGGGGGTGTTGCCGACGCCAACCCTCCAAAGTCTTACGCACAATAAACTGTGCACACGGGTCAGTGGCAAAAAATGCTTTACAGAAATAGGAAATCCCAGCGGACTGAATATTGAGAGTCTTAGGTGCCCTGCCCAGCTCCTTCAAGTGTGTTAGGTAGCGGAGGACCTCCCTAGTTGAAGGAATCGAATTCCGCCTAGAGCTGGGCATTTTGCCACGAAACTTTAGAAAGTCGGCCCAAGCCTTGGAGTAAGATCTCATTGTGGAGGGGGCAACTGCACCGAATACTCCCTTCATCACTTCCTGTTCCCAAGGCTCCAGAGATGCTCCGGGAAAGACATCGATGATTGCTCCGCATCCGGGGCTAGTGAGCGGAAGCGGTCCATCTGGAAATGAGACAGAGCATCCGCAATGTCATTTTTACTACCAGGCACGAATCTGGCAGAAAAATATATATTCTGTTCTAGGCAAAGGAGGACAAAGGACCTTAACAAATTTCCTACCCTGGTGGAGCGCGCGGACTGTCTAGAGAGGACCCCTACTACGGCCTGGTTATCAGTGTTAAAACAGACCCTGTGATTGCGGAACTGCTCGGCCCAAAGATGCACAGCTACGACGATAGGGAAAAATTCCAGGAAAGTAAGGTCCCTAGTAATGGGCTGACCCCGCCAGTCTGCCGGCCATTTTTGGGCACACCACTGACCCCTGAAATAAACTCCAAAACCCAATGAACCTGCTGCGAGTGGACTTGGAAATCGGCACCGAGTGCCATGGAATCCTGCCACAAGGATATACCGTTGTACTTATCGAGGAATTGGAGCCATATACCAAGGTCAGCCTTGACTTCTTTGGAGAGGCGCACCCTATGCTGAGGGGCCCTAAGACCTGCAGACAGTCTGGCCAGACGACCACAAAAGGGGCGTCCCGGAGACACTACCCTGCAGGCGAAATTTAAGTGTCCCATCAGGGATTGAATTTGCCTAAGGGTAACTTTCTTTAGCGGCAGAAGCTGTTTTATCAACGCTTTTAGCGCATCCAATTTATTCCTGGGCAGTCTAGACGTCTGTGCGACGGTGTCTAATTTGATGCCTAGATAGACCAAGGACGTGGTTGGACCCTCTGTTTTATCGGCAGCTAACGGGACACCTAACTCCCCGGCCAGGGCTGTGAAGGCCTCCGGGAGGGCGGAACATCGCTGTTCGTCTTCTGCCACTAAAATGAAATCATCCAAGTAATGCGACACGCCCGACGAACAGGTCCTAAAGCGTAAAGCCCAATCAAGGAACGTACTGAAGGACTCAAAGGCAGAGCAAGCCACGGAGCAGCCCATAGGCATTGCCTTGTCAATGAAATACGCCCCCTCGAATCTGAATCCCAGCCAACGGAAGTCGGATGGGTGGACAGGGAGGAGGCGGAATGCCAACTCGATGTCACATTTAGCTAGGAGCGCCCCTTTTCCAAATCTGCGAATCATTTTTACTGCTTGGTCGAAGGAGGCGTATTTGACTGTACAAAGCTCGGGGGGAATCGCGTCATTGACTGAACCTCCCCTTGGGTAAGAGAGGTTGTGTATCATCCGGAACTCCCCCGGGGTCTTTTTAGGTACGATACCCAGGGGGGATAAGTGAAGACCCTCCAAGGGGGGCTTGGCGAAAGGGCCAGCTACCCGACCTGCCCTGATTTCTTTCTCGACCTTTTTTCTGACTATCTCGGGCCTTTCCCTAACTGATTTTTGATTTTGCGGATCCCCGGTGTTAGGTGGAAAAGCAACTGGGATTCTGAAACCCTCTGAAAACCCTTCCCACAGGTATTGCGCGGCCTTGCGGTTAGTATATTGGTCGAGCAGGGCTTTGAGGGGCTGGAGACGAACTGGGGAGAAGGCCAGGCCAAGATGTAGGTTACTGGCGGTTGCCAGGTCCCTGGTGGGAAGATCCGGGGGAACCTCTATTGTTGTTGTGGAAGTACCCCCTGCCACCCCGAAAGGGCTGCTGTTTGTTCTTAAAGCACGAGGAGGCGGGGTGATTACCCCAGCACCTGTCGCATTCATGTAAATACTTACAGGAGGGTCTCGAGCGTACACCCCTGTTGAACTCCCAGCAGAGGCGACGCCGCTTCACCTCTGTCTTACCCACCTTGATCGATCCAGGGGTTTTCTTTTCAATGTAGGGATTAACGTCCTCGCCCCAGTAGTTAGGGTCCGTAAGGTCCCATCGGGTGGTGGGTAGAAGGGAAGCGTTTCTACGGAAATTCTCATCATATGTTAAAGCGGCATGCTCACCCGCGAGCGAGTGAGCCCGCCTCACATGAGCTAAGTAGGCAACCAAATCCATGGATCTCCGAGGATAAGCAGCGCAAACAACGCCCATAAAAACCTGGTACCCATCCAGCCAGTTCTCAAAGGTTCGCTCAGCCCTAGGGGTCCTGTATCTACCTTTTCCCGAAGAACGCCTCTTTTCACCTTTACCTATTAGTTTAGCGGGAGGGAGCAGGGTAAACATGTCCACATAATCACCATTGAGGATCTTATTCCTCTTCTGCTGTGACAAATGATTCCCTAATATAAAATCAGTGGACTGGTTGGTGGCAACCTTTACATCCTCAACCAAGGCACCATCCTTCCAATCCAGTACACCATTGAACGTCTTACGATGCGAATTGGCCCTCCTTTCATGCGCCCAGAGTGGGATCCTGTGATTCCCTTCCCCCAAACCCCAGTAAGCATCCATGGGGTCGTCACTGTCCGAATCCGAAGATGACGTACCTGACTCGTCCTCCGTCTCGGACTGTCTGCTTCTCTTCTTCTTGGCGGACGTGTGCTTCTTTTTGGACTTCCGCTTTCCGCCCTGGACTTCTGCGATGGCCGCATTCCCATCGGCCACTGGGTGAGTGACTTGGGGTTCCCTGCGCTCTTCCTCTATGCCGGAACCCTCACTGTCCTCTGTAGAGCTTTGCCGTGATTGCCGTTCCTGAAACACACTAGGAATGCCTACCGCCTGTGAGACGGCACTGGTGGTTGATCCTTTGACAGTAGCCTTACCCTTGCCGGGGCCCTTTGCCGGTGTCTTACCTTTTCCCGTGCTTTGGTTGGCCCTCCTAGTAATGGCTGCTTGGGCACGAGTATTAGGACGACTCGTATTGATCGTTTCTGTATGGGCACTGCCCCCAGCTAGTTCTGGCATTACGAGCTGCCCTTGATTGCTAGGAGGAGTGTCTGGTATTACATCCTGAGATGGGTCGGGGGCAGAAGGCGCAAAGGCCCCAGGCCTACATTGCCTACAGAATGTTTCGAAGGCATGGAAAAATTGAGCAAAGGCTTGCGGGTCACAGGGTATGGCCCCCGCTTGCGCACTACCATTACTTGCGCAAGGTGCCTGCAAATTGCTCGAAGAGGATACCTGTTGATCCCTTCCAGAAGCCATGACCAACTATACGTGAGACCTGAGCGAACTGCAATTACTTTTCCAAACAAAATGTGCCTAATGTGCGCCTAAAAGTCGCCAAGCGGTACGCTTAGCTCAGTATTGTCTACAACCCTTAGGGCTCTATGAAGAAACCACGGAGCGAATTTATTGTTTATCCTCTCCGTTTACCCAGTTGCTAGCCTTGTTTTGTTATCGCTCTCCCCCCCCCTTTCCTTTTTCTTTTTTTTTTTTAAGTTATTTATTCCCTATACGCAAAGTAAATGCGAGGCTCAGCTTGAATGCAAGCCTGAAAGAAACTATTGCTACTTGTTATTTGCTTCCTAATAAAAGAATTAGAATTATTGATTAATTTATACTATGATATATTTATATAATTATCTATTTAAAATACTAGTATTTATTTATATTTATATTAATTATTTATTTATTTATTCACTTGGGAGGGGGATCTAATGAATGTAAATTACTATGCTCTTGTAATGTATTTAATATGTTGTTACTGGAATTATAATTATATTATTATAAGAATTATTGTTAAGATTATTGTTTCCCTTTTGTAAATACCAGCAATGAATTAAATAGTATAAAATCAGGCACCCGAAATATTGGTAAATGAAGCAACAACTATCAGAAATAAAAGGGTTAATGAACTGTTTGTTTGTCCTTGCGACCCAAGTAAGGCTCACCGAAGTGAGCAAGAGCAGGAAAGGAAAGAGCGGAACTCAGCGAAAATAAGCCACTATCCCCTCAGCCCTAGCCCTGCAACGCGCAGAAAACAAGCACCGCAAAAGAAGAACCACCGACAGGGGCGCTGAAGCTGACACGCTTGCGAACGGGGCGCCGGCAAAGGGAGAGTATTTCTGCCCTCCCAAGATGGCTGCTTGAGGCTGCCTCCGCGACCCTCAACAAGATGGCGCCTGTCCTGTCCAAAATGGCTGCTCGGGCCCGCACGTTGCCCCTACCAAGATGGCGCCTGCTAGCAGGGCTGGAGGCTGAAAGCCTCACTTAAGATGGCGGACGCACCAAGCTCGCACCACGTGGTCGCCCAAAATGGCTGCCGGAAGCGGCGGTTGCCCTGCCGACAAATAAACAGAAACCCCCGGCAAGATCGCGTTTCCCGCTATACTCTCAAAACAATTGGCCGGTCCCCGCGACCAAACGGAAGGTAGGAACGGCCCTCAAAGCAGCAGAAATAGGCACCCGCAGATTATAACAAAAAGAACGAAGTAGCCAAACCTCCAACTTCCGTGTTATCCACGCTCCGAGCTCTGTCCCTCCGAGATCCTCCCTTGAGACGGGGGAAACGACACCGAAACCCCAGAGAAAAGACTACGTGCTGTGGGGTGCGATGACAAGCACGAGCGCTCTGCCCAGCGCGGAACCGCGTCGCCCACGCTGTGATGACCGTGGCTCCCGGACAGCAGCACCAGCCGAGGAACAAAGTGAACCCGGCTCCTTTCTGCGCTGCAGCCGACCAAGCTCTCCTGCAGATAGACCGAGGCTCCACGCTATCTGCCGCACTGTAGAAGGCGCTCAGGGACCCGAAGCGAGGTACGGGAAATATGAACCGCTCAGAAAATATCAGCTCCAAAACGAGAAAGTATCAGCTCCAAAAATAACAGCTCCGAAAATATCCGCTCAGCTGGCGAGGGGAAAAGAGGGCAGTCCCCGGGCGTGTCTGGCCCTAAGTAGGCAAGGCCACGCCTCCCCGGCCCGCCGATTGGCGGATCGGGTCGCAGGCACGCCCGGGAATTCCCTGGGTCTCGTGGGGGCAAAAGGCCAGCCCCCGCGTGTGGGAGGGGGTCGCCCGCAACCCCCTCTCCTCCGAAGTCGGAAATGGCTATCTAGATTCCAAAGAGAAATAGTAGATGATAATAAGCTCTTAAAGAAAATGTATAATCTATTGTTAGAATGGGAGACCAAAGATGAAGAGGTTAAATCTGTAATGATTAAATGGGCACACGATATAGGACACAACATACAAATGGAAGACTGGGGAAAACTATGGAAAGTAAATTTAAAATTTACTGACTGTATACAGTGGTACCTCGGGTTAAGAACTTAATTTGTTCTGGAGGTCCGTTCTTAACTTGAAACTGTTCTTAACCTGAGGTACCACTTTAGCTAATGGGGCCTCCCGCTGCTGCAGCACAATTTCTGTTCTCATCCTGAAGCAAAGTTCTTAACCCGAGGTACTATTTCTGGGTTAGCGCAGTCTGTAACCTGAAGCATCTGTAACCTGAAGCATCTGTAACCCGAGGTACCACTGTATTGTTAAAAGAGAATTATATGAAGATGATGTACCAATGGTATATTACACCTGTAAAAATGGCAAACATGTATAGAACAAGCGCTAATAAGTGTTGGAAATGTAAAGAAAAGGAAGGTACATTTTTTTCATATGTGGTAGAATTGTAAAATAATTAAAAACTGGGAAATTGTGTTAAATATAATGTAAAATCCAATAAAAACCATTGAAAAGAAGGTGCATTTTAAAGTTTGGTGTAGATACCTGTGTTTCAGGCAAACATCACAAAACACATTACATTTAAAAGAGAGAGAGAATAAATACGATGGTAAAGACATGATTCCAACTAGGAATTTCTTCTGCGGCTTCTTCTTTTGAAAGCCAGTTCTTTTCTCTGCTTAAGGCAGGTCAGTTCTTAAGAAACCCTCTGGTGCTAGCCTGGAATGAAAGGACCCACCTCAACTGGAACACCAGAAGCTAAATGGTAGGTATCTCTTCATGCAACTCTCACCACCACCCCAACCCCTGCTCCTCCCCTCAGGTCCTTGAATGATCCTGTCATTGCTAAATATAGGAGATCAAGAGATACTTTCTATCAGATTTTCTGAGGTCCTATAAATCTATGAGCTTCAGTGAGTTCCCCCACTCCATCCTGCTTGACCTTCAACATCATAGATTTGTTTGGACAACCGCCGTTTGCTAAACACAGTGCTGCCTCTCAAGCCCACTCAGGCCTTGTGTTTATCAGTTCTATCCTGAAGACTTTAGCCACTGCGGCATGGACATCCTTATTCCATAACGTGTAGATGATCGGGTTGAGGAGAGGGGTGATGACAACATAAAAGATGGAAACGTGTTTGTCGTGGCTGGGGTCTGTCCCTGACCGAGGCCTCATGTACAGGCCAATGAGGCAGCCATAAAACATGGTGACCACCATCAGGTGGGAAGCACACGTGGAGAAAGCCTTGCTCCGGCTCTCGCCCGAGCTCATGCGCACGACAGTCGCCATGATGAGTCCGTAAGAGATCAAGATGGTGACCAGAGGGACAATTAGTATGAAAACCCCCACCCCCAAGATGATGGCCTCTGTGAAGCTCGTGTCGGTGCATCCCAGCCTTATCACCATGACAAACTCGCAGTTGAAATGGTTGATCTCATTGGGGCCGCAGAATGGGAGCTGCATGATAAAAGCTGTGATGAGCCCAGAAAGAAGGAAAGCTCCTACCCACGAGATGGCCGCCAGCATCAAACAGCGTGCCCGGCTCATGGCTACAGCATACACCAGGGGGCAGCAGATCGCCATGTAACGGTCGTAGGCCATGGCTCCCAGCAAGAGGCCTTCGGTGCAACCCAGAGAACAGGCCATGTACATCTGGAAGGCGCAGCGCCCAAACGAAAGCCTCCCATCCCCGGCGAGCAGGTGAGCCAACATCTGGGGCACGATGGTGCTGGTGAAGCACATCTCCAAGAGTGAGAGGTTGGTGAGGAAAAAGTACATTGGGGTATGGAGGTGGAAGTCCATTTGGACCAGCAGGATGATGAGGAGGTTGCTCGCCATGGAGATCAGATAGGCAACGAGGATAATCACAAAGAGGGCAAGCTGTGTTCTCCGGTGGCTGGTGAGTCCCACCAGGTAGACCTGGGTGATCATGGTGTAGTTCCCAGGCACTGTTCTGTCTTGCATCCTGCAGAGAAAAGAGGAACAGGGAGGGTTAACAAACAAGTTCTCATAACTGGACAGGATTGGCTGGTATATTTGTGTTGTATTTGGTTGATTTTGCCCCTTCACATTCCACCAGCTTTGAGGGCAGCCTTCCTCCATGGCAGGGCCCCAAGGACAAGAAAAATAACACCCACAAAGTAGGAGGCCAATTGGATAACAAATACTTGGGTCACCTCCAGACTGTCAGTATTTTGCAAAACGGATTCAAGCACATACCGGAAAATTTTGTTGCTCTAAAGCAACAAAATCTACTTTACAAAATAAAAATAGACTTTTTGTGATTAGGAAAGTGAAGAAGAAATGCGCTGAAAATTATACATGGCATGGAGGAAGTGGGTATAGAAAAGTTTTTCTCCATCTTTCGTAACTCTAGATCTTCTGGACATCCAAGGAATCTGAATGTTGGAAGATCCAGGACAGATAAAAGTACTTCTTCGTGCAATGCATAGGGCTCATCTACACTTCTGCTTGTCCTTAGTGGTTTTTCATTTGTCCCATGCTTTGGGGGCCCTGGGTCTGAGCGGTTTTCCATTTGCCCTGCTGCTTCCCCGTGGGAAACCCACTATTTAGCGTTAAACTGGAGCAAACATCAGTCTGGTGCAAAACCCACTTGACAGTGGTAAACAGCAGGCTTTCCCAGGGGTAGATGTGGACAAGCCCTTAGTTAAACTACAGAACTCACTCCCACAGGAAGCAGTGATTGCTTGCAGTGAAATTTGAAATTCCACAGAAACCACTCAGCATTGGAAGTTAGGGCTTTTATGATGTGTGTAGAATTGGGAAAGCAACGTTTCCACCCCCCCCCCAAATCCATGACCATCTGTGGTTCCAATAGGGCAGATCATTTAATCAAGCTGAGATAAAAATATGGGCTTTTATAGTTAACAGAAGTTACAGGGACACGGGAAGCTGTGTTACACCGAATCAGAGTTTGGGTCCATCTAACTCAGGGCTGCCTGAAGTGACTGACAGCAGCTCTCCTGCCCAAAAGAGGTGGGCTTGAGCCTGGGACCTTCTGCATGCAAAGCAGATGCTCTCACATGGAGTCATGGTCCTTCTCCATAAAGGAAGGTTCTTCATCCATGATGTGAATCTAGCATTTCCAGGTTTTGCAGCTTCTATGGCAGACAAACAAATCAGTGAAAGTCAACTGAACTTCCCTACCATGTTAATTCAGAGCAGCGGGAGAAAGTCAGAGGCATTCGTTAAATTGCAGAACTGCTCCAGAGCAAGGAAGCTATAAATGTTTAGTTGACGTCATGGGAGCTAGCCCAGCAGTGCCCATCATAGGATATGCTGCAAATTTGTAGGGCTGTGGGGTATTTTCCCTGCCCCTGCCGCCCCCACCCCCTGATGCTCATTTCCAGAGTTCAGCTCTACTGGGGAGGAAAAGGTATTGTTGTAAGACTGGGCATCTGAACAGCAGAGGCATAACACAGCCAGATGGAACTTTGTTAACTGTATGTTGCCAAGTTGCCAAGTACATCTGTTGCTAGGGAAGGTGCTGGTGATTGATCTCAATAGCAAGGACTTCCCCAAATCTCCTGAATGGGACATAAAGGCATATGTTCCCCTTTCAAGTATGACATAGGCGAAAGGGTGGCATAATCTAGGTCTCTCTCTCTCTCTTTAAAGAAACAGCTGTTTGAATGGGGAAGTGAGACTGAGGGCATTCCCAGGCCATTGCCGTTTCTGGCAAATTCAGCTTGCTCACTTAAAGATGATTTATCACCAGTGCAACAAAACTGCTTCACTGCAAAACGGACTTTTTGCAAACAGGGAAGTGAAGGGAGAAACATGTGGTTTCTTGATGCAAACTTCCTGCAGACAAGACAGATCGAATGCTCAGTAAATAGCTGTGGCCATTTAACCTCCCTTCAAACTTTGTGCAAACAAATCAGGACAAATGCTCAACAGGCCAAGTGGAAGCAACCCGGGAGAAATTCATTTAAGGCTCTGTAACCTCTGGAAAGTGTACTTAGGAGTGCTGACTGCTTCTCTAGTTGGGATGTGCTGTTGGACAGTTCAAGATGTAAATAAATTCACTCTGTAAATAAACACAATCATTACTCAATCCCATAAGCCTTCAGTGATCTATTTTCACAGGAAACTTAACCTGTTCTAAGCAATGGACCTCTGGAACTTCTTGTTCCTCAGGGACCTAGGGGTGAGCCTAAGAGCATGTTTAATCAAACTGGGAACAACTTCTAAGGTGATCCTTTAACTTAGGGATAGCCAGTGTTATGTCCTCCAGATGTTGTCGAGACTATAACTCCCATCAGCCCCAGCCAGCATGGCCAGTGGTCAGGAATGGTGGGAGCTGTGGTCCAACAATATCTGGAGGCACCATGTTGGCTTTCCCTGCCTCAGGTATTGTGTGGCTTCCTCCCTGTATAACCCTGTCTTGGATAGTAAGACTTGCAGGGAGTAAGCAGTAACCAAAGGATGCTTCAATAGCAACTGTCTGGATTGAGTGTGGATTTCTGGTACACATTAAAGACCTGATTTACAGATCCTAGTTCCTCCTAGATCCCATTGTAAAGGGATCACGTGAGTCTCACAAACCACACATATGGAGGGCTGGTGTGGTGCACAGCAGTATGGAGGAGGGGGCTAGACCCAAGAAGATTCTACTCTCCACATTTTACACTCAGTAAGAATCCCATCAGATGTTGCTTGAAATGAGACCTTCAGGGAATCCTTCCTACATTTGACTTGCATTTCCTTCACTGATGTGACGAACATCTGCAGTCTGATTTACATGCAAAAGGTCCCTGGGTTCAATCCCCTGTGGTGGTTCGAAAATTACCACCATGTAGATATAGGGTAAATGACTTAGAAATCTGTTCCCAAGTGCATATTGGGGTTAAAAATGAGTCTGAAAAGGTTGAAGACGCCTGCTCTCAGGTGCACACCCTCTTCATGCCAGGCACACTGAGCAGACCCATTCGGACCTCACCGCTACCCCTTTCCACCCATGACCTGAGAGTATAACCAAGAATGCACATGACACATTGCAAGGTGAAGATCAGCAGCTTTGTTGGGAAATCTCATTTTCAGGTAACCTCATCTGCTGTTGACAGATGTTCCCATTAACAGATACACACACACCTCACAAAGCTTCTTAAGAACTGCAGGGTTCTTCCAGCACACAGTTTGAAAAGCTGCCATTTCAGTTCAATCCCAGTTCATTGCAAAACAATTGCATCCCTCACACTAGAGAGAAAAACTCATGAGATGTGTCTTCCCGCCCATGATGGAGATACAATGGACTCAACAGTTTGAAATGCTCTAAAGAAGGATGGGCTGGAATCCTCAAAAGTGGTGCCTTAGACTACGAACCACATTTCCACCCCTTGGAATTCTAATGGAATTGTTGCTCTGTGAGGTGTAAGCTGTGGCGCCCAGAATTCTTTAAGGTATAGTGGTTGCACAGTCCTGGACATTAGCCATAAAGCTAATTTTACTTTTAACCATTTTTGTGAGAAGGGTGGCATAGAAGAGAAGCAGACATATAACAGAGAGAGGTGATCAGACATACAGATCAAGAGGCAGTCACTGCACTGTTTTATTTCATTCAAGTTCTGCGTTCGGATCAGCCCACCTGAGACCACCACACCTTGCACCTTGGAGAATGTCGCCGAGCACTGCCAGGATTCGCTAAGCTTCAAGCTCCTTCAAGATATCTCTATGACGAGTTCTTAAAGCCTTCTAAAGGGAGGGAGACCACCATCTGTTTCCAGTCATGGATTCTACTGGCCCATTGTTGACCCATGAATTTAGTACAGAATGAACACTTTCTTTCCATGGCTCCTTGCCTAATGTATTACTCTCATCTATTTAAGAGCTCGGTGCAATAATAAACTTTCTAGTTCTGCTCCATGCGGGATCCATCAACTTGCCCCCAAAGACCATTCCCCTATTTCCATCTGGATTATAAACAACCAATTATTGCACTTAAATCCCCCTGTGTGTGACTTCTGCCTTTGTCATTTGGGAATGGTGCTTCTTATGCTCAGAATGTATTTGAAAGATGATGCAACTGTGGCAAAGATTAGATGCACCCATGGCCAAAGAAGCTTAATTAGCCTTGAGTAGGGATAGTGGATGCGGGTGGCGCTGTGGGTTAAACCACAGAGCCTAGGACTTGCCGATCAGAAGGTCGGTGGTTCGAATCCCCGCAACGGGGTGAGCTCCCATTGCTTGGTCCCAGCTCCTGCCAACCTAGCAGTTCGAAAGCATGGCAAAGTGCAAGTAGATAAATAGGTACCGCTCCAGCAGGAAGGTAAACGGCGTTTCCGTGCGCTGCTCTGGTTCGCCAGAAGCGGCTTAGTCATGCTGGCCACATGACCCGGAAGCTGTATGCCGGCTCCCTCGGCCAATAAAGCGAGATGAGTGCCACAACCCCCAGAGTCGGTCACGACTGGACCTAACGGTCAGGGGTCCCTTTACCTTTACCTTTAGGGATAGTGAAGAATTTTGATTCAGCTCACGCTGAAGGCAAACCTACCAAATCTGAAACAATATGCAAACCATATTTCTGAAACAATATGCAAACCAAAACACAGCCACCCTTCATAATTTTCAAGCCTCCAGATTTTACAGGTGCAGGTCTGAAGCCAAGTATTGTGTACAAAATGGCAGCTATTGTGGTAAAGTGTGCATAAAAATGCATGTACTGTATATAATTAAAAACCACATAAAATTAAAATTGAAGACCATAAATCAAGCATTATAGAAATATGTTTTCTTTTCTTTCCTTTCCTTTTTATATATATTTTTATTAAGTTTTTCTATTTTACATTTTAGAATATACATTTAAACAACCTTAAAATATCAGTGACTTCCCTTCTCCTCTTTCCATGGTTCATTTTGCATACCATAAATCCCTGCATATTTTACATAAACTAAACCATTCAGTATTCCATTATTATATCCATCAAAACTTATTTACACTGTTGAATTTATCTTAAGGCTGCCAACGTTTTCAAATGTACACAATTTTCACCCATATATTCAATAAACATTTTCCAATCTTCTCTAAATGTATGTTATTCTTGTTTTCTTATTCTATATGTTAAGTCTGCAAGCTGTGCATATTCCATCAGCTTAAGTTGCCATTCTTCGTTAGTTGGGACCTTGCTTGTTTTCCACTCTTGGGCTAACAAAACACGGACCGCAGTAGTGGCATACGTAAATAATCTTTTTTGACACCTGGGAATTTCCATCTGAATTATCCCCAACAAAAAGGACTCTGGCTTTCTTGGGAAACAACTTTTAAACTTTTAAAAAAAAAATTCATTATAAATTATTTCCCAATACTCTTTTACAAGTCCACCACATATGACAGAATGTACCTTCAGCCTCGTTGCATCTCCAGCAATTATCTGTTTCAGTCTTATACATTTTAACAAGTCTACTCAGAGCTAAATACCATCTGTAAATCATTTTCAGGTATGTTTTCTTAATCGCCTGTATTTAATTCCACCTCGTCTAAAGGCTGAAACGGAAGGGGCCTCCTGAAAAACAGAATAATGCAGGAAGGTATGGGGAAAATATTTTAAATGGAGAGTGGGGTGAGAAAGAGAGAAAAAGAGAGTCACTGCTTTGATGGCTATGTTGTACTTTTGTATTTAATTGCTCAGAGACTAGCAAGGGTTAAGATCCTGCCAGAGAGTTGAAACAGGAGCCAGTGGGAGGTGCTCTGTCTGTATCTGTGTATTTGTGAATGTGTGGTGTATATCCATGGTCACATGATATCCCTCATTTCCTTTCTCTCTCTCTCTCTTTCCACATAGCAAAACAACTGCTGGCTTTTGCATACGGAATCGAGGTGCTTTTCCAGAGAAGTTGAGCTGAGACCAGGCCAGCAAGCAGGACTGTGGTGAGAGCCAGGATTCCTGGGTTCCATGAGCTTGGAATGGGGTTCGGAGCAGGATGTGAAGAATCGGAAGATCCATTCATGGCAGCTCAGGGGTGAGGATCCTCCCCGAGTTTTAACCTCGCTGGAATGTGCCCTTGAACTCTGCTTAATACCTCTTTCTTGCATGTGAGGCTGCTGCACAGAGAGAGAGAAGTGTGTGCAGAAACCAGCTAGCCAGATACATTCTGCCCCTTTCCATCTCTGGCTCTGCTCACATTTACCTCTCCACCTTATACATGTGGAAGGTTGCAGGGAAGGCGATATAATCCTCTGTGTGGAAAAGGTCTCTCACCTGCGAACTCTGGGAGCGGAAAGAATAGGAATCCCGATCTACCTCCTCATCCTTCCTCATCTACTTCCTGAGTCCAGTCCAGAATGGACATTGGACATTACCTGCAACGGATCGGGTACCAGGGCCCCACGCAGCCTTCTCTGGAGACCCTGCGCGGCCTCCACCGGTGCCACCTCCTCTCCGTGCCCTTCGAGAGCCTCAGTATCCATTCCGGGGAGCCCATCGTCCTGGAAGTGTCCTCCCTCTACAACAAAATCGTCCGGCAGCATCGGGGTGGCTTCTGTTTTGAGCTGAATGGCCTCTTCCTGTGGCTGCTGCAGGCACTGGGATTTGATGCCAAAGCTGTGGCCGGGCGTGTCCGGAACCGTTTCACCGGCTGCTATGGCCCCCCATTGGACCACATGGTGATTTTGGTGCAGCTGGGTGGGCGCCAGCTGCTCTGTGACGTGGGCTTTGGTGAAGGCTTCACGGAGCCATTAGAGCTGAAGGCCTCTGTGGAGCAAGTCCAGGAACGTGGCATCTTTTGGCTGGGCCTCCAAGGGGGCGTCTGGGTGCTGGAACGCCGAGAAGTCTCTGGGAAGGAGG
This sequence comes from Podarcis pityusensis, assembly GCF_964106645.2. Classification (NCBI taxonomy): domain Eukaryota; kingdom Metazoa; phylum Chordata; class Lepidosauria; order Squamata; family Lacertidae; genus Podarcis; species Podarcis pityusensis. Next base: position 43,024,019 of record NC_138038.1, on the reverse strand, counting down.
GGAGGCCCTTATATCAGTTCACGCTCGAGGAGAAGAAACTGGACGATTTTACGGGCATGTGTCTGTATCACCAGACTTCGCCCAGCTCCATATTCGTTTGCAAATCCTTCTGCTCCCTGCAGAAAGAAAATGGCGGGCGCCTCACCTACATGGGTTGGCGTCTCATTTCCAAGAAGGGAGAAGAGCGTACAGAGACCACCCTGCAGAGCAACGAGATCCCAGTGGTGCTCCGTGAGAAATTTGGGATCAATCTGAGCGGGGACTTCAAGCCAAAGGATGAAGAAATCCTGCCACCCCTTGAGGAAGTTTAATGAGGGATGGTGGAAATTGCTCCCAATCAAGATAATAGCCTAAAAGATGGTTTGTAAATAATTTCTCAGGGTGTAGCTCCTAGCCATTGGTTAAGTTCCGTGATGTCATGGAAGCGTCACAAACATTCTAACCTCTAAAGAAAGGGGAAATTTCATTTGTTTGCTCCAATCCCGGACCTGTCTGTTAACTTCCACACTCTTGCTATTTTGCAAATGTAGTGAAATAAAAAAATTAAGGTCTTATATATATATAATAAATGTTCATAGATGTACCAAGCAAACACACATAAATATATAAACCACATGTCTGAAGCTGCACAGGAAAACAGCCCTGGAACCATTTTGACTCCCAAACTGACCAAATGATTTCTCTGCAAGGTCAAGGAAAATGGAAAAGCCTCCCCATCGTCTTTTCATTCACAAATCCTGTCTTAAAGGTATGTCTGTGTATGAATAGGGTGAGCCTGTGACCTGGCTCAGGAACTAAGTTTTTATCATTACAAAAGACTGGCCAGGCTCCCCAGGGTATCCAATCAAGTAAGCATTAACAGGTAACTTGCCAGACAGGAGGTAAACAACACACTCAGATTTCTGTTGTAGACTGCCCTTTCTGTGATGTAGGTATGATGTGTCAGGGGGTGGTCTTGAGCTACACCCCTTCTGTGATGTATGTATGATGTTTCTGGGGGTGGTCTTGTACTCCAGGGTGGGCAATTTGAAATGTCTATATAAGGGCGAGCACACCTTGGTTCTGGGTCCTCCTCCTTCTCCTGCGTGTGAAGGGGGCACCCTGTTGCAACAGTTCAATAAAGATCAGGTTTACTATTCAATATTCTCTGGTTGGCCTCTGTTATTTTCTCCAACCGATGGAGAACCTGCAAAGGACTCTATAAGTGCTCTTGTGTCCCCCATAAGGGAATAAGGGCAGATTTACATTTATTACAACAGGTAGTGCAGTTTGGAGTTCTTGCACAAGAAACCTGCTTCCCATGACCTTTAGCCAAAAGAGACTCATAGAGCTGCTTATAAAAATCAGCTTTAAGATGGCCCCTGCTCTCAGGCTCACAGTCTCAAAATACCATACATGACACCCAAGGAAAAAAGCAGTGGGAGGGAGAAAGCAAACTCGATCACAAGTTTTTAAAGCTGCAACCAACATCAGTGGCAGTTCTGGCTGATTCCCCTTGATAAAGAACATTTTCTCCTCAAAAATATTCTTCCCTGCCCCAGATCAGACCCTAGAGCCCAGCAGGCAACAACATCCAGAACAGGGCAGTTGCTGCCACACACAGTTCTTCCCTCAGACGACAAACTTGATGATAGAATCCTTGCAGACGGGAGACTGGTGGAGTCACCCCTCTCTTTTGATGTGACCCTGCAAAGTTGGCCTGGCTGAGAGACCCTGGCTGGCACAAGTTCAACCAGAGAGTTGTGTGACTGAGTGGCGAGTTGAACTTGCGCCTCCTCTTGGTCATAATCTGAAACTATCCATTTCGCTGAATTAGAAATGTGTGTGTTCCGTTTATAGATTGTTCATATGCCTCTTAACACACTCTGTTATGTCCTGAAGTTCTCACCCTGAGCCAGCAGGGGGATACTGTAGATAGTTTTCACTCAGGTCCACATATGCAAATAGGGATTGAAAGTGACGTTCAGTGATTGGATAGTTACAGAAAGTGATTACAGTTGCATTGTAGTGGAGCTCTATATAAGTAGGCTGGCTGAACCCTTCAGTTCAGTTCTGTTCTGGCCTGTGAATAAACAAGAGCTGTTTGAAGCATCGCTGTGTCATCTGATATGTTCACCCACAACTTAACACACTCCTAGGCAAAGTTTGGGGTTCCAATAGAAACCGAGAGATTTGCCGCATCAGCCCCAGACCAGCAGGTCCCCACTGAAGACCAACAAGGCTCAGGGATGGGAGGGACGAAAGGTGCATCAGTTTTTAGGGAAACAGTGAGGGTTTTTTAAAAAAACAACCACACACATCAGAGTCACAACAGACCAGCTCTGTGCAAAACTCTGATAGCAACCCTCTGGCATATGAATGAAGCAGATAAGGAGGTCCACCTTATTCTCAAGAAAATTGGGTGGTGAGGGAAGGGGGAATCTTGGAGCCAGCCTATGGGAAGTCACCACTTCGTAGTTGGTGGAGTTGGGGAGGGAAGAATGAGTGACGATCTGCGAGAGACAAGTGCTGAGGTCGCTTTGAGTTCATGCATAGAGAGGCTTCGGGAGGCGGGGTCACGTGAGAGGGGAGGAGCCAAAGCCCTTAGAAATAAACAAGCCTTTCTGACTTGCATTAACCCAGAATTTCTCCGCCTGCAACTCGCCTGGCGTAAGAGCTGTGAGCATATGGAATGGAGGGAAGGGAGATGGAATATAGAACAGGAAGGGGAGGTGGGGGTGTTATAGAATATACTGAATAATTGTCAGACGGGTGGGGCTAGGATTGCATAGGGTTTGCCGCTAGGAGGTTGCCTGTGTTTTAAACAATTACATGCCAGGCAGAAAGTGAACAGGTGATGTTTTCCCCAACCACTTTGTCTTCAAATGCTGCACCTGTTAAATTTCTGCCTTGCATTGGAGGCACACAGAAGCCCTGCCATGAAAAAAAAAGTGGTTTTCCTGGGAATGAGGACACTCAGCCCTTTATTGGCGAAATAAAATATACATTGTCCTCAATAGAGGTGTTTAATTCATGCCAACTATGAATCTGTGGTAGGAAAGTGTGGCTGTTAAGTACCTAGTGGGCTGTAATGTATTGGTCTGCAAAGAAATGGAGGTGGGCAAACTCTTTCTATTGGACTGTCTTAACTGAGGTAGGAATATGCAGGCCTCCTGGTTTCACAGAACTCTTCATTGCACAGAAGGGAAAGGTGGATATTTCCAATGCATATTGGGCAAACTAGATTAGAAAGGCAACAGATCCGCCGGCTTGCTGTTAATGGGAATTTTGCAACACACACCAGACCTGGAGGTGGTTGGTCATTGCGCCATTAGTGTAACATCCAATATGCAAATAAATTGTTGGTTTATTGGGTGATGAATTTGCTCACGTCGTGTGAAAGTCTGATGCAGTTCAGATCTTTTGTAACAGGAGGACTGTGTGTGAGAGGGAGGCAGCACAATCTTAGACGGTGATGGGGCACCGGAACCAGGAAGAGGGCCTTCTTGGTAGTGGCGCCCACTCTGTAGAACGCCCTCCCTTCAGATGTCAAGGAAATAAACAACTATCTAACTTTTAGAAGTCATCTGAAGGCAGCCCTGTTTAGGGAAGTTTTTAATGTCTGATGTGGTGTTGTTGTTGTTGTTGTCGTCATCATCATCAATTCTGCTGGGAGCCACAATGGGGTGGGGTATAAATTATTAGTAGTAGTAGTAGTAGTAGTAGTAGTATTTCTAAAAACGAAGTCACTTACTTTCTCATTCTCTACCCGTTTCTCCTTCTCTGCCCCCTAAAGGTCTTGACTGCGATGGTTCTGCAGAAGGAAGTCCCCAAAGTCCACATATTCAGCACCAGGGCAGGAGATGTGATTCTTCGCCCTGATCTGAACTGCTACCTGCTCCTCTCCGGTTTGCCGACCTCGCCCTGCGCTGAGCTCTGGCCCTTGCACCCTTCCCTGCGCGGCAGCGAACACTATTTCAGCTCCCGTTGGCACAACACCATCTACGTCATCCGGGACAACAAACTCCTGGAAACCCCAAACCTTCACACCGAGCCCAGCAGAGAGCCCCGTCGCCTGCACCCCAGCTGCTGCGCTGGGCAATATTATTTCGTTGTTTCTGGTGGCTCCATTGGCATAATCTTAAGCCCGGGCACCATGACGGCAGTCAAGGACTTGACCACAGGGGAACCAGATCCAGACACACAGTCAGGACACCCTCAGTGGTCCAACGAGAAGATGGGAAGCCATCGCAGTTACCTCTACTGGCAGCTGTGGGATAACTTCAGCGGAGAAGTCTTTTCTTTCCACCCCAGTGTCCTCAACTTCTTGCCGGGAGGTCTCGGCCTCAGCAAAGGGGACGCATTCAAGGCCTGGGAGCTGCTGAACATTTTCCACAACTACTCTGACAGCCCTGTCTCCAGGTTACAGGAAGTGTCCCGGAAAGTGGGCTGCGCCACAGAAAAGCTGGCTGATGTTGGGCGCAGCTGGGTGGCAACGGCCCTGCCAGATTCTCCTGAGCCGGGCTCCATCGCCGTGGCACTGGCCAAGGCCCAGTTTGCGTTACCGACCGAATGTGGCGGTGTGGGCCTGAACACAGAGCAGGAAGAATGGGGGGAAGTCCGTGAGGTGGAGACAACCCTGACGTTCACACTACAGCCTGAAGATGTTGCCTATGTGTGGCAGTATCAGCTAGGGCTAGGGAAGGAGGTCATCTTGTTTTGCAGGGATATTGAGGTCACTCTTGGCTGCGACCCACCGACCAAGGTCCCCCTGCCTTCTTCATCCTAAATAACAGCTGGCCCCAGCTCCCCATTGCTTTCCACCCTTTCCCCCTTAGATGTATTTCTGTACACTACCAACTGATAAATGCTGAAATAAATAAACAAACCAGGCATGGGGGAACCTGCGGCCTTCACAATGTTAGTAGATACCAAATCCCATCAACCCAGCCAGTGGTCAGGATTGATGGGTGTTGCAGTCCAGCAGCATCTAGAAGGCTAAAGGTTCCTCATCCCTGATTGGACAGAATTCCTGGGGATGGGTGTGTGTGTGTGTGTGTGTGTGTGTGTACAAAAGCTTAATAAAATGCTTTTAATGCTTGCTTGAATAGAGGGCCCATCAAATCTCACTACAGATTGAGAATTCCTTCTGTGGTTGTTTTAATAAATAGATTCCCCACCCCTCCAGCCTTGATGCGGGGAATTAGAGCAGAGTGGTCCAGAGTGGTCAGTCTTGACTCTCTAGGGTTGGCAGGTTTATGCAGAGGGTGAATAAACACCTATAGGTTGGAATGGGGTTGGAAAAGGCCCCGACATAGAAAAGATTAGAGGAATAGCACAAAAAATTAATTAGGAGCTCAGAGCCCCAGAAATACATGACATGGGCATGTGCAGAGTGCACCTCCCTTCCCACTGAGGAACCTCTGCATTTTATGATTCCACAATACAGCCGTATTCCTTATTTTTTGTGTTTTATGATTCCTAGTGATGATGATTAATAAATGTTGATTATATATTGATGTTCCTTGGCTTTATTTCATATGCATTCCTAAGAATCTGGGTTGGGGGTTGACAACTTTATTCATTTATTTATTTAATGTATTTTTATTAAAGATTTTCTTGGTTTACAAGCTCACCAAGGGGTCAAATGAACTCAAGAGGCTTGGGGGACCCTGGAACAGCAAAACTACCAGAGAAAGGGACTGCAGCTTTCTTTCTTTTCTTGGGTAGCCAGTGTTTTACCATGCAAGAATGAATTTGTGGTCTATGACTGTGTTACAGAGCATTGTGTGGGGCTGACTTGTCTTCCAGCCTTTGAATTGCAGATTTCTGTGCTGCGCTGGCTCGCCAGATGCAGCTTGTCACGATGGCCACGTGACCCGGAAGTGTCTACGGACAGCGCTGGCTCCCAGCCTATAGAGTGAGATGAGCGCACAACCCTAGAGTCTGTCAAGACTGGCCCGTACAGGCAGGGGTACCTTTACCTTTAAAGCTAAAACAAGGGGGCGTTACTTGGTATGTAAAACACTTGAGGTATTGTTTCACGACACAAGTTTGCATATGCAACTTTATTTGCATAGATGCAAATATAGGATGACCGGGGTAGGTGGGGAGGAACTGGTGTGGGCCCTCAAGCTCACTGGAGGAAACTGAGCCAGCCGCTATGGCCCCATTCTAGCCTGGGATTTCTGCCGCAGGGTCAGTGTCTCCAGTACCCTAGCATGGTCTCTTGCCCACTGCATTCTCCAAAGCTAAGCACTCATGAACTCTGAAAACACGAAGTGCTTCGTTCTCAAGAGCATCGAGTGAAAGTTCTGTTGCGTATGGTGGAACTTCGCGGTGAAAACACAAATTAAGACATGCCAAAGGAAGCTCCAAGTTTTTCACCCGTATATTTGCGCCGAAAATAACAGCTCTAACTGAAAGGCAGCGTGGAGATCTGTCTCGTTTGTTGCAATACACATGCCTAATAATCATTGCATAATCTTAGCCGGTTGTATAACCTCAGAAGGCGGGTGGCTGCGAAGGGAGGCTGCACTTTTGAATTTGCCACCTGAATTTGCCCACGTACACACAACCGGGCAATGTCACACACCAACTTGCCGCCCTCCCCCCAAGCCGAACTACGTAGACTCCCCCCCCAACTCTCTCCGGCGACGCCCAAAGATGGGAGGTGTGGCGGGGGTGTGGCCAACTTTTCCGCACGCCCCCCCGCACGCCTGGGCTCGGCGAGGAGACACAAACAGTTCCGCGGCTTCGCTTCACGCCAAGATCCTGAAGGGGGAGCAGATCTAGGCGGAGATCTGCTGAAGGAGGAGCAGATCTCCCCCTAGATCTCCTCTTAGGATGGAAGCTATCGGAATAGAGGCCGTCCTTTGCACCTGCCCTATGCCCCCCAAACGATGAAGAAGCACAGAAAACCCTCCTCTCTGCCCCCAGCTCCGCTACGGGGAGCTCCGCCTACGCACAAACTTTCCTTGTCTTTACAGCAGGGGTCAGCAAACTTTTTCAGCAGGGGGCCAATCCACTGTCCCTCAGACCTTGTGGGGGGGCCGGACTATATTTTGAAGAAAAAAAAGAATTCCTATGCCCCACAAATAACCCAGAGGTGTATTTTAAATAAAAGCACACATTTTACTCATGTAAAAACACCAGGCAGGCCCCACAAATAACCCAGATAGGTGCATTTTAAATAAAAGGACACATTTTATATACTGATTCCCGGACCGTCCGCCGGCCGGATTTAGAAAGCCATTGGGCCGATCCGACCCCCGGGGCCTTAGTTTGCCTACCCATGCTTTACAGTGTTTGGTTTTGGGTCTCCTCCCCCTCGGGAGGGAGGAGCCGAGGAGCCCGGCCTTCTCCGCCAGCCCCTTCCGGGAAGCTGCCGTGGCCCGACTGTCAGCGACTGCAGTCCGGGAAGCCGCTGCGCCCTGGTGAAATTGGCGCGAGAGCCTGCAAACCAGGTGAGGATTTTCTGCAGCTGCATTTGCTCCAACCGACCTCTGCTGCTTGTTGTCACTCGCTTGCAGGCTTCCTCTCATGCTGTGTTGTGTGTTTGTTTTTGCCCTGCACCGCGCACCACGCAGCGGGGTGCCGTGGGGGGGTGTGTGAGAGAAGTTTTAGGTGTTCCTACCTGGGGGTGGGGGGCATTGTGACGGCGGTGCTAACAACCGTGAGTTAGAAAGGCCGAATCCTTCAATTTTTGAAAATTAGTCAAGGGGCGGGGGCAAAGAAAGAGAAGGAGAGAGAGGTGATGTCATTTATTTGTTTGTTTGTTTGTTTGTTTGTTTTCACGAAAGCTATACACGGCTTGATTGTAAAAAGGGGGGGGTAGTTTCAGGTGGTTTCTAAAAATTATTAGATCACTCCTAAAAGCATGTTAGTTTCCTTCCCCATCCCCTCCCGCCCAGCAGAATGACTGGAATGGGGCTTTAGAGGGTATCTTCTTGCTTGAAGCTCCACTACACTAATTTTGCACTGGGAAGTGGAAGAAGGGCTGTGATTATTATTAACTTGTTGTGATGGGTGAAGCACTCTGTGCTCACAGCTTGCATTTCAGCGTGCTCTATGGAAAATAAAGCCTTGGGCTTGGGAATTAGCCCTTGTGACAGAAGCCCAGGATTCCTGGGTTCCTGGCCCAGTTCCGCCCACAAGGAGTGACCCTGCAGGAATAGAATCCCTCACGCACCATTCCTATGGCCTGCAGAAATGCCACAGGATTCTGGATCTGGGGGGGTCCTAGCCTTCTGCAGCTTAAGAAACCATGGCACACTCTCTCTTAAGATTGCCACTTTCTCTTCATATTCTGGCACAGCTTCTTTGCGATGTGGAGAGAGGCAGGAGGAGGAGAAGGATAATAGCAGTGATGTTATCCCCGACCTCCTACAGCACGGGAAAAGCTTTTCCTGTTGTGTTTCTGCTTCTTGTGCCAGATCTGGTTAATTAATAGGACACTTGGCGCCTGTAAACATCCAGTGGTCATTGGTCTTCCATAGCTGAGAATAATCCCCCCCCCCCAAGAAGCCTGAATTGCAAACCACACTCCTTGATCCCCGTTTTTGTTCCTCTTAAAAGCGCAATCTCACAGGAACACAAGGAGCTATCTAATTCCAAGTCAGACCACATGTCTATCTAGGTCAGTATTGTTTACACTGACTGGCAGCACCTCCCCAGGGTTTCATACTGGGGCTCATTTCCCATTCCCACCTGGAGATGCTGGGGTTCATTTAAAAAAATAAATAAATATGATATTTATTAAAATTTCAAAAGATACAAAATTTACACAAAGACAAAAAGTAAAAATACAAAAAGTAAAAATACAAGAAAATAAAAAATACAGAAAAAAGAATAAAGTAAAAACAAAACAAGTTCATTATTTTCAGACCCTTGACTGTCATTGCCTTCTTTCTTAGACCTCCTCCTCCTCCCTTCCTTTGTATTCTAGTTATTAATTATCCCAGCAAATCCTTTCCTTTCCATGTTTCATAAAATTCTATCATTACATTACCCTCGACTAATTTAATCCTATCTTTCTATAATAAAATAAACCTTAAAGTTTAAAACTTAAGTCTTAACCTTACCAGCTTCTTATAATCATAATATTCTTTCATAATTCTTTATGCATCCTTACTAAAGCCAGGTAATTTCTTCCAACATTTTTCTATCATTCATCAACTTTATGAAACATTCTAATAATAAAGAAAAAGAATAAGAAAGATATAGACAAGTCCAATCTTTATCCAACGTCCCTTCCTCCTGGTTCCGGGATTTGTCAGTCCTTATTCCCATCAGTCTAACCCGGTAACCTTATGTCCGAGGCCCTCAGGTCACTTCCATGGTCCTTCCGCGGCTCTTCTTCATATTTATAACTGTAATTTCCCTTATCTCCTCGTGGTAACTCCAGCTTGACAATGTCTCTTGCTCGTGGTAACTCCAACTTAGTAATGTTTTTAATCCTTCTCGTCAGATCAGACCCTTTTCCGTATTCATCACTGCATTCCATGTAGTGTTTAAAAGCATGTTTCAAGGGCCCTCCAAAATTGAGAGCCCCCACAGTCCCAAACATATCGCAGCCCATTACCATATTTAAAAAGTCCAGACATCCCAACATAGGGGGGTCAATCCAGCCCCCCATTTCCAAGCCACACCGAACTTTTCCTTTCCAGATCTGGCTTTTTCCAAATTCATTTGTCCAGTCCAAAGGATCATACTCCTGTTGGGTCTGTTCTGTCAAAACACACTCCTGATTTAATGCCACAAACTCCTGTTCTGTCAAAACACACTCCTGGTTTGAATCCTGAGTGGGCTCCACATGTTTTCCCACAGTCTGGTCAAAACATTCCACTGCCTGTTTAAGATTTCTAGTCGAAATGGCCATCCAGTTCACCTTATCATGTAATTCTTCCAGTAGAGCATTTGTTTTGTAAAAAGCGCGCACCAAGGCTTCTGAAAACATTGTCCTACACAGTCAAACACTTTCCCACGGTTATTTTGTAACAGCTGTCAATTCCCTGGAGTTAGTTACAGTTTCAGAAGCTCCCCCTAGGGGGAAGACTTATGTTTATTTTTGCTACAAAGTTTCCTTCCCCCCCCCCAAAATACTTAAGATACTTTGTCCATATATATTCCTTTAGAATGCAAAAGGGAACAGTGGAATCACAAAGTTTCTCTTCTTTTAACTGTCTGTCAAGAAACAATTATCTTGGTAAACTCACGTCAGTCCTGACACCCCCGCTCCAGGATCAGGACGGAGGAAAATAACTTCCTTTTGCAGTTACTTCAAATAGTCCAAAAAAAAGATTCCCAATTTAAAATGTTGAAATCCACTCTTTTAAAGAAGATTTTCTGAGCTCTAGTGTAAATTGCCTTTGCTTTATTCTATTTACAAAAGAACGGAAGGGTGACTTCCTGTTTAGCCCTTCCCGCTCCGTACCAAATTCAATAGATTTTTTTATAGTCCGATTCTGTCCTTCTCACGAATCTTTATTTGATATCCCATTTGTTCAAATTCTAAGTACTCACGGGTGCTTGTTTTAGAGTCCAAATTGTCCCAGGAAAGAAGGCAGCGCTCTCCGGCAGCAGCTATGCGGCTTCGCTCCACGGAAATAGCAATTGACTCACAGCACCGCGCCGCTTCCCCCTCCTCACTTCGGAGCCCGTTAGTGGGTTCCTTAGCGGATTGGGGGGGGCGCTAAAGGTGCCCGCCGAGTCCCACGGTCACAGGCTTCATCCGCCTGTGATTTTGAAGGGGTCCCCGCTTCGCCGTAGCGGAGTAGACCCTGTTTACCGTGGAGCCAGTCCCTCCAGTTCAGAGGGAGTCCGCCATTGCCGGTGGCGCCACCCTGGAAGTTCAGAGATGCTGGGGTTCAACCTGGGATCTTCTGTACGCAAAGCAGATGTTCTGCCTCTGAGCTGCGACCTTTCCCAGTATTCAGCTTGTACACACTGTTTGCTTATGAAATCACAGAATTGTAGAGTTGGAAAAGGACCACAAGGGCCATTTAGTCCAACCCTCTGCAATGCAGGACTCCTTTTGCCCAATGTGGGTCTCAAACCTACGACCCTTAAGAGTTTCATGCTGTACCAACTGAGTTGTCTTACTGAGATTTATAGATAATTCCTGGCGTACTCGGTATTTGCAACTCAAATTGCCACAGCAGCATTCTTAATCTAGGCAGGGGAACGTATAAATGTATATGCATATAACATTGTCCAGTTAGGTGCTGCTAACAAGCCAAATCTCTGGGAAACGAGGCCCTAGGCACAAATGCATACTAAAGTTATGCAAACAGGGGAAATGCCCTAGAAAAAAACTATGGCTGGCTTCCAAAGGAAAATGAAATGAAAACATCTGTCATGGCACAGTGTTTGCAGATACAACAAAGCACACCTATCTGGATCTGAGATTCGAATGCCAGCCCTACTTCTCATAATCAAACTAGACAAAGGGGTACACAAGATTACTTCAGGGACAAATCAGGCTGTTCAAGTATTCAGTAGGAACTTGTTGAATGATGTAGGGTAATGATCTCCCGCTTGAATCTGCCGTAAGGTTAGGGTGCCTTACACGGTGGGCTCAGGTGCAGAATCTAGCTTCCTGAGAATTTCAGCTTTGCATATAAGTGTAACTGCAAACACATGAGCTTCTGGCCCACAGGTTTGCAAATATTTCCTTGAGAAAGCACACGGGCAGCAGAAATCCAAGATCTCAGGTGGGTAATAATCAAATGACATTTCACTGGGCTCTGCACAGCACCTTAGAGCCAAATCAGAATAAATTGTGCTATATCATTGTTGCTTTTTAAGGAGGCAGAAAATAATGAAAAACAAGATGTTCTCAACAGAGGTGTTATTGATGCAGTTTGGATGCCACTGACACAGAATGTCACATTTTTTTAACACAGCAGGACCCAGCCCTGAGTTAAGGGTCACTTCATTGCTTTGTATAACTAAAACAAGTATTTCTCATTTCCCTTTCCCTCTCTACCAGCAACAGCAATTCACATTTTGTGATAGATTGCCTCTGGACCTGGAGGTTCCATTAACCTGTATTTGCTAACACCTGTCGATTAGAACCTCTTCCGCATCTCTCCACCGCAGGACATCCATGGCTGCCATTGTGCCCCGGGCAGACTCCCGTGGCACAGACATCTTTGCTACCCGCCACGGTTTCTTCGTCGTCCGCTCAGACCTGGGTTGTTTCCTCCAAGCGCTCGACTTCCGTTTGGGGCAGGACCTCCAAGTGTGGGATCTGCACCCGGCCTGCCGCGGTGGGGACCACTACGTGGGGGACCCCACCAGCTCCGCCATCTACCTCCTCCGTGGGGACTCGTTCTGCAAAGTGCTTGACCTGAGCTCCGAGCCACCCTCCAGTACCCTCCCGCTGCACCCCAGCTGCCAAGGAGGTGACCATTATGCCTTCTGTGAGGGCCAGTTCTTCATCTTTTTCCTGACACGTGGAGTGGTCCTATCTGTGGCCGACCTGGCCACTGGGGCCACGGCTAAGGAGATCTGCTTGGAGCCGGCACTGCTCAATGGACTGTATTACTATGGTGCTGACGCCAGCCACCTCGCCTGCTTAAGGATGGATGAAGAAAACGGCCTTTGTGGCTACCTTTTTGCAGCGGCAGGGCCCAAGGAGACCTTCTCAGTCCACCCTGATGTGGTCTCCTTCCTTCCTGGGGGGCTGGGCCACACCCACGGGGCTGCCTTTGGGGCTTGGGAATGCCTCAAGCTGATCTCCAACGCCACAGACCTGCCCATGCCCAGCAGCCATGAAATCACCCGCAAAGTTGGTTCCTCGAAGCTGGCTTTCAGTCAGAAATACCGCGTCTCTGGATCTCTGGATCCAGAATCCTTGGCCGCCTCCCTTCTCCAGCACCAGTTTTCCCTCCCCGTCGCTTACGGTGGTCTGGGGCTTCGGACGGAGCAGGAAGAGTGGGAGGAGGCAGCTGAGGAAGGAGAGGCTTTGCGGGTGATATTGCAACCCCGTCAGAAGCTGTACTGGTGGCATTACCAGCTGGGGTTGGGCAAAGAGCCCCTTCTCTACTGCCGGTCTCTGAAAGTCACCCGCAGCCCCTCGCCACCCACCCATATACCTCTGCCACCGGTTGATTCTTGATGCCAGGACTAAGCGACAAGAATCTGATGTTTGTTTGGTTGGGGTTGTGCATACAATAAGAGCGCTGCTTGCTTGCTTGCTCCCTGCCCTGCCCTGCCCCGGCTGTGCTTCCGGTTTGTTTCGTTGTTACACCCATTTCACAGGCGGTAAAACAAGTTGCTGGGCTTCTCTTGATGTAGAAGGGGCCTGTGTCACACTTGGTGGAGGTCATGAAACCACTACTGTTCAAATAATAATAAATGATAACAACATTAAGTCTTCCTGAGCATTGTCTGGTATGAGGGCTCCTAGGTGTCTATATTTTATTAATTTTTTAATAATAATTTTTATTAATCCTGTAAAATTTCAAATTCTGTCATTCCATGACCAACAAACATGTAGCTTGGTCAAGAAAACAGGTTTATTTTCTTAGCTTTTAAAAACAGTCCAGTTTTGTTTGTTTTTTACATTCCAGGAAAACAAAACAAAATTTCTTCTTTTCCTTGATTGGGAATGGAATTGGATATTTTGCTATTTTCTAAGTAACGGAGAAGAATTTTCTTTTCATTTTTTTAAAGGAAATATATATATATATATCTGAAAATAATAATTTGTTATCCCAAACCGAAAGAGCACACTATAATCTACATGTTGGGTTTAAATTTAAGAAATTAAAATCTCAGAATGTTATATATATATATATATATATATATATATATATATATATATATATATTATATATATTATATGTATATATATAATATATTTACTGTCTTAAAATTCAGGAAGTGTGCTCAACAATGTTTATGGGACAGATTATTTAAACGGTAAAAAGGCATTTCGTTCAGCCCAAGAAATCATCTAAAACAGTTCCAGTTTATGAATAAGTGCCCTTGCGTGTCGCATTATGATTTCTTCCTTAACTGGGAAGGTGTACAAGGGCCTTCCAAGGAGCTGTCCTTAGACTAACCCTAAGACATCTGAAAACTTCTCTCAAGTTGGTCTGGAATTAATATAACTGCCATGTTATTTTTTTTATCCCACAGACTCCTGGGCGGTGTAATATTGTGTGGAGGCTTGAGAATCCTGTCAGGAATCTGCCTCATGGAACATTTCCCACAATTCTGTGGTAGTGTGAGGAGGCCATGACAGTTAAATCAGTTTAAATTCACAGTGAAGACTTGCCCAACCATGCAGGTTGAAGGGCAGGGGCGTATTGCTCTGTGTAGCTTCGGCTGGCCATATAGACTTGCCGATGTGGTACCCTCCAAATGTTGTTGGACTCCCAGTTCCCATCAGCCCCAGCCAGCACAACTAATGGTCAGGGATGAGTCCAACAACATCCAGTAAGCACAACTGTTGGCTACCCCCCAGCACGCAGTATCTTAAACCCTGAGTTACCTTAATGTTAGGTGCTTTTTGAACTGATCATTATTGCTACTGGCTAATGAGGAGAACCATCAATGGCTCTGTGATTTTCGTACTAAGAGAGTTCTGAGGGAAAATAACCACACGGTGTTATATAGCGAAAGGTTCTTCTGTATCCCTCAGGAACAGACAGCTGGCGCTAAAAACCAGTCATACCAGCACGGGCGAGCCCATTCTGGATGCAGCTCCATGGATAAATGCACAGCCCCCTTGGGAGACAACAAGTTTTCTGGCTCAGAAATTGAGGCTGAGTATCGCCTCCGAAAGCTTGTTGAGGTCATGGCAGCAGGGCTCCCGCATGAGCACAAAATCAACCTTCTTGTCTTGGTCCACAAAGATCTCCAGGAGGTCTCTCCTCAGCCGCTCGGTCTCGTCCTTGGGCCGGAGCTGCTCCTCTGGTGAGTTCTGTTTATGGCCCTTCCTTCGATCCGTAAGCAACCCTCCGGGTGGCTTCCTGTCTCGAAGCTGAAGGACCTCTGTCTGCGATGCACGGCCCACGGGGACAGACGCAGGCACAGACCGGCCAGCGAAGGAGTGGCAGTTTGGGGCCTTGGTCCTGCGATGGTGAAGGGACATAAAGCAGGTTTCAGGAAGGAAGGGTTTAGATGGTGGAGACAACCCTTTTAACTAAAAGGTTCAAGGCTTCAGGGGAGAAACCCACATTGCAGGGCAAGACAGTGAGGTGTTCTCTGCCACAAGGTCCCACCCTCCATTTTGACCACCCCCTCCCAGAGCTGCCTCCATCATTGGCCATTCTTTGAGGCTGCCTTAGAGGGCAAGGTTAAAAAAAGTAGAAGCAGCAAGGTCCGCTACCTTGGCTTTTCTGAGACCCAACTGCTATTTAGCTCCTCTCCTCCCCGAACTGCCTCCATAACTGACCATTCCTCATAACTGCCTCAGGCAGAGAGGCGAGAAAGCAAGGCCCATGGAATCGACCTCCCTGGGACCGCCTGCCATTTGGTTTAACTTTGTCCCAAGAGCTGCCTCCTGGCCATTATGCAGCAATATAAAATATCCAATACCTATGTTTACCTTCCACTCCCCATTTCTTCCCTTTCGTATCCTAAATCTCAATGCTACTATTATAAAATATCAACCGCCGTTTGAACCCTTTTGCAAGCCAACCTGAACTTGGAAGGATATGTGGCAGTATAATTTCCACTCAGGTTTGTTGTAGCTCCAACCCACATACTTCTCTGGCCACAAGATGGAGCAGTGTCACCATGCACTGAAATATATATACTTCTGTTTTGTGGTTGGAAAGCGGGGGACACAAACAAAGGGTGTTTTCCTAGGGACAGCTGCTTGCTCCGGCCCATGGAGACTTTTTAACATGTTAAATGCCTTTCCCGACTCCACTCAGCTAGATCACTTGTTCCACGTGTGGGTGCATACCTGGGGGTTTTCTTCAGGAATTCTGCTATGGTGGGCCCGTCTCGTCCCAAGGGGTCATCGGGAACCATGAAAATATTCCCCACGAAGATGTACTGCAGAAGGCTGGATGGTACACCAAGAAACAGAGTCAAGAAGAGTAACGTAAAGATGGATGGGACGTATTAAGGCAATGGGGCCCTAATCCAAACCAGTTTGACGGGCACTTCCTATTGCCTAGAGAAAGAAGTGGCATTCAGGCCACATCTGCACGGTTCATTTAAAACATTATTACACACCATTTTAATAGTCGTGGTTCCCCCCCCCCCCAATCCTGGGAACTGTAGTTCATTACATGTGCTGAGCTATAATTCCCAGTGTTTGAACCATCATCCCTCTTTCCTAGGGAACTCCAGGAACTGTGGCTCTGGGAGGCCAGTTCAGCTGTTTGAACAATGTTAAGGGTGTTGGGAATAGTAGCTGTGTGAGGAGGTAAACTACAATTCCCAGGATTCTTTGGTCATGTGCTTTAAATGTGTGGTGTGTACAAGTTTAGGCTATTGGTTCATCTACCTCGGTGTTGTTTTTATCATTTATTAATTAACAGGTCACTTCTGTGCCAAAATGGTAGCTTGCAACTAAAAAACCAATACGTAAGTAAAATACACAACAACAGGCAGGTTGTTGTTGTTTTTCCCCAAAGCAATTTCTGGACATGCCAGGGAATGAGCCTCTCACCACTAAGCCCAGGGGCCAGAGTACAATTCTTCAACTTCCCCCATCTACCCAGTTCCCAGGCCACAGATCAAACAGCAACCAAAGCTCTCCAGAGAAGGAGGGCTATATATCCACATCCTTTTCCTACTCTCCCCAGCCCTGCTCAACTGAGGGTGAAAGCCTGGCACAATCGAGAAAGTCAAAAGGAAAAAAAAGAAGGCTACTCTGTCACCAATTTCCACAGCACCTTTCTTTAATGATTCGGATCCATTTCTTCGACTCTTTCGCAAGATCCCGGAACTGGTCGTTGGTGACGATCACGCCGTTGGTCTGTTCCGCTAGTTTGAGCATGAACCTGCGGGTATAGGAAGGGAAGAAAACACCTGTCAAATAGAATTTATTTTTAAATTTTAGTGGTTCGCCACAGAACCCAATGAAAACTGGAACTGGAACCCAATGAAAACCCACTGTGATGATGTCATCCTCCACTCCAGGCCAGGATTGCACAGTAGCTAGTGTGTTAGATTTCAACTGGGGAAACCACAGTTCAAATCCCTCCTAATGTTACCGGACTATAACTCCCATCATCCATTTGGCCATACTGGCTAAGGCTGATGGGAGTTGGAGTGCAGCAGTACGCTGGAAGGGTCACAGCTTTCCCCGGCCCTAGCCCCCTTTCTCAGCCTGACTTACCTAACAGGATTGTTGTGAGGAAATAACGGAAGGAGAAGGATAAAAATATACCAAGGAAACGGAACACATT
Source organism: Podarcis pityusensis (assembly GCF_964106645.2). Taxonomy (NCBI): domain Eukaryota; kingdom Metazoa; phylum Chordata; class Lepidosauria; order Squamata; family Lacertidae; genus Podarcis; species Podarcis pityusensis. The sequence continues at coordinate 43,006,659 of NC_138038.1, read as the reverse complement.
TGAGAATTTGGTTCTGGAATATCACTCTCTGTGGTGTGACTGACATCACTTCAGAATTTCACTCTGTGTCTTGGTAGCCACAACGTGCTTCAGTTCCTTTCTGTGATAACCACCCTTTCATATCTTGTCAGTTACACCATGACTCAAAAATCATGCCTGCCACCCCCACCCCGGGCCCATCTGCTGGCAGAGTCATTTCCTACTTCTGCCCCAAACCCTCGTACTTGTGACCTCATCAAAGCATAGCGATATCCGGTGACTTGACATCTGGAAAGCCCAACCTGGGGGAAATCCCAGGGAAGGTCCAAGTTGAAGCAAAAAAAAAAAAAAAAACAAGACCAGAGAAACAAAGGATATTTTCATCAGTTTCTGCCACACACAAAAACCCCACCACCGCCTTGAAGAAAGCGAAAAACTGAAACAGCAATGTTTTATTGACTGATCGGTTTAGAAGAGATCAAACCCTTCCACCGACTAATCAAGCGCACAGAAACGTTCTGATTGACTAAAACAGGTTTGGACAGGAAGGAGATTCAATGGTTGAAGGTTTCTGACACCCAGTTGTTTTAACAACAGTTAAGGCAGGCAGGTTGGACAGTGTTCTCGAAGCTACCAGCATGAGTTTGACCAAACTGCGGGAGGCAGTGGAAGAAAGGAGTGCCTGGCGTGCTCTGGTCCATGGGGTCACGAAGAGTCGGACACGACTAAACAGCTAAACAACAACAACAAAGCAGGCATAGGTAAACTCACCCCTCCAAATGTTTTGGGACTACAACTCCCATCATCCCTAGCTAACAGGACCAGTGGTCAGGCATGGTGGGAGTTGTAGTCCCAAAACATCTGGAGGGCCGAGTTTGCCTATGCCCAAGTTAAGGATTCTCTTCCCCACACAAATCAGCCAGTTGGAATTATTGTTCTGTAGTAACGCAGGTGAAGATCTGAATGTATACTGCATCACAGTGCATGAGCTCATGGGGCGCAGCAGATAATTGGCTCCACCATCACCCCAGGACCACTTTGCATCTGGCTCCGCCCCCAATGTCATTCCTTTGATTTTTTGGGGTGGACCTTGGTGTTCCAGCCAAAAACGAAAGTGGGTCCTCAATTCTGTCTAACCTTTGGCTAAACTCTCAGACCAAACAGACCTTTCGTCTCTCCTGCAGAGCTGTACTGAGCTCCAGCATTCCACTCCTTCCCCACCAATATTTAAAATTTTAGCTGAACGTTCCATGATCTCGCAGCAGGCAGACCAACAGCAGGGGGAGATCAGGGAGATCGCTCACACAGGGAACAGCCACTCAGTGCCGACAGGCGAACCTCTGCCATGTCTGATACAGAGAAACGCTGAATTGCCTTTATGGTAAGTTCAGAAAGCTCTGCTGACCTGTCGTCATACGGCACGATGCCCTTCCCATCTATTTTGCGTGACGGCGTGACGGAGAGGATGCTCAGGTTCTGTAACTCAATCAAAAAGTGCTGCTCTGTGGTTGGGGAAAAGGGAGAGGAAAAAAACCAAAGAGGAATGATACTTGCATTGAAGCTGAGACACCAACATCACATTCAATGACTCCTCATTTCTTATTGGGGCTGCGGCAGTTGCAGCCTGATCTCATCCATGTTTGTTTGGAAGTAAGTGTCCTTGGTTCCAGTTAAGACTTACTCCTCAGTAGGTAGGTGGCCTTTCATGAGGAACACAGGAGGTTGTCTTAAACTGAGCAAGACCATTGGGTCCATCAACCTCAGTGGGTTCTCTCCTAGTCCTACCTCGATATGCCAAGGATTGAATGCTGGAGTCGTCTTCTTCATGCAAGGCAGATGTTCTTCCCCCAAGTGTGGGGAGGCTTCCCTAATCTAGTGCCCTCCAGATGCTTGCATAGCCTGCTATGGGGGGTGGGACTGGACAACCCTTGGGGTCCCTTTCCCATTTTATGATTCTATGTTGATAGATTAAAACTCTCATGCTGGCATGAGTTATGGGGAAATCTCTAGACCTCCTAATGTTGTTGGACCCTAACCACCAACAACTCTGTCCAGGGTGGTCAATAGTCAGAACTGATAGGAGCTAGAGCCCAATAACATCTAGAAGGCCATAGGTTTCCCCCATCCCTAATTATTTTTAATGAAAATACTTATTCACACTCAAAGCTACAATAGATACATCTGGCACTGTCTTAGAAGAGGTGTTCTAGTTGATCTTCGAAATAGCAGGGAATGTCTCTTTTAAGAATGGAGCATAACGTGAGAACATACACATTGAGCCCTATTTGACCAGAACCAAGGTCCGTCCAATCTAGCATCCTATTCTCACAGTGGCCAACCAGATGCCCATAGGAAGCCGTATGCAACAGCACTCTCCTCACTTAGGATTCTCACCAACTGGTCTTCAGAGGCTCACTCCCTCTGACAGCGGGGGGCCTGCGGCCACTTTTCTCTGCATCAGTTAAAAGCAGATCGCCCTATCTTTCTTAATAACACACAGATCAATCCAAATAATCAGTTAATGGCTTTTAAAAAGCAACAGCACTGCCCCCGCAAAAATATCGTCTGAGTTCTCACCCAATAGGTGGGAGCCAGCCATCTCTCACCTCTCACATTGGAGTCTTCTTCCATCCGATGTGCAGGTACTAAGACAGTCACCTCCCGGTGCCCACGGTCCCAGAAATATTGTACGGCCAGAGCGATGCCCCGGCATGAGAAGAACTGGTTCAGACCGTGCCTACGAGGACAGATGATGACACTCAAAATGGCAGGACTATAAGAAGAATCACTTAGGTGAATCCACTGGCTATCCCAGCAAAGGAAGCAAGATACACAGCAGATCGTAAAAAGCATGGGTCCAAGCTGTATTCCGCTTGACCCACACTTTCTAGGCGCAAATCCAAGCAGTTTCCCCCTTGCCCCGCTCCTTTCAAAGGGAAAAACTGCTCTTTAAGCGATAGATCAGAACAAATGGCAATCTGGGGGAAACCCAAGATGCTGTTTGCTCCGAATGAATACTAAAGAGCTGTTTTCTCAAGGGAGAGCAGTGGGAGAAGAGAAAGTGTGGATAACCCTGGGGTTAGCAGCATTGCGTGTTTTAAAGCAGTGCCTTCCAAATGTTTTTCCCCCCACAGATCACTTGAAAATTGCTGAAGATCTTGGGGAACCACTCAGTGATTTCTCTGCCTGCTGTATGCAGTATAATTTTCAGTTCTATTTTTTATTACTTTTATTTCTCATATAAATATATACAAAATAAAAGTAGCATTAAAAATTACAATTAAAAGTCAATATGAATATTTAATATGATGGATGTGCCATCTCCCATCTTTAAACACAAATCCACCTGAATGAAGCTCACAGGCCACAGGTGGTCCATGGACCAGTTTGGGAACCCCTGTTTTAGAGAACTGGTGAGCTACAAATGTAGATGAGTCTTTCCTTGGCCAGCCAAGGCAGAATTCCTAGAAGGTACATTTTTTACTATAACTGTGTATGTGTGTGTATCTATATCTAATCTATATCTAATCTATATCTATCTATCTATCTATCTATCTATCTATCTATCTATCTATCTCCAAGATGGAGAACCTGTTCTCCCGATGCTGTTGGGCCTCCCAGCTCACATCAGCCCCAGCCAGCATGACCAATAGTTAGAGAAGATGGGAGCTGCAGTCTTAACATCTGGAAAGCCACAGCAACCAACAGGGGCTATTGGGGCCTTCAGGATGGTATACTCTACCACAGCCACGCTGGAGATTATGCCTCTATGAGGGCAACAAAGGACTCCTAACAACTCTAAACATCCTTATCAAACTATAGTCCCCAGGATTCTTTGTGAGAAACTGTTTAAAGCAGTTATGTGCAGATGGGGTTTAAAAGACACCCCAACAAATTCACCATTATTCGTTTTCTTTTCACATTCGTTTCACACATTATGGTAAGACAATCTCCTTGGATTAAACCAGAGATAAGAGATCCTGCATCCTCCAGATGTTGTTGGACTCCAATTCTTATCAACCTCAAACACCATGGTCAATTATGGATTATGGGGAACATCTGTCCAGCAACATCTGGAGGGCTACAGGTTCTCCACCTCTTGACTTAACATTCTGCCTGAACCTAGGACCCTGGTATGTTTTCCCCGACAAACCACAATCCATAGACCAATACAAACCATTGTTTAAGCCTTGTTAAAGGGAAACAAACCACCATATCAGGTTCATATGTAACACTAAGCTATATCCCTCCTTGGTTTGTTTAGGCGCTTAAAAGGGAGGAGCAACAAAGAAAAGATTGAGCTGCACAACCCAGCATCCCCTCTAGAAGTTGCTAGACTAAAACTCACATCATCCTTAACCATTTGCCAGGCTGGCTTGGATGGCTAGGTACTGGAACCCAATAACATTTGAAAAAATGTCCACAAGATAGCTACCTCTGGTTTATAACAACCTCATGTACCACAGCCATACCAATAGGAAAAGCTCATTCCCAGGCTCCCTACAAACACACCACTCACATCATGGCCACATTGCTGCCATCAATGATGATCATCCGTAGGTTCTTCTTCCCTGGCGTGTTGGCCAACTTGAGCTTGAACTCAGTCAGGAGGGCTTCCTCAAAGCGCTGGGCTCCGGTTACTGTAGGAACAGAGCCTTGGTGGGGGAGCCCTAAGCTGCTGCTTTCTGCCGACTGGCTCCCCTCAGAATCGGATGTCGAGAACAGGTGACCACTGGGGGAAGGAGAGAAAGCAGCAAATTCTGGCTTGACTGGGGACAAACTGACGCCCTCGTGGAAAGGGGACCCACTGTTCCCCCCTCTCTCCTGAGGCCTCTGAGGCGAAGATTCCCTGTGATTCAAGATGGCCGCCCTCCAGGCACCAAGGTGTCCTCCATGTTCTAGCTTTGCTGCTGAGGCCCCCATTGCAGCCTCAGCCTCCTCTTGGTGTTCCCCCTTCTCATTGAGCCGCCTCAGCAGACCTGCCAATGGGGCTCCTGTCTGTATCTCTGTGGGGATCTCGCTTGGCGAGTGGCCACAGTTGGCTGCAGCTGCTTTGATGAGTTCCCGGAGATACTCATTTTCATCCTGGTTCTTTTCTGGTGGCGAGAGAGAGCGCTCTCTTCCCCCAGGCTCCATCTGAGGGAGGACAACCCCTTCTTTCTGGGACGCCTCTGCCATCTGGACCCTGTCCAGGATAGTTGAAGGTGCCTCACATACCCCTCCCTCCAAGAGTATCTTCTTGACCACCCGTTCCTCATAGCCCATGGTTTTAAAGAAGTTCAGCCTCATTTTGAACTCCTTCTCCGTCCACGATGACAACAGGACATCTGACGATGGCTCCTCTTCACTGGTTTCCTCAGGCAAGCTGGCAGGGCTCGAGTCCCTTGCACAAAGAACATTCTTCCCCTCGTGACGATCCTGCAAAGACTCAGCTTGGCCTCCGTAACCAGGAAGAAACCGAGCCTGTGCATTTGGAATAGGTTTAGGGGAACTCTTGGGAAGTGCTGGCCTCGTGGGGGTTGTTACCTCAGGCCAACCCTGAGGACCATTCAAGCAAGACAGGTCGTGCTGAGGCCTACTGGGGAATTCAGGCTCACCAAAGCCTCTGGAGAAGTCAACCCTTGACACCTGAGGTAGAGTATGATCTTGAGGCCTACCAACCGTGACAGGCAAGTCAGTCCTAACATCTCGAGGCCTGACAGAGTACTGCGGTTGTGTAGCCTCTTGTGGGGACTTGTGAGGAGATGCTTCAGGCCTAGCAAAGCCTGCAGGCGAATCAATGGTAGAGTCTCCAGTTCTACTCTGTTCTTGGACTCTACTGAGTCCCATGGGCAAGCCAAAGGTATTTTTACTTGGAGACTGAGGCCTGCCGCCACCACCCATGTTAGTTTCCCAGCCCATCAAATGGTCTTGCCCGAGGCTTGGTGCCCAACATCTGTTCCTTTGCCTGTGCTCCCCATCTTCTTCCTGAATCTCCTTCACCAAACTGAGCAACTCCTCCTTGACCGAGGTGGGAAGGATCAAGAGGTCCATAGCGTGTTTGTCATTGTAGGTTTCCACCAGCTCCAGGAAGGCCCGTTTGACTTGGGTCTCCTGTTCCTCAGGCAGCCTGAGGTTCTTCTGGTGCTTTTCCACAAAGTCCTGGATCCGGCTCTGCGCCATGACGAAGGATTCAGCCAAGCCGGAGACTAACAGAGTGCCAGGGCGAAGGAAAGTAAGGTTGGCAGATGTCCCTTGGGTGAGGCAGTCTAGGAACAACCCCTGGGCTCCCAGAAATATGCACTGCATGTCTTTGGGGTAGTAAACCTCTTCACTCAGCTCTGGTGCACAGAGACCTTTGATGTATTCCTGGAAAATAGAGCATATGTGACATTGCAGTTGGTATCCCCATGATGAGCAACCCCTCCACCTTTGGGAACACATACCATGCAAGGTAGTTTTATGACATAGTGAGTTTCTCCACTCCCTGTCATTAGCAGCTGAAGGCCTGTGTACATAATAAGAATGCAATGGTGCTGGAAGATATGACCTTTGCAGGGGAGTTTTGCCATGGTGGCATTCCCATGCAGGGCATAATGCTCACTTCTGCTCTTTACAAGGGGCCATAGATCAACATCAGAGCATTTGCTTTTGCATGTAGAAGGTCCCAGACCTGTTCCTCACAATCTCCACGATCTTGGAAGGCAGGCAGCAAAGGAAGACCCCCATGTGAGACCCTGGAAAGCCCCTGCCAGCCAGAAAAGACGTTACTTGGCAAGACAGATCTATGGTCTAAGGCAGTAAAAGGCTACTTCATATGGTGATATATAGCCACGTGCTTTGGGAAGGGCTGAGGCTCAGTGGGAGAGCATCTCATTTGCAAGCAGATGGTCCCAGATTCAATCCTCAGCATCTCCACAAAGGGCTACCCCAAAACCTGGAGAGCTGCTGCCCAACAGTGCAGGCAATATTGAGTAAGCTGGATCAATGGGCTGACTCAGCACAAGGCTGCTTCCTATGCTGGTATATTCCAGATGTGCTAGGTGCTTACTTTAACAGCAGAAGAGGCCAGTGGGTGGCGTCTCTGTCCTGGATTCCAAAGGCTAGTCCATGGGTAGGCAAACTAAGGCCCAGGGTCTGGATCCAGCCCAATTGCCTTCTAAATCCAGCCCGCAGATGGTCCAGGAATCAGTGTGTTTTTACATGATTAGAATGTGTGCTTTTATTTAAAATGCACCTCTGGGTTATTTGGGGGGACCCCTGACCATTAGGTCCAGTTCTGCCCATCTCTGGGGTTGTGGTGCTCATCTTGCTTTATTGGCCGAGGGAGCCGGCGTACAGCTTCTGGGTCATGTGGCCAGCATGACTAAGCCGCTTCTGGCGAAACCAGAGCAGCACACGGAAACGCTGTTTACCTTCCCGCTGCAGCGGTACCTATTTACTTGCACTTTGATGTGCTTTCGAACTGCTAGGTTGGCAGGAGCAGGGACTGAGCAACGGGAGCTCACCCCGTCGCAGGGATTCGAACCGCTGACCTTCTGATCGGCAAGTCCTAGGCTCTGTGGTTTAACCCACAGCACCACCTGTGTCCCTGGGGCATAGGAATTCGTTGTTATTATTTTTTTCAAAATATAGTCCAGCCCCCCACAAGTTCTGAGGGACAGTTGACCGGCCCCCTGCTGAAAAGGTTTGCTGACACCTGGGCTAGTCGATGGAGACCCACAGAAACCCTTACCGTCTCCCTCCCTCCCTCCCGCTCCTGCCCTTTCGCACCTTTGCCCTCTGCAAATTATCTCTGCATCCCTGCAGCTGCAGCCAGATCTTCCTCTCTCCCTGGGGGTCCTCGCTGGGGCTCTGTGCCGACCCCAGGACCCCCAGGACATTCAGCTCCACCCCAAAGAGCTGCTCGATCCTGGGACGCTGCTGGGTCACCAACTCCCGCACCTCCTCGGAGACGGCAAATTCGTCCAGAGTCCTTCCACTGCTCGTCATGGCGGGAGATCACGACCACCGGCTGCGGGGCCACGTTTCCGTTCCGGAGATGAGGCAGGCCGTTATGTGGATAACGAACTGCGGAACGAAAACACGGGTTGAATGGGGGGAGGAAGGTTCTGGACGAAACCTGAATTTGAAATGCAGCAAGGGAGAAGATGCAACTTCTGCAGGCAAAGGAAGACAACAGACAAGGAGAAGAGAAGACGAAGAGTTTGGATTTGATATCCTGCTTTATCACTCCCCTTCAGGAGTCTCAAAGCGGCTAACATTCTCCTTTCCCTTCCTCCCCCACAACAAACACTCTGTGAGGTGAGTGGGGCTGAGAGACTTCAAAGAAGTGTGACTAGCCCAAGGTCACCCAGCAGCTGCATGTGGAGGAGCGGAGACGTGAACCCGGTTCCCCAGATTACGTGTCTATCGCTGTTAACTACTACACCACACTGGCTCATCGGCACAAGATTCACAGGAGCGAAAACACAAGCTGCAATTCAGCGGCACACAGAAAATCCACAGAATGTGGAACTGCTTGCCAAGCAATGCTTAGCCTTCTAAGGACCTTTATTTCCAATTCTTCTTGCTTTTCTTTTTATAAAGCAATCAAGGTCCTAGTTAAGAAGTAGCCAGGCCAGGCCCACAAAAGCCCAAGAAGCTGCAGAATAACATTTTCACGCCATTCCAAGGTTAGCAAATTCAGAATGAATTATGGAAAAAAATAACTACATAAAAAATGTAAAAAATCACGCAGAAATAGGATTGTTTAAAAATGCAATGCAAGAGGAATTAGGCAATGCATGACTTGCCAAATCCTCTGACCTACCTGAAGCATGCATTTTTGCTAGAGTCCTTTAATACATTTCTAGTGTGGAGCTGACATGGCCCTGGGCTGTGAGATTGCAAGGTCTGGTGCTTGGTTTTATTTTAAAACATGGGGAAGAGCGTAAGGTGAAGCAACATGTACAAGGGCTGCTTTGCATATTGTAGAAGCAAAACCAAGAGGTTCACAGCCAGAAATATTGTGACCAGAAGATAAACATGGTCAAAATTAGTGTATAGTATTAAGTACTGTACAATATAAGGGACGCGGGTGGCGCTGTGGGTAAAACCTCAGCGCCTAGGACTTGCCGATCGCATGGTCGGCGGTTCGAATCCCCGCGGCGTGGTGCGCTCCCGTTGCTAGGTCCCAGCGCCTGCCAACCTAGCAGTTCGAAAGCACCCCCAGGTGCAAGTAGATAAATAGGGACCGCTTACCAGCGGGAAGGTAAACAGCGTTCCGTGTGCTGCTCTGGTGCGGTTTGCCAGAGCAGCTTCGTCACGCTGGCCACGTGACCCGGAAGTGTCTGCGGACAGCGCTGGCTCCCGGCCTCTAGAGTGAGATGAGCGAACAACCCTAGAGTCTGTCAAGACTGGCCCGTACGGGCAGGGGTACCTTTACTGTACAATATAAGGGACGCGGGTGGCGCTGTGGGTTAAACCACAGAGCCTAGGACTTGCTGATCAGAAGGTCGGCGGTTCGAAGGAGCTCCCGTTGCTCGGTCCCTGCTCCTGCAGTTAGAAAGGACATCAAAGTGCAAGTAGATAAATAGGTACCGCTCTGGCGGGAAGGTAAACGGCATTTCCGTGCGCTGCTCTGGTTTGCCAGAAGCTGCTTAGTCATGCTGGCCACATGACCCAGAAGCTGTACGCCAGCTCCCTCGGCCAATAAAGCGAGATGAGTGCCGCAACCCCAGAGTCATCCGTGACTGGACCTAATGGTCAGGCGTCCCTTTACCTTTACCTTTACTGTACGATACACACAGAAAGAGAGAGACCCAAATGCTTTTCCTCTTGGGCGTCTAGCATTTTAAGTCAATAACAAACGCATACATGAAATCAACTTTATGTTTATAAAAAAAAAAAAATTGGCACCTAGGGCTTTGTCAACCAATCCAGTGCCTTTGGACTTATGGGCCCAACATTGGCTGGCTGGAGTAACTGGGAGGTCTCAGCTTATATATACCTCTTTACTTACTTCTCCGCAATCCAGAGGGCCAAAAACTATTTATTTGAAAGTGAAAGCTGAAAAAATATAGGGAAAGCAGCCAGTGGTGTATTTGATTCTAATGTGCCACCCTGATCAGCATTTGTGTATTAGGAATATAGGCCACAGTTGGAAAAGGAAGGAATGAACTGCAAGCCCTAAGCCAGTTCAATAATGCAGGATGTGCATATAGTAAGTTAGTCAATACAGTATTCGGACTTTGTCCCACAAATAGATTCTGGGCTTCTTTCCTGAATTTTTGGGTTTTTCCTCTTTTTAAATTAAGTTTCTAGTCCTGTTACAAAGAACGGAGCGGGGGGTATGTACTGGCAGTAATGTACCTAATTTCTTAATTTCTTAATAAGGCATAAACCTGCTCTCACATTTCTGAGTTGTGTAAACAGGGAACACTAATTAATGATTGACCCTACAGGGCTGTAGTGAGGGCAGGCCAGATAATTACACTAGAAAGAAGCCAGGGATTGGACAGAATTGATTAGAAAATTGTTATTGGTAGAGCCAGTGTGGTAAAGGTAAAGTTAAAGGACTCCTGAACGGTTAAGTCCAGTCAGAGGCAACTATGGGGTTGCGGCACTCATCTCACTTTCAGGCCAAGGGAGCTTGCGTTTGTCCAAAGACAGCTTTCCAGGCCATGTGGCCAGCATGACTAAACTGCTTCTGGTGCAATGGAACACCATGACAGAAACCAGAGCTCATGGAAACGCCATTTACCTTCCCGCCGCAGCGGTACCTATTTATCTACTTGCACTGGTATGCTTTCAAGCAGCTAGGTTGGCAGGAGCTGGGACAGAGCAACGGAAGCTCACTCCGTCGCAGGGATTCGAACCACCGACCTTCTGATCAGCAAGCCCAAGAGGCTCAGTGGTTTAGACCACAGCGCCACCCACGTCCCTAGAGCCAGTACGGTATAGAGTTTTGGACAGGAAGCTCTGGGTTCAAATCTCCACTCAGCCACGAAACTAACCGGGTGATCTTGGGCCAGTCACTCCTAGCTTAGCTTGCCTCACAGGGTTGTTGTGAGGATAAAATAGATAAGCATGAAAGCCAAAAATGGAGCAAATAAATAAAGTTTTCTTAATGCGGAGCAGGGGAAACATAAGAGGGACAGAGGTTATAGGAAATTGTTGTTCTTGCAAATAAACACTGAAGGGCTATAGCTCAATGGAAGCTATTTGCTTTGTTTGCAGAAGGTCTCAGTTTAAATACCCGGCTTCTCCAGGTGGGGCTGGACACACCTGTCTAAAACAAGTGGGAGAATCGCTGAGTCAGCTAAATGGAAAAATAGAGTGACTCAGTATAAGGAAACATTGCTAAAAGATGAAACAACATTTAAGTCAAGGAGGGGGACAACCTGTGGCCCTCCAATGTTGCTCAACTCTACCTCCCAACAATCCCAACAAGTATAACCCATGGTCAGGGATGGGGACAGTTGATTGCAACGACATCTGAACCGCCACAGGACATAAATGCAACCAATATCAGAAGGATCAATGTCTACCCGGAGCAAAAGGCTAGTTAGCCTGTTGTAGGCAAACTTTAAGAGAGAGCCTGGTGGCACCTTAAAGCCACAATTTATTCTCCCTGGGGAAAAAACATGGATCTCCATTTTTATTTTGTAAAATAAACATGAAATCTATCCTTCAGCGGAAAGAGAAGAGCTTGAATATTTAAACGGACAGCAAAGCCTTAAAAGCGAAGTGAAATCCTGCGGCTCATCCATCGGGCAAAACAACACCGCTGGTTTATCTCAAAGAAGCTTTGAGACAAAACACCGAGGCAGGAAACAGTCGGATGTACGCAAACAAAAGCTCACACCCCCCGTGACATGCCTTTTCACGCAGAAAGGGCCTTGCAAACAACGGAACGAGCTTTGCTCCTGGAAAACCCTCTTCTGCCTCTGACAGCGCCCACTGTTTACAACCGATTCCCTCCCAGCCTAAAAATCTGCGCACCGTTGACCAAGCGCCTGTTGCGCCCTAAGCGTAAAAAAAAAACCCGTTCCTCTTTAATGCGCCCCCTCCAAAACACACACCCCTTTTTTAAATTCATAGCTACACGTCCTTTTACACAATGTAATCATTTTGGGGCAGAGGGGCGATTCCGCGCCCGATCTTTCCCACTCGTGACAGGGAGAAGGATCCTGCCCCGCTTCTCCTTTTTCCAAGGAGACCCCGTCGGTCCCGGGACACCCACCCCCTGACCCCTCCTCACCCGCCTCCCCGACACTTGGCAGCTCTCCTCCGTCTCCTACCCGCTGGTGTTGGCGAGGGAGTCCCAGCAACGCCGGGCCGAGGGTGAGGATCCAGCCAATCCCATCTCTCGCCTCGTCTCGGTTTTGGTTTTGTTTCTCATCGCTTCTCGACCCGAGTTTCAGCTTCCATTTTGGAGCGATGCGGAAACGCTTGAGCAGCCGCGGAGTTTCCCTGCTGGGCGGCGCGTCTCGGTCCAGGGAGGAAGGAGGGCTTTCACTTTGCAAAAGGCTTCCTGTACAAGTTTTTAAACTTCCTCCCTTGCAGTGCGAAGCGCGTTACTTGCGAAATTCAGTTACGGGGCGGGGGTCTTCCTCCTCCTCTCTTCCCTAGGAGAGGGAGCTGTGAGGAATAGCCGGCCTCTGAGCATGGGGAGAGTTCTGCGCAACCAGAAATTATTGGAGGAGGAAGGACCGTTGCTGAAAGGGGTCGTGGCTCAGTGGTGGCGCACGACCTTTGCGCGCAAGAGATCTCGGGTTCAGTCCCTGGCACCTCCAGGTAGGGCTGGGGGAAATAGCCTGTCTGAAAGACGCCAGAGAGCCCCTGCCAGTCAGTGTTGGCAGGCATAAGCTAGAATGGTCTATCAACTCAAGCAACGCCCTACCTATGTTTCTAAATACTGCAAAAAAGCCTCTGTGCATGTAACCTGGTCCCAAACTAGGGACCAGGGCTTTAAATTCTGCTGGGATAGCTTTGAAGCTACAGCATGAGCGAGCCCCACTTTGGGCAAAAGATTCCTGCATTGCAGGGAGTTGGACTAGAATCTAAAATTCTAATATTCTAAATGGTTAAGATCATTAACACTTCTTACACCGAACCCAGAAACAAATAGGCAGGCAACCAAAACCAGAGAGAGATGAAAGGCATTCAGGAATATCCTGAGTTCACACACACATCTGACACATGCAAACTGAGTTGTCAAGTAGTACAGGACACTCAGTGAGATCCCCATCCCCACAATGATGGTGATTTGAAGGCAGGTCTCAGACAAGGGATTGCCATGACCATTATCAAAAGTCTTTCATCCCCCCCCCCCCTTTTTTTTTAAGCAAGCAAGAACAGGATGACTGAAGATGGTCAAGGTGAGAACTAAGGCAGGAAAGTCTTGGAAGGGATTATGGAAATTGTAGGAACCGCTCATTTTACAGCCCCCCTCCCCCTCTCCATTGACATGCCCTGGCAAAAAAGATAATAAAAAGCCATTAGATTCAAAGGTTATCATTTGGCTCTTCTAGCTCCAACAGGACAACGCTTATCCCAGCGCTAAGGACAGGTCTTGTAGTTTATGCCCACATTTCTGTAGACCTCTTAGAATAGTTAGGGAATATTTTACTCTTTAATCGAGGTGTGTATGTGTTGCAATTTGCTACCTGCTTAGACTGCAACTTTGCCATCCAAAGCAGCAGTTTTATATATTTTGTCACTCCTATTTTCTATAATAAACCAAGCTTTCTTTCTTTCTTTGTGTGAGAGTTCCTTGTGGACGCACACATCCATAACAAGAAGCGCACATCATAACTCCAGCAGGAGATCCTAGACCTCTCAGCAGTGTGCACATGAATAAACATGAGTGTCGGCTGCGCATGTGTGAATCCAGGTATACACTCGTAACACATCCTCTGTTTAAAAGTTTCCCCATGAAGGAGAGCCCACCAGCTTCTGAGGGAGTCCGTTCCACCGCCAAACAGCTCTTGCCCCCAGAAAGTTCTTCTTGTTGTTTAATTCCTGAGTTCTGAACATCAAAGACCTGCAAGCCTTCTGCCGGCTGCTCCCCTTTTCCTGCCCTGTGGTCGCAAAAGGGCAAGATGGGAAATGTTTAGGTGGGCAGAGCCACCTGCTAAGCGCCCCCCCACCCAATCAAATCTCAGCCATGTGACAAGCCTCCTCTTTGTCTTAGGGTCAGGTGGGGGCATTATCACCCTCACACTGGCACCATGCTGCTAGGGGTGGGGGCAGCACTTCTCGAAAGCATGCCTGTGACTGTGGGAAAGGCCCACCACTCTCCCCTCTCCAGCTCTGAACATGAAATTCCTGAGGCGCAGGGCAGAGCCAGGGGTAACCCCTGCATACACTCATAAACACACTTGCAGGAAGGAGGAGGACCCTGGCGACCATACCTCTTGGGTTGGCTACTGAGGCCAGCTAAAATGTGTGGAGAAAGTAATATCAAGAGGTAATTGCAACAAAACGTTGCAGTGTGCAACATTGCTCTGCTGTTCCTGAATATCCACGGTACTCCATTGTCCCTCTCGCCCAGTCCCCACCTGTCCCCAACAGTCAGTCAACTCTTTTGTCTTACTCCAGGCATGTCCAAAGTCTTTTTGGGAGCCTAGTCTGGCCCACCAGTCGGTTTAATCCAGCCCCTGTGGCAGTTTACTTCCTGAGGTAAAATCTGCCAAAAGGCTCAACAACTTTGTGGTAAAACAACTGTAAAATAAACTGTAAAAAAAAAAAAAAAGCTCAAGAATTTTGGGGTAAAATTGTAAAAAAAGCTCAACAACTTCAATCCTTAAAAAGCTCAACGACTTTGGTTGGCCCTCACACATGTTCACTTCATCAAATCTGGCCCTCTTTGAAAAACATTTGGGCACCCCTGTTGCTCAGTCCTCATTGGGCAATGTTCGGGGTTTCCCCCCCCCCCCCTTCGATTTGTATTCAGGGATTTTTTTCAGCTGGAACTCACCGGAACTGAGCAGTTCAATCACCTCTAGGCGGATGCCATTGTCATTATAAAAGAGGCATTCGTGGTGAGTTCTGGCACTTCTTTTTCTAGAAAAACAGCAGTGCCTGTACTCTAGGTGGGTTTTAGTTGGTTTTTTTTCTTACTTCTGTAAGCTTAAGGTTTCGTGCCAATACCTGCCCCTTGTACGTGGGTGGTGCTGTTTTGGCTACAGAAGGAATGTCTCTTGCACCCGGACATTGTTAATAGCGGGGCTGATAAAAGGAACATGGAAGGGATGCCCTGCTCTTGGAGACTATTGGAAGGAGTAAGCACGGGCTGTGTTCCATGGACTGTTTTCTTCCCGCTCCTGGCTTCCACCCATGTACACCCACACCTCCGCAGATACATGCCTTTGCCCTACAGACCCAGAGCTCACTGGGGAAGTTCCAGGTTGCAAAATCCTCTGGCCAAGAGGTAGGTGTGGCTCCAGCAGCTACACTCAGCTGGCTTGGGGTTGTCGTTTTTCCCCCTTCCTTTCTTTCTCTCGTCATAACCATTGTCTCAGTCTTTTCCTTTTCTTTTTTTAATTCAGTGAAAGGAAACTCTGACACGTTAAGCTTGGAGCTTGCTGCTGTTTTAAAAGTATGTCCTGTTGCAGGAATTCATGTATAGGGTTTTTTTTTGGGGGGGTTGCCCCTCCAGCAGATATCATGCACATGCAACCCACTACCAAAATCAGCACAATCATTTTTGTGACTTCTGTGATTTATCCCCACAAAACACTTCATCACAGTTTTTTCCTATCTATTCAAAGGGCCTCTGCAGCACAATCCAAAATGTAACAATTTACTGATAAATGTATCTGTGTACTGGCTCACTGGGAAAACTTCAGAAATTCATATAGACTCAGCTACTCAGCAGCCCCTCTGCCTGAGTGATAATCCTGATACCTGAGTGCCAGACAGGTAGCCATTCCAGAAAAAAACAAACGCAGATGAAGACAAAAGGGTGTGATTAACTTGGCTGGGAAACAGGGAAATGTAAATATCTCTTTTGTTACACTTGATGGGTGTTTGGTGGAGGGCAAGGGGAACCATGGGGCAGGGTCCAGGATGCTCAGATTACTGCCACCAGACCTCCCCTTTCATGATCTAACCATGATGTATTAGTGATGTAGTTTGGGGGAGGTGACATGGGGATTAGCAGCTAATAAAAGTTGGGGTTTTCTTTTGTTCGGGGCTTCCATCTTGTTTCACCTTGTGGCAGGTGGGAGTCCTGTCGCGACAGTCTTCAATAAAAACCCGGCCTACTGGCTGCTGTTTTGCTCTGGTATTCCTGGCTGGTGTCCTTGTTTTTTGTCCAAGGGAGCCCTCAGATTTCTCCGTTAACAGTCCCTGTACTGCACATTCATGTTCCCCCACTTTGGGCTACTTATGGGGAGCCTCTCACCTTTGTTTATGTAGACCACAAGCAGATTCCGAGGGTCCCTGCTTTTGCCCCTGGAGCAGCACCCAAACAGCTCCCTTTTTACCACAAAAACTTAGCCGAAGCTGCATACACAACATACATTCAAAGCACGTTTTCCTCCCTCCCGCAAGAATGCTGGGGAAAGTAGTTTGTTAAGGGTGCTGGGAAATGTAGCTCCATTGTGGGTGAGCTACAGTTCCCAGGATTCTTTTTAGTGGGGAGAATGGTGTGTGCACAGCCTTAGGCACCTGTTTACTTCTTGGGCTTCGTCTGAGAACACAAAAGCCATGCTGGATCAGACCAAAGACCCATTTGACACAGCATTCTGCTCTCACATCAGATGCCGGTGAGAAGACCAGAAGCAGGACTTGGACACAACAGCATCCTTCCCACTGGTATTCAGATGCATAATTCCTCTGACAGTGGAGCTGGAACACAGCTATTCTTGCTTGCAGCTGTTGATAGCTTTGTCTCCCATGAATCTGTATAATCATCTTTTAAAGCAATCAGAACTGGCAACCATCACTATCTCTTGTGCAGGGTGGATAAAAATAATAATAACCGGATTTTTTATTTAAATCAGATTTTTTAAAAAAATTAAATCGGATTTTTAAAATAAAATGCCTTGGGTGAAAAACTCTTTCTAAAGATAGTTTTCTATTTAAGTTACATTATAGTCCAAAGCATGGGTCGGCAAACTAAGGTCCGCGGGCCGGATAAGGCCCAAATGCCTTCTGGATCCGGCCTGCGGACGGTCCGGGAATCGCCACATGGATCGCCAGCGTGTACGTTCTTTCCCTCTTCCTCCCGCTCCCTCACATGGTGCCGGCGCCTCCTCCCTCCCTCCTCCTGGCTTCTCCCCGCCCTGCCTAGAGGAGGAAGGGGGCTGGGCTTTGTTGGTGCCAGCAGCAGCAGCGCTCGAGCGGCCACCATTTTAAGCAGCCCCTCTCCAGAGCCCTTTCGCGCACCGCTCATTGTCCCTCCACTGCCACTGCCAGCTCCTGCCTCTCACAAGACACAGGTAAGCAGCCACCGGGGCTCATGGTGCTCTTGCATCATTCCCCCCCCCCCAAAAAAAAAATATAGTCCGGCCACCCACAAGGTCTGAGGGACAGTGGACCAGCCCCCTGCTGAAAAAGTTTGCTGACCCCTGGTCCAAAGGCTTTCCATCAGGATGTAAGGATTTGCTTTACGTTTTTCATGTGTGCTAAAACTCGGTCTAAGGTTTTGGTTTTTAAAAAATCCTTTAACCATATCAGTTAACAAATATGGATACATATGCTATAATGTTATTGTTTTAGTTAAATAAATTGTTTAAATTGTTATTAAGAAAATGATTACTTCCAATAAAGTAAAGCAGAAAAGTTGTCCAAATATAAACAGTTAACTTATTAAACCTCACAATAATTTCATAATTATCTGTCAATGTATTTCTAATAGTATAACCAAATCAGTAATTTTTGATATAACTGTAAAAACTACTCTGAAAAATTATTATCCCAAAAATGAAACCATCTGGTTTTAAATATGCAAAAATGAGTCTTTCTGTAAAAAAAATGATTTAAATCAAGTCTTACTGACTAGTGATTTAAATCGTGATTTAAATTGATTTGATTTAATTCAAATCCACCCTGCTCTTGCGGGAACCAATTCTATAGTTTAACTCTGCTGCAACTATAGCTTAACTGAGCTACAGCTAGGTCCCAGACACTATTTTCATTATCAGGGGTTCAGCCCTGGGACATGCAAAGGAAGAATGAGGCTCAGGAGTATGCTTGAGCATGGGCAGAGTGCTTTCGAACAACTGCACAGTAACCTCCATCAGCCCCTACGTTATTTTAACAGTCACACCTTCTGCCCTGGAAGGTCTTAGGTATCTGTTTGTTCACTTAATTCCATTTATGAATTGCTTCCTGTGAGACATCTCATGGCAAATGCGTAAATGGATGCATTTGTATTTTGCAATTTCATGTTGTGAACTGCCCTGAGGTCAGACATTTTAATTTATAGAATCGTAGCATTGGAAGGGACCCTGAGGGTCATCTAGTCCAACCCCCTGAAATGCAGGAATCTTTTTGGCCAACGTGGGGCTCAAACCTATGACTCTTTAACACCATTCTTTCTCATGGCGTGCCCCACAATGAATGTGGCAGAAACACAAAAGTATTTTCTGAGTGCTTATCCACAACCACATTCCATGATTTCAAGATCCATATCTGAGCTCCCCCTGCTTTTTGCTTTGCTTTTCTTTTTTTGCTCCGGAGCTTTCCTCGTGAAAACCCACTCTTTAAAGCTCAATCGGAACAAATGTCTATCCACGGAAAATTCAAATTGATGCTTGCTCTGATTCAGCTTTACAGAGCTGGGTTTCGCGGGAAACAAACAAACAAACAAACAAACAAACAAACAAACAAACACAGACCTCTGCCTGGAAAAAAACAAGGCAAAAGTTAAGTGTGGATAAGCCCAGAGACTTCTGAGAGCTAACAGGCCAATCATTTGCATGCTTGCTTAAAATTAAGTCCCATACTGTTCAGTTGGCATAGCAGATACAGGCAGGCAGAGAAGGAGAGAGATGCTGGCTGCAGGGGGGGGGGGGGATTGCTTCTGATTGCTACTGGATAAGTGCAATGACCACCCACAATGGCAGCAAGAATGCGTGTTAACAGGGTCCCCCTATATGCTAATTTTACACCTGCAGTGGGAAGGAAAAAGCCTTGCTTGAAATGAGGCCTAAAAACACAGAACCAGGCTTACTCGATCTACACTCGCAGGCTCTCACAACATTGGCATCTATCCCACAAAGGCTTTTCTCACAACAAAGCTGATAATCTCTAAAGCAGAAGCTGGGAACCTTTATCAACACAGGGGAGGCAGTCCTTCCCAGGCAACTTCCCAGGGGCCTGCTTCCAGCAGTGGGAGGAACTACAAATGTGAACTTTTCCTTTGTTTCTACACACAGTCACACACCCCTCTCTTCCATCCAGGCAGCCAAGCAGCCTTATCTGAGTTCAAGGACTCGTTCTCTCCTGGCAACAACAGTCAAGGAGGGTTTGAAGCAGAACAAACAGGGAAGGGGGGCCGTGTCCTGAGGGCTGGATAGAGAAGCCCTGGGGAAATGAAGTTCGCCTGAGGTTCCTTCTCTTCTTTAAAGTCTTGCAAGGCTCTTTTTTTGTCTGCACTGGGACAGACAAAACAAGACTACAGTGGTACCTCGGGTTACATACGCTTCAGGTTACAGACTCCGCTAACCCAGAAATAGTACGTCAGATTAAGAACTTTGCTTCAGGATGAGAACAGAAATCACGCGGCGGCAGCAGGAGGACCCATTATCTAAAGTGGTACCTCAGGTTAAGAACAGTTTCAGGTTAAGAACGGACCTCCAGAACGAATTAAGTTGTTAACCCAAGGTACCACTGTACTAGGTAAAAAGGAAAAGGATCCCTGGACAGTTAATTCTAGTCAAAGGCATGGCTGTAGCCACGATTTTGGGAGGAGGGAGCAGGCCTTTTGTTAGAGGGGGCAGGCCTTTTTTTGGGGGGGGGGACAAGAACCTCAGTTTGCTATGTATTTTTATTGATTTTTATTGATTGGGGAGGACAGCTTCCCCTCCCTACCCCCTTGGCTACACCCATGGTCATAGGTGACTATGGGGTGCGGTGCTCATCTTGCTTTCAGGCCGAGAGAGACACTGTTTGTCCACAGACAGCCTTCCGCGCCAGCATGACTAAACCACTTCTGGCGCAACAGGACACTCTGACAAGTGCCCGATTACACGGAAATGCCGTTTACCTTCCCGCCGCAGCGGTACCTATTTATCTACTTGCACTGGCGTGCTTTCGAACTGCTAGGTTGGCAGAACCTGGGACAGAGCGACGGGAGCTCATCCCGCCGCGCAGATTCGAACCAAGTGGCTCAGTGGTTTAGACCACAGCGCCACCCGCATCCCTACAAGGCTACTATTCTGGGATTTGTCACCAGGGAACGAAACATAAGGAGAGCCTGCTGGATCAGGCCAGTGGCCCATCTGGTCCAGCATCCTGTTCTCACAGAGGCCAAACAGAGGTCCGTGCGTAACCCACAAGCAGGACCCCAGGGCAAGAGCACTCTTCACCACTGTGGCTTCCAGCAACTGGTATTCAGAAGAATCGTCGCCTCCGACTGTGGAGGCAAAGCTCATAAGCCATTGATAACCTTTTCCTCCCTGAATTCGCCCCCCCCCCAAGTGCTTTGCACATGCACAGAAGCTCCCTCGCTTCCTCTTACTCCAGGGCCACTGGAAACAGGCCCCAAAGCTAAGGTTTGGGAAAAGCCTTGAATCAAATTCGGGCAGCGGTAAACACAGCCAATCTTATGAGGAGCGAAAATCCCACCCCCACCCCCCTTTTTGCCATCACCCCAGATTTCTGGGTCTTCTACTTTCCGCCCCAGCATTCTTACCAGTGACAGCTGAGGTCTCTTCGGGATCCCCTCTCTTCTGCGCACTGACAATGCAGCAAACCGAACCAGATGTGGGGCTGACAGTTGACGCTGTTCCTTTTCTGTGGGAAATTCCCCTTCATAACTCACTGCCCACCCACCCGACCTTGCTCCAGGCAAGTCCGAAACTCTAGTGCCACCTAGTGACCAATTTCACGTAAGAGGGGTTTTGAATTTGTTTTCCCTTCACGTGCCAACACAGCTGCCTTAACTTTTCGTACGGTGCAATTTTGCATGCTGCTGGGGAAGTGGATAGAGCAATGCTTTCCAGCCTCTCATGAAACTAGAACTCGAGAATATTCAGCAAAGCAAGATGTTAGAAATTCAAGGCAAGACAAAATGAAGTACCTCTCCACACAGTGGTTAGTTCTACTATAGAATTTGCTTGGCAAGGAATAGCATTGGGCACCAACCTGGGTGATTAGAAGAGGGCTAGACAAGTTAACGGAAGGCAAGGCTGGGTGATATATCAATACAGTTGTACCTTGAAAGTCAAACGGAATGCATTCCAAAAGTCCATTTGACTTTCAAAATGTTCAGAAACCAAAGCATGGCTTCTGATTGGCTGCTGGAAGCTCCGGCAGCCAATCGGAAGCTGTGGAAGCCGCACCAGACATTTGGCTTCTGAAAATCATTTGAAAACCAGAACACTTGGAAGGGACACGGGCGGCGCTGTGGGTTAAACCAGAAGGTCAGCGGTTCGAATCCCCGCGACGGGGTGAACTCCCGTTGCTTGGTCCCTGCTCCTGCCAACCTAGTAGTTCAAAGCATGTCAAAGTGCAAGTACCGTATTTTTCACTCTATAGGACACACTTTTCCCCCTCCAAAAATTAAGGGACCAAGGATGTGTGCATCCTATGGAGCTAATGCAGGCTCCTTGGCTTCAGCAATAGCAACGCGAAGCCTCCAAAGCGCAGAGGGAGTGCTCCCTCCATGCTCTGGAGGCTACGCGTTGCTTTCGCTGAAGCCTGGAGAGCGAGAGGGGTTTGTGCGCGCCGACCCCTCTCGCTCTCCAGGCTTCAGGGATAGCCACCTGAAGCCTTTGGAGTGCAGCAGGAACTCGCGCTGCGCTCCAAAGGCTTCAGGTTCCTTTTGCTGAAGCCGGGAGAGAAAGACTCTCCTGGCTTCAGCAGAGAGGGAGAGCTGCGCAGCATCCCTTCAGCGAAGCGGGAGGAGAAATGGAAGGGTCTCCATTTCTCTTGCCGCTTCGCTGAAGGGGCACTGAGCAGAGAGGGGGAGAATTTTTTTCTTCTTGTTCTCCCCCTCTAAAACAAGGTGCGTCCTATGGTCGGGTGCATCCTATAGAGCAAAAAATACGGTAGATAAATAGGTACCGCTCCAGCGGGAAGGTAAACGGCGTTTCCGTGTGCTGCTCTGGTTCACCAGAAGTGGCTTAGTCATGCTGGCCACATGACCCAGAAGCTGTATGCCTGCTCCCTCGGCCCGTAAAGCAAGATGAGCACCGCAACCCCAGAGTCGTTCACGACTGGACCTAACGGTCAGGGGTCCCTTTACCTTTTTTTAAAAAAAGAAAGAAAGAAAAGAAAAGAAAAGAAAAGAAAAGAAAAGAAAAGAAAAGAAAAGAAAAGAAAAGAAAAGAAAAGAAAAGAAAACCAGAACACTCACTTCTGGTTTCTGATTTTTTGGGAGCCAAAACGTATGAGTTCCAAGGCATTCAGCAACCAAGGTACGGCTGTATTCCTCCCCAAACCAGTTTGAAATCCATATTGTCGTATTGGTTTCATAGTTTTTCCGCCTGGCAATGTATAGTGAATCACGATGTCTGTGAGGGTGCGTGCGCTATGCAAAAATCACAGTGTGGGAAAAACTTCGAAGCCAGCCAGTGCCTCTCTATAGCACCATCCTTATTTCAGACACTGTGATATATCAGTATATCGTGATGCTTAGCTGGTGATATATCACCATGTTGAAAGCCAGATATCACCCAGCCCTAATGGGCACTGTTGGAGACAGGGTGCCTCTGAACGAACATTGCACAGAATCGCAAGAGCTGGTGTGCTCAGGTCCTGCTTTGAACTGCCCACAGGAATCTGGTCTGCCACTGTGAGGATGCTGGACTAGATGGGCGATTGGCCTAATTCAGCAGGCCTCTCTTCTTCGGTTCTTATAATAGCCAGGCAATAGAGGAAAGACAGTCAGGGCCTGGAAGGAGAGGCATAATTTGAGGTTGGGGTTTGTTCTAGAGATCCTGCTCATTTTGGGCATTGCAGAGAGCTTAGACTAAGCATTTGTTCAGATCTGTTTACAGGGAGGTTAGGTTCAGGAACGCGGGTGGCGCTGTGGTCTAAACCACTGAGCCTCTTGGGCTTGCCGATCGGAAGGTCAGCGGTTTGAATCCCCGTGACGGGGTGAGCTCCTGTTGCTCAGTCCCTGCTCCTGCCAACCTAGCAGTTCGAAAGCACGTCAAAGTGCAACAAGATAAATAGGAAGGTAAACGGCGTTTCCATGCACTGCTCTGGTTTCGCCAGAAGCGGCTTAGTCATGCTGGCCACATGACACGGAAAAACTGTCTGCGAACAAACAACGGCTCCCTTGGCCAGTAAAGCAAGATGAGCACCACAACCCCAGAGTCGTTCGCGACTGGACTTAACTGTCAGAGGTTCGTTACCTTTACCTTTTAGGTTCAGGAACCTATTATTCCACATTTCCTAGTGCATTTCCCCCTTACGTTCCTCACTCCCCAAAGTCCAGATTTTGTGTGGGAGGTTGTTGCTCAAGAGTCCCAAATCAACTTCTGTTCAGTGTTTTGCCACTTGCCCCTTGTCTAGAGAGCATGGGTTCGGGCAGTTTCCCACTTTCTAAGCTGGGGTCTGGACGGTTTGGCCTTTCCTCACAGCTTTCCCTGGGAAAACCCACTTTTTTCAGTGATAAATTGGTGCAAAACATCCATCCAGAGAAAATCTACTTGGCATTTGCTCTGGTTCAGTAGTAAAGACTGGATTTCCCTGGAGGAAAGTGGAGGGATAAGGAGAAATCTGGATGGCCCTGGAAAATAGTGTCAGTTTGTAGTTGCTCAGGCCCAGTGATCTGTCCATGGTTCTGAAATTATCCTGTCCAACTAGACTTCTCCATGCCCTGGACCTATGCTATATCTCCTCTGTCTGTCTGTCTGTCTGTCTGTCTGTTTCTTTCTCTCTTATGTCCTCTAGGATACTGAACTATCTGCCTCTTGATCATGGACCCCAGACTGCTGGCTGTTCCTACATCCTGAGTCATGTTGTAACTTTCAACCTTCAGGGAGCCGAGGTGCATATGCACATGAAGCTGAGCATGGTTACATCCAGGTCTTAAAAGACTGAAATACAAACTGACCTCTCTGCCCTTTGCAGCAGGAAGCAATAAACCAGGAAGCCTTCTGTAAACTATGGTTTACCATTTTCTCCTTAACTAGGAGATCATGGTTTAACAGTTTCAGAATTAAGCCAACTTCGACCCACGTCGAATACTAAGACTTAACAAGCAAAAGCTATTGAAAGCAAAAATCAGGAGGCCAAGCTTCGTTTAATATTCTGTATTAGTTTCCTCGCCTATTTCAATCACATGAGGATGAAAATAGCCACACACAAAACACAAGCGTGCCCTTAATCTTATCATTTCACTGATTAAAATTGACCCACATGGGTTAATCAACTAAAGCTTTCGTTGAATGAAACTGATTTAGGTAGAGAGGGGGAATGTGGACCCCGCAGATGATGCTGAACTACAACTCCCATCGTTGCTGACCATTGGCCATGTCACCAGGGGCTGATGGGAGCTGGAGTCCAACAGTTGGAGGGCAGCTCATTGGCTACCCCTGGATTAAAGCTTTGCTCAGGGTCCCAGCAACAAATTTTGGAGTCTACGCATGGTTTAGCAGTTTGTTCAAGAAAACAATGCTATTTAATTTTTCATTTCACTGGGTACAGAGACATGAGATGTCAGCACAGCAAACGGAGATCATCTAAAGTACAGCCATCAGTGCAGCACGTTACGGAGAGGGTAGAGGGATCTTTCTCTCTTCTATCCACGGAATGAAGCCCTCTTTTCCCTACGGCTCTCTTGGCTTGGTCAAAAATCACATCTTCGTTCTGGAGGGGGTTTCCTCGATCCGCTTCATTAAAACATAAGGAAAAGCACAAGATCATTTCGTAAGAACTTCAAACAGAGTGTTGAGCCAGCGGACTCTTTTTAAGGCAAGGGCGAACAGTTCTGGTCACCTCAACTCAAAAAGGGTATTCTAGCACTGGAAAGGGTTTAGAAAAGGGTGAGCAAAAAGACTGAGAGGATGACACAGTTCCCTAATGAGGAAAGGTTACGACATTTGCAGCTTTTCAATTTAGAGAAAAGGCAAGTAAGAGGAGACATGATAGGTAAAGGTAAAGGACCCCTGACCGTTAGGTCCAGTCGTAACCGACTCTGGGGTTGTGGCGCTCATCTCGCTTTATTGGCCGAGGGAGCCGGCGTATAGCTTCCGGGTCATGTCGCCAGCATGACTAAGCCACTTCTGGCAAAGCAGAGCAGCACACGGATTGCCATTTAGCTTCCCGCCGGAGCTGTACCCATTTATCTACTTGCACTTTGATGTGCTTTCTAACTGCTAGGTTGGCAGGAGCAGGGACCGAGCAACGGGAGCTCACCCCGTCACGGGGATTCGAACCACAGACCTTCTGATCGGCAAGTCCTAGGCTCTGTGGTTTAACCCACAGCGCCACCCGCGTCCCATAGGAGACATGATAGAGGTGCATAAAATTCTGCATGTTGTAGAAAAAGAGGATAGATTGTTTTCTCCCTTTCTCATAACACTGGAACTTGAGCTCCTTGGAGAATACAGAAATGTAATGAAATAAATGAAATAGAAATCACATTTTCCTAGCTAAATTATTAAACATTAATAATAATAAGTTTATTACTTGTACCTTGCCCATCTGACTAGGTTGCCCCAGCCACTCTGGGTGGCTTCCAACGTATATAAAAACATAATAAAACACACAGGGCTGCTGCCTTCAGATGTCTTCTAAAGATTCTATAGTTACTCATCTCCTTGACATCTGATGGGATGGCGTTCCACAGGGTGGGTGCCACTACCAGAAAGGCCCTCTGCCTGATTCCCTGTTCAACCTGCTCTTTAAGAGAGGAAGCACGGTTTTGGGGTTACCTGAGAGATCTCTAGAGTAGATGGCCAGAAGACGCTTCTGGATATGGACTCCACCACAAGCATTGATGCCAGCTCTCACGAATTCTCTCCCACACAGTATCACAGGCGAGTCTTTCGCTATGGAAGAGACAACCATCGCAAGGCATAGGGAGAGCAACCCAACTGCAATAACCTTCTTCATAGTTCAGATAGATAGCGGTGCTCAAATCAGAGTGTGGCAAGAAAGTGAGCAACTAACCCACAATATGGAGTTGCACTTTCTCCCCAGCTATTATATATACAGGACATCCACTCACTCCATTAGATATGCACCATGGTCACCACACTTCGAAGGTCACCATGTATTACATCAGCTTTTCCTTGTAATATCTTAAATGCTGGGAGATTTTCCCCCATGCTGGTTTTTCCACAATCATTAAAGTGTATTTGTTCAGCCCTTACGATGATGGAATCGCAACAGATTTGTGAATTTACAGGGTGCAATCCTAGGCGGTGGCGTTAATGTATATTTGCTGCCGATAAATGGGTTTTTAATTGTGTGTGGTGTGTGTCTCACATCACAAATGGCAACTCCTCCATTGTGCGTGAAGTGAGCGTGTTGGTGTTGTTGGAAGAAGCCACCCACCTCGGCCCAGTATACCTGAAGGAGCATCTCCACCCCCATCGTTCTGCCCAGACGCTGAGGTCCAGCGCCAAGGGCCTTCTGGCGGTTCCCTCATTGCGAGAAGCAAAGCTACAGGGAACCAGGCAGAGGGCCTTCTCCGTAGTGGCGCCCACCCTGTGGAACGCCCTCCCATCAGATGTCAAAGAGATAAACAACTATGGAACCTGACATTCAGAAGACATTTGAAGACCAACTAAGTTTGCTCTTGGTATAAGCTTTCGTGTGCATATCTGAAGAAGTATAAGCTTCCGTTGGTATCTGAAGAAGTGTGCATGCACACGAAAGCTTATACCAAGAACAAACTTAGATGGTCTCTAAGGTGCTACTGGATATTTTTATTATTTTTTTATATATATTTCAAGTTGGTGGATTATGCCAAAATGGCTACAATGACCAGAACAATCAGAAATCAGGCAGACCAAAATTTTAGTAAGGAATGGGGAAAATTTATAACTTATCCTAAAGACCATTGTAAACAGTTAAAATTGTTAGTAGGGTTGGAATATCACTTGTAGTTTAATGGGGAATGGAGAGGTAAAAGATTTGGATTATTATAAAAGATGCAGAAGGAAATGATTAACAATAGGACCCACAAAGGGGAGGGGGGAAGTCCAGGAGATTCCTTGGAATCTTGTTTTTATGTTGTATGTTGGATATGTGACCGCAAAATTTTAATCTGATAAACCAAATAAATATCTATTAATTTTTTTAAAAAGGAAATGAAGCAGCGTGTCTGGCCCAAAACATCTGCAGGCACAAACAGTACTCACCCTGCTACCATCATGAGCACAAATCATCAAGAATGCACAATAAAAATAATGTCTGGATGGGCCCTTAATCGTGCTACTATTAACACGGGGAGGCTTGTCCACACGCCATACTTTCCTCCCTGCTGTTGATAGATCCAAAATCAAAAAGTGACAAGAGAATAGTTTGCTGCCTCATCTATGATCTTGCGGCTAATACTCTCCAATTTATGGCGTTTGACCAGAGTAAATTTAAGGAACCGCAGAAAGACAGGGAGGGAAGTCAAGGTATTATATGTAAGGATTGCTTTATTCCGTTTGAAATGTTTATTTGTTATAAATGAAAATTATAAATAAAAATCTTTTTTAAAAAAAAGACAAGCTAATGGGAGCAATGTAGGAAATATGGAATGGCAGCCTAGGGGTGGGTAATCTGTGGCCCTCCAGATATTGTTTGGACTCCTGTTCCTGTCAACCCCAGCCAGCATAGCCAGTGATCAGGGGTGATGGGATTTGTAGTCCAGTAATACCTGGAGGGTCAAAAGTTAACCACTTGTGGGACAGGCATTACACAGAAGGATGTTTCCTCTGCCTCTTCTTCCCCAACTTCAGTGGGTCTAGAATTGAGGCTGCTTTCAGTCTCTTCTTCCTGTGAGCCAAGTAGGCAGTTCAGCCATTTGCTGACATGAAAAAGAGCCAGTTTTATTATTTGCTTATAGCAAAGGATGCCTCTGTTTATGACAAAGACATATCACCGCTGGTTTTTTCGTTCCCTGAAACTTCCCCATCCAAGACGGGCCATTCTCATGGCGTTCAACGTGTTTATCATGAGCGAGTGGATGCAAAGGGGGAAGCGTCAGTGTTACGAGTAATGAAAAGGGCTTGTGGAGGGAGTAATGCAGAAGGCTTTTCATAAAACCACAATAGAAGATGCAAAAGCCGTTTCATGAGCCCAGCGGCGTAGCGTGGGTTGTCAGCACCCGGGGCAAGGCAAGTAATTTGCGCCCCCTAACCCCTAACCTGCCGCCGCTGCCAGCTTCTTCTTGCTGCTGCCTGGTCTGGTCTGGTGTGGTTCTCTCCCGCGCTCAGCGCTGCGCTGGGCGGCCACTGCACTGTCCCTCCCCCAGATAGTCCCTCACTCTCTCTCCGCACCGCACGCCTGGCACCCACCCCCTCCACAGTGGGCGGCGACCCAGCGGCTCGGATCGGATTCGCACAGCCAGCACTGCAGTGAGAGAGAGTGAGTGAGCCAGGTAGGGGCAGAGAGCTGCGAGTGCGAGCACGCCCCCCCCAGATGTTGCGCCTGCTGTGGCTGGCCCCCCCCGCACCCCCCACGCTACGCCACGGCATGAGCCTGGTGGACATCTTAGTCATAACAGATTTGTGAACGGAGGAAAGGAAATGTGTGCTATAATGGGCCCGTAATTTTGTTAGTTGTTTCCACAGGTGGTGCAGAAGGGAGGTTTTCTGGTGAAGAGGTGTTATGTGTTGTACAATGCCTCCATAAGAAACTTCCTTATACTGTGTCTGGCCAATCTAGGCCAGTATTGCTTGCCCAGGGAGACAGCGGCTGTTGAAGGTTCCAGCCAAAAGCTTCTCCCAGCCATGTCTGGAGTTGCTGGGACTTGAACCTGGGACTTCCTGCATGTAGTGAGAATATTTTATTGCAAGGACAAGCAAGAAATATTGGGTGGGTGCCATTGGAAAGTTTTTGAGCAATGCCCGGCATTAAAGATGAAAATGTGATTCAGTTCTAAAGTGTGGGACTATATTCTTCACTCCCTGTGTTGTTGTTTTGATTAAAGATTTTAGGGTTACCAAAGCACATACATGATACATCGTCTCTCTTTTCAGATCATGAAATCCTTCCTACAGATCAATTATATTTGATGTGAGACATTAATGTTGTAGGGATTGTAGGGAGTATATATAAACACACACAAAAACATTTTTATTTTTAATTCTCTATATGGAGCTGCCTCAGATACCTTCGAAAGGTTGCATAGTTGCTGATCTCCTTAGCTCAGGGGTCTCATAACTCCATACCCTCCAACATTTCACCCATGATATCCTAAGGAAAAGTGGGACATTCTGGGATCAAATCAGAAACTGGGATGACTTCTATAAATCTGGGACTGTTCCTGCAAAATAAGGACATTTGGAGGGCCCGTGTAGCCTCTCTAGTACTGTTGGGGAGACGGGTGGAATGGATCACATGAAGAAAATACTGATTTCATTTAAATAAATAAAAAAGCTCCAATACCAATTAATACTAGCATGAACGATCAGAATGGAAAGCCTTCTGAGATAATTTGTAAGAGGTGTGGTATAATCAAGTTTGGTTTTCAGTTATTATGGGAAAAAATAACACAAGATTAAGTTGGGGACAAGTTAAGGAATATATATATACACACACACACACACACACACACATATATACACAAAATAATAATAATCTGACATTAAAAATAAATAAAAAATATGTAAATAATACTCACATTGGGTTGCATCCAATGCTGTACCTACTCAGAGCAGACCCATGAAGTTAATGGGCATGACTGACTTAGGTACATTAACTTTAATGGGTTCATTCTGAGTACAACTTAGTTGGATGTAGCTCATGGTTCCCGCAGGATAGGCTAATACTTGGTATGTTTAATAGTCCTTAAACCAGTGCCATTTTTCTAGGAAGAGTTGAGAATGGCAATGGTGCCCACCTGAGAGGTGTCGGAACTGAGTTCCGGCGAGTTCCGGCTGGAAAAAAAAGCTGTCCCTTAAACTGTACAACTACAATGGCAGACCTACAATTTCAGACCTTTAAATTTCTGCCTTTTCACCGCCTGTTGATTGTGCTGTACAGCCTTTCTTTTCATATCAGATTCTTTTTTTAAAAAAAATCCCAAAAAGCAATTACACACGACTGAACTATGTGCCCATACAGACTTGTTGATATTGATATATCAAGTGGAGGCCACTTAAAATATGTAATAAAGACCTGCCCAAGGTTAAATGGCAGGACGTCCCAAAAGATGGGCTTCCACGCAAGATCGACTTCCCAAGGAGCAACATGACGTGGCACTTGCAAAAGGACATGTTCAGCTGACCAAAAAGCTTCAATGTGCACATAAGGAACACAGTGATCCCTTAAGGAAACTGGGGCCAAGCTGCTAAAAGATTTGTGTACTAATGATAAAGACTTGGAATTTGGCCCAGGGTGTGTGTGTGTGTGTGTGTGCGCGCGCGCACACACACACACACACCAAACCCAAGGCCTATCCGACTTGGGCCCAACATTGGGCCCAACCTCTATCAACACAGGGGACACAGTCCTTCCCAGGCAACTTCCCAGGGGCCTGGTGCCAGCAGTGGGTGTCGTCAGAGGGGGAGGAACTACAAACGTGAACTTTTCCTTTGTTTCTGCTCACAGTCACACACCCCTCTCTTCCATCCAGGCAACCAAGCAGCCTTATCTGAGTTCACAGACTCATTCTCTCCTGGCAACAACAGTCAAGGAGGGTTTGAAGAAGAACCAACGGGGAAGGGGGGCCGTGTCCTGGGGAGAGACCTGAGGGCTGGATAGAGAAGCCCCAGGGAAATGGAGTTCACCTGAGGTTCCTTCTCTTCTTTAAAGTCCTGCAAGGCTCTTCTTTTGTCTGCACTGCGACAGACAAAACAAGACTACAGTGGTACCTCGGGTTACAGATGCTTCAGGTTACAGACGCTTCAGGTTACAGACTCCGCTAACCCAGAAATAGTACGTCAGATTAAGAACTTTGCTTCAGGATGAGAACAGAAATCACGCGGCGGCAGCAGGAGGACCCATTATCTAAAGTGGTACCTCAGGTTAAGAACAGTTTCAGGTTAAGAACGGACCTCCAGAACAAATTAAGTTCTTAACCCAAGGTACCACTGTACTAGGTAAAAAGGAAAAGGACCCCTGGACAGTTAATTCTAGTCAAAGGCATGGCTGTAGCCAGGATTTTGGGAGGAGGGGGCAGGCCTTTTGTTAGAGGGGGCAGGCCTTTTTTTGGGGGGGGGGACAAGAACCTCAGTTTGCTATGTATTTTTATTGATTTTTATTGATTGGGGAGGACAGCTTCCCCTCCCTACCCCCTTGGCTACACCCATGGTCAAAGGTGACTATGAGATGCGGTGCTCATCTTGCTTTCAGGCCGAGAGAGCCACTGTTTGTCCACAGACAGCCTTCCGCGCCAGCATGACTAAACCACTTCTGGCGCAACAGGACACTGTGACAAGTGCCCGATTACACGGAAATGCTGTTTACCTTCCCGCCGCAGCGGTACCTATTTATCTACTTGCACTGGCGTGCTTTCGAACTGCTAGGTTGGCAGAACCTGGGACAGAGCGACGGGAGCTCACCCCGTCGCGCAGATTCGAACCACTGATGTTCCGATTGGCAAGCCCAAGTGGCTCAGTGGTTTAGACCACAGCGCCACCCGCATCCCTACAAGGCTACTATTCTGGGATTTGTCACCAGGGAACGAAACATAAGGAGAGCCTGCTGGATCAGGCCAGTGGCCCATCTGGTCCAGCATCCTGTTCTCACAGAGGCCAAACAGAGGTCCGTGCGTAACCCACAAGCAGGACCCCAGGGCAAGAGCACACTTCACCACTGTGGCTTCCAGCAACTGGTATTCAGAAGAATCATCGCCTCTGACTGTGGAGGCAAAGCTCATAAGCCATTGATAACCTTTTCCTCCCTGAATTCGCCCCCCCCAAGTGCTTTGCACATGCACAGAAGCTCCCTCGCTTCCTCTTACTCCAGGGCCACTGGAAACAGGCCCCAAAGCTAAGGTTTGGGAAAAGCCTTGAATCAAATTTGGGCAGCCGTAAACACAGCCAATCTTCTGAGGAGCGAAAATCCCACCCCCACCCCCCTTTTTGCCATCACCCCAGATTTCTGGGTCTTCTACTTTCTGTCCCAGCGTTCTTACCAGCGACAGCTGAGGTCTCTTTGGGATCCCCTCTCTTCTGCGCACTGACAATGTGGCAAACCAAACCAGATGTGGGGCTGACAGTTGACGCTGTACCTTTTCTGTGGGAAATTCCCCTTCATAACTCACTGCCCACCCACCCGACCTTGCTCCAGGCAAGTCCGAAACTCTAGTGCCACCTAGTGACCAATTTCACGTAAGAGGGGTTTTGAATTTGTTTTCCCTTCACGTGCCAACACAGCTGCCCTAACTTTTCGTACGGTGCAATTTTGCATGGTGCAGGGCAAATGGATAGAGAAATGCTTTCCAGCCTCTCATGAAACTAGAACTCAAGAATATTCAGCGAAGCAAGATGTTAGAAATTCAAGGCAAGACAAAATGAAGTACCTCTCCACACAGTGGTTAGTTCTACTACAGAATTTGCTTGGCAAGGAATAGCATCGGGCATCAACCTGGGTGATTAGAAGAGGGCTAGACAAATTAATGGAAGGCAAGGCTGGGTGATATATCAATACAGTAATACCTTGAAAGTCAAATGGAATCTATTCCGAAAGTCCATTTGACTTTCAAAATGTTCAGAAACCAAAGCATGGCTTCTGATTGGCTGCAGGAAGCTCCTGCAGCCAATCGGAAGCTGTGGAAGCCACGCTGGACATTTGGCTTCCGAAAATTGTTTGAAAACCAGAACACTCACTTCTGGTTTCTGATTGTTTGGGAGTCGAAACGTATGAGTTCCAAGGCGTTCAGCAACCAAGGTACGGCTGTATTTCGCCCCAAACCAGTTTGAAATCCATATTGTCGTATTGGTTTCATAGTTTTTCCGCCTGGCAATGTATAGTGAATCACGATGTCTGTGAGGGTGCGTGCGCTATGCAAAAATCACAGTGTGGGAAAAACTTCGAAGCCAGCCAGTGCCTCTCTATAGCACCATCCTTATTTCAGACACTGTGATATATCAGTATATCGTGATGCTTAGCTGGTGATATATCACCATGTTGAAAGCCAGATATCACCCAGCCCTAATGGGCACTGTTGGAGACAGGGTGCCTCTGAACGAACATTGCACAGAATCGCAAGAGCTGGTGTGCTCAGGTCCTGCTTTGAGCTGCCCACAGGAATCTGGTCTGCCACTGTGAGGATGCTGGACTAGATGGGCGATTGGCCTAATTCAGCAGGCCTCTCTTCTTCGGTTCTTATAATAGCCAGGCAATAGAGGAAAGACAGTCAGGGCCTGGAAGGAGAGGCATAATTTGAGGTTGGGGTTTGTTCTAGAGATCCTGCTCATTTTGGGCATTGCAGAGAGTTTAGACCAAGCATTTGTTCAGATCTGTTTACAGGGAGGTTAGGTTCAGGAACGCGGGTGGCGCTGTGGTCTAAACCACTGAGCCTCTTGGGCTTGCCGATTGGAAGGTCAGCGGTTTGAATCCCCGTGACGGGGTGAGCTCCTGTTGCTCAGTCCCTGCTCCTGCCAACCTAGCAGTTCGAAAGCACGTCAAAGTGCAACAAGATAAATAGGAAGGTAAACGGCGTTTCCATGCACTGCTCTGGTTTCGCCAGAAGCGGCTTAGTCATGCTGGCCACATGACACGGAAAAACTGTCTGCGAACAAACAACGGCTCCCTTGGCCAGTAAAGCAAGATGAGCACCACAACCCCAGAGTCGTTCGCGACTGGACTTAACTGTCAGAGGTTCGTTACCTTTACCTTTTAGGTTCAGGAACCTATTATTCCACATTTCCTAGTGCATTTCCCCCTTACGTTCCTCACTCCCCAAAGTCCAGATTTTGTGTGGGAGGTTGTTGCTCAAGAGTCCCAAATCAACTTCTGTTCAGTGTTTTGCCACTTGCCCCTTGTCTAGAGAGCATGGGTTCGGGCAGTTTCCCACTTTCTAAGCTGGGGTCTGGACGGTTTGGCCTTTCCTCACAGCTTTCCCTGGGAAAACCCACTTTTTTCAGTGATAAATTGGTGCAAAACATCCATCCAGAGAAAATCTACTTGGCATTTGCTCTGGTTCAGTAGTAAAGACTGGATTTCCCTGGAGGAAAGTAGAGGGATAAGGAGAAATCTGGGTGGCCCTGGAAAATAGTGTCAGTTTGTAGTTGCTCAGGCCCAGTGATCTGTCCATGGTTCTGAAATTCTCCTGTCCAACTAGACTTCTCCATGCCCTGGACCTATGCTATATCTCCTCTGTCTGTCTGTCTGTCTGTCTATCTGTCTGTTTCTTTCTCTCTTATGTCCTCTAGGATACTGAACTATCTGCCTCTTGATCATGGACCCCAGACTGCTGGCTGTTCCTACATCCTGAGTCATGTTGTAACTTTCAACCTTCAGGGAGCCGAGGTGCATATGCACATGAAGCTGAGCATGGTTACATCCAGGTCTTAAAAGACTGAAATACAAACTGACCTCTCTGCCCTTTGCAGCAGGAAGCAATAAACCAGGAAGCCTTCTGTAAACTATGGTTTACCATTTTCTCCTTAACTAGGAGATCATGGTTTAACAGTTTCAGAATTAAGCCAACTTCGACCCACGTCGAATACTAAGACTTAACAAGCAAAAGCTATCAAAAGCAAAAATCAGGAGGCCAAGCTTCGTTTAATATTCTGTATTAGTTTCCTTGCCTATTTCAATCACATGAGGATGAAAATAGCCACACACAAAACACTAGCGAGCCCTTAATCTTATCATTTCACTGATTAAAATTGACCCACATGGGTTAATCAACTAAAGCTTTCGTTGAATGAAACTGATTTAGGTAGAGAGGGGGAATGTGGACCCCGCAGATGATGCTGAACTACAACTCCCATCGTTGCTGACCATTGGCCATGTCACCAGGGGCTGATGGGAGCTGGAGTCCAACAGTTGGAGGGCAGCTCATTGGCTACCCCTGGATTAAAGCTTTATTCAGGGTCCCAGCAACAAATTTTGGAGTCTACGCATGGTTTAGCAGTTTGTTCAAGAAAACAATGCTATTTAATTTTTCATTTCACTGGGTACAGAGACATGAGATGTCAGCACAGCAAACGGAGATCATCTAAAGTACAGCCATCAGTGCAGCACGTTACGGAGAGGGTAGAGGGATTTTTCTCTCTTCTATCCACGGAATGAAGCCCTCTTTTCCCTACGGCTCTCTTGGCTTGGTCAAAAATCACATCTTCATTCTGGAGGGGGTTTCCTCGATCCGCTTCATTAAAACATAAGGAAAAGCACAAGATCATTTCGTAAGAACTTCAAACAGAGTGTTGAGCCAGCGGACTCTTTTTAAGGCAAGGGCGAACAGTTCTGGTCACCTCAACTCAAAAAGGGTATTCTAGCACTGGAAAGGGTTTAGAAAAGGGTGAGCAAAAAGACTGAGAGGATGACACAGTTCCCTAATGAGGAAAGGTTACGACATTTGCAGCTTTTCAATTTAGAGAAAAGGCAAGTAAGAGGAGACATGATAGTTAAAGGTAAAGGACCCCTGACCGTTAGGTCCAGTCGTGACCGACTCTGGGATTGTGGCGCTCATCTCGCTTTATTGGCCGAGGGAGCCGGCGTATAGCTTCCGGGTCATGTCGCCAGCATGACTAAGCCACTTCTGGCACAGCAGAGCAGCACACAGATTGCCATTTAACTTCCCGCCGGAGCGGTACCTATTTATCTACTTGCACTTTGATGTGCTTTCTAACTGCTAGGTTGGCAGGAGCAGGGACCGAGCAACGGGAGCTCACCCCATCATGGGGATTCGAACCACAGACCATCTGATCGGCAAGTCCTAGGGTCTGTGGTTTAACCCACAGCGCCACCCGCGTCCCATAGGAGACATGATAGAGGTGCATAAAATTCTGCATGTTGTAGAAAAAGAGGATAGATTGTTTTCTCCCTTTCTCATAACACTGGAACTTGAGCTCCTTGGAGAATACAGAAATGTAATGAAATAAATGAAATAGAAATCACATTTTCCTAGCTAAATTATTAAACATTAATAATAATAAGTTTATTACTTGTACCTTGCCCATCTGACTAGGTTGCCCCAGCCACTCTGGGTGGCTTCCAACGTATATAAAAACATAATAAAACACACAGGGCTGCTGCCTTCAGATGTCTTCTAAAGATTCTATAGTTACTCATCTCCTTGACATCTGATGGGATGGCGTTCCACAGGGTGGGTGCCACTACCAGAAAGGCCCTCTGCCTGATTCCCTGTTCAACCTGCTCTTTAAGAGAGGAAGCACGGTTTTGGGATTACCTGAGAGATCTCTAGAGTAGATGGCCAGAAGACGCTTCTGGATATGGACTCCACCACAAGCAGCAATGCCAGCTCTCACGAATTCTCTCCCACACAGTATCACAGGCGAGTCTTTCGCTATGGAAGAGACAACCATCGCAAGGCATAGGGAGAGCAACCCAACTGCAGTAACATTCTTCATAGTTCAGATAGATAGTTGGGCTCAAATCAGAGTGAGGCAAGAAAGTGAGCAACTAACCCACAATATGGAGTTGCACTTTCTCCCCAGCTATTATATATACAGGACATCCACTCACTCCATTAGATACGCACCATGGTCACCACACTTCGTATATCAGCTTTTCCTTGTAATATCTTAAGTGCTGGGTGATTTCCCCCCATGCTGGTTTTTGTACTATCATTAAAGTGTATTTGTTCAGCCCTTACGATGATGGAATCGCAACAGATTTGTGAATTTACAGGGTGCAAACCTAGGCAGTGGCGTTAATGTATATTTGCTGCCGATAAATGGGTTTTTTATTGTGTGTGGTGTGTGTCTCATGTCGCAAATGACAACTCCTCCATTGTGCGTGAAGTGAGCGTGTTGGTGTTGTTGGAAGAAGCCACCCACCTCGGCCCAGTATACCTGAAGGAGCATCTCCACCCCCATCGTTCTGCCCAGACGCTGAGGTCCAGCGCCGAGGGCCTTCTGGCGGTTCCCTCATTGCGACAAATCATCAAGAATGCACAATAAAAATAATGTCTGGATGGGCCCTTAATCGTGCTACTATTAACATGGGGAGGCTTGTCCACAAGCCATACTTTCCACCCTGCTGTTGATAGATCCAAAATCAAAAAGTGACAAGAGAATAGTTTGCTGCCTCATCTACGATCTTGCGGCTAATACTTGACCAGAGTAAATTTAAGGAACCGCAGAAAGATGGGGAGGGAAGTCAAGGTATTATATGTAAGGATTGCTTTATTCCGTTTGAAATGTTTATTTGTTATAAATGAAAATTATAAATAAAAATCTTTTTTTTAAAAAAGACAAGGAAACGGGAGCAATGTAGGAAATATGGAATGGCAGCCTAGGGGTGGGTAATCTGTGGCCCTCCAGATATTGTTTGGACTCCTGTTCCTGTCAACCCCAGCCAGCATAGCCAGTGATCAGGGGTGATGGGATTTGTAGTCCAGTAATACCTGAAGGGTCAAAAGTTAACCACTTGTGGGACAGGCATTACACAGAAGGATGTTTCCTCTGCCTCTTCTTCCCCAACTCCAGTGGGTCTAGAATTAAGGCTGCTTTCAGTCTCTTCTTCCTATGAGCCAAGTAGGCAGTTCAGCCATTTGCTGACATGAAAAAGAGCCAGTTTTATTATTTGCTTATAGCAAAGGATGCCTCTGTTTATGACAAAGACATCTCACCGCCGGTTTTTTCGTTCCCTGAAACTTCCCCATCCAAGACGGGCCATTCTCATGGCGTTCAACGTGTTTATCATGAGCGAGTGGATGCAAAGGGGGAAGCGTCAGTGTTACGAGTAATGAAAAGGGCTTGTGGAGGGAGTAATGCAGAAGGCTTTTCATAAAACCGCAATAGAAGATGCAAAAGCCGTTTCATGAGCCTGGTCGACATCTTAGTCATAACAGATTTGTGAACGGAGGAAAGGAAATGTGTGCTATAATGGGCCCGTAATTTTGTTAGTTGTTTGCACAGGTGGTGCAGAAGGGAGGTTTTCTGGTGAAGAGGTGTTTTGTGTTGTACAATGCCTCCATAAGAAACTGGCTTCTACTGAGTCTGGCCATTGGTCAATCTAGGCCAGTATTGCTTGCCCAGGGAGAGAGCACTGTTGAAGGTTCCAGCCAAAAGCTTCTCCCAACCATGTCTGGAATTGCTGGGACTTGAACCTGGGACTTCCTGCATCTAGTGAGAATATTTTATTGCAAAGACAAGCAAGAAATATTGGGTGGGTATTTGGGAGATAAGGGACGCGGGTGGCGCTGTGGGTTAAACCACAGAGCTTAGGACTTGCTGATCAGAAGGTCGGCGGTTCGAATCCCTGCAACGGGGTGAGCTCCTGTTACTTGGTCCCTGCTCCTGCCAACCTAGCAGTTTGAAAGCACGTCAAAGTGCAAGTAGATAAATAGGTACTGCTACGGTGGGAAGGTAAACGGCGTTTCCGTGCACTGCTCTGGTTCACCAGAAGCAGCTTAGTCATGCTGGCCACATGACCCGGAAGCTGTCTGCGGACAAACGCTGGCTCCCTTGGCCCACAGAGTGAGATGAGCGCCGCAACCCCAGAGTCGGTCACGACTGGACCTAATGGTCAGGGGTACCTTTACCTTTTTATTTGGGAGATAGTCATGCTATTGGAAAGTTTTTGAGCAATGCCCGGCATTAAAGATGAAAATGTGATTCAGTTCTAAAGTGTGGGACTATAGTCTTCACTCCCTGTGTTGTTGTTTCGATTAAAGATTTTTGGGTTACCAAAGCACATACATGATACATCGTCTCTGTTTTCAGATCATGAAGTCCTTCTTACAGATCAATTATATTTGATGTGAGACATTAATGTTGTAGGGAGTATATATAAACACACCCAAAAACATTTTTATTTTTAATTCTGTATACGGAGCTGCCTCAGATACCTTCGAAAGGTTGCATAGTTGCTGATCTCCTTAGCTCAGGGGTCTCATAACTCCATACCCTCCAACATTTCACCCATGATATCCTAAGGAAAAGTGGGACATTCTGGGATCAAATCAGAAACTGGGATGACTTCTATAAATCTGGAACTGTTCCTGCAAAATAAGGACATTTGGAGGGCCCGTGTGGCCTCTCTAGTACTGTTGGGGAGACGGGTGGAATGGATCACATGAAGAAAATACTGATTTCATTTAAATAAATAAAAAAGCTCCAATACCAATTAATACTAGCATGAACGATCAGAATGGAAAGCCTTCTGAGATAATTTGTAAGAGGTGTGGTATAATCAAGTTTGGTTTTCAGTTATTATGGGAAAAAATAACACAAGATTAAGTTGGGGACAAGTTAAGGAAGATACACACACACACACACACACACACACACACAATAATAATAATCTGACATTAAAAATAAATAAAAAATATGTAAATAATACTCACAGTAAATAAACTTACAGTGCTACCTCGGGTTAAGAACTTAATCCATTCTGGAGGTCCATTCTTAATCTGAAACTGTTCTTACCCTGAGATACCACTTTAGCTAATGGGGCCTCCCACTGCCACTGTGCTACCGCTGCACGATTTCTGTTCTCATTCTGAAGCAAAGTTCTTAACCCGAGGTACTATTTCTGGGTTAGCTGAGTCTGTAACCTGAACGTCTGTAACCTGAAGCATCTGTAACCCGAGATACCACTGTACAATTTTGCCAATTATATAGCCTCTCCCAACAACACCCAAATGCTCACTTGCTCTCTCACGCAGGAGGGATTGCATTTTTTGACGTGAGACACACACCACATACAATGCAAAAATAAAAGTAAAATAATTGGCAACAAATATGCACTAACACCTCGGATAGCACCCTGTAAAGTCATAAATCTGCTCTGGCTCCATCGTCTTAAGGGTCAGATAAATACACTTCAATGTCTGTTTGAGGAAAATAAAAATGGGGAAAGATATTACAAAACAACAACAAACCTATGGTTACATGAAACATACTCAATAAACACACAAGACGTAACCGGCTGTACTTTTAAATAAATAAGGTACACTTCATAGTATCAAATTGTAGATTTCAACGGAAGTGTCTGTTCATAGAGTCCAATAATCCACATGAAGGGTTGTTACAGTTCCACAGAATCCTTTCACAGAGTCTAAGAGAAGGATTTCCGGAATATTAGCCTTGTTTTGCCATCCTAGGCTTCATCAGTAGTACAGGCTCATATGTAATATTTCAGGATAGTGGATCTGATGAAGCCTAGGATGGCAAAACAAGGCTAATATTCCGGTGGAATAGACACTTATACATGTGTGGACCTTATGCATGAACTGACTAGAGAATGAATTGATCCACTGGGTTTTCTGCTTTTTTCCTTGAACTTTATGAGACTTCCGTTGAAATCTACAATTTGATACTATGAAGTATACCTTATTTATTTTAAAGTACATCCGGTTACGTCTTGTGTGTTTATTGAAAGGTATTACAAGGCAAAGCTGATGTAATAAATGTGTGGTGACCATGGTGCCTACCTAATGAAATGAGTGGATGTCCTGTATATATTATAGTGGGGGAGAAAGTGCAGCTCTATATTTGTGGATTAGCTGCTCACTTTTCTGCAAACACTCTGATTACAGCACCACTCTTTCTAAACCACGAAGAAGGCTGCCACAGCCAGGTTGCTCTCCCTTAAGCCTTGTGATGGCCGTGTCTTCCATCACACAAGAATCGCCTGTGAAGTTATGTAGGAGAGAGTTCATGAAGGTTGTCTTCAAATCTTGCCATAGAGTCTGTATCCAGAGGCACTTTCTGAGCATTTATTCTCAAGGTAACCCAAAACAGTGCTTTCTCTCTTAAAGGGCAGGTTGACCAGGGCTTAATTTAGCTAGGAACACGTGGTTTCTATTTTATTTCATTGCATTTATGTCTCTCCTTTCCTCCAAGAAGCTCAAGGTGGGGGTATCTACGGGACCGCCTCTCCTGGTATGCCCCACAGAGGAACTTACGGTCTTCAAATAAAAACATCTTGAAGGTCCCAGGCCTCAGAGAGGTTAGGCTGGCCTCAACTAGAGCCAGGGCTTTTTCGGCTGCGGCTCCATCCTGGTGGAACGCTCTGTCACAAGAGACAAGGGCCCTCCAGGACTTGACATCTTTCCGCAGGGCCTGCAAGACAGAGCTGTTCCACCAGGCCTTTGGTCAGGGCGCAGCCTGACTCCCTCCTTTGGCAATCTTTACAATACTTTAGTTTATGGTTGCCATCAATTTTGATTTTAATTAATTCTTTGATGTTTTTATAATGTTGCACTATTTTAGTGTTGTTAGCCGCCCTGAGCCCGGCTTCGGCTGGGGAGGGCGGGATATAAATAAAATTTATTATTATTATTATTATTATTATTATTATTATTATTATTATTATTATATTCAGCCTCATTGGATGTCCCCAAGTTCTGATATTATTACACCATGCATAATGCTATAAAGTAGGGACGCGGGTGGTGCTGTGGTCTAAACCACTGAGCCTTGGGCTTGCTGATCAAAAGGTCAGCAGTTCGAATCCCAGCAACAGGATGAGCTCCCATTGCTCGGTACAAGCTCCAGCCAACAAAGCAGTTCGGAAGCACGTCAAAGTGCAAGTAGATAAATAGATACCGCTCTGGAGGGAAAGTAAACAGTGTTTCTGTGCCCTGCTCTGGTTTCGCCAGAAGCTGCTTAGTCATGCTGGCCACATGATACAGAAAAACTGTCTACAGACAAATGTTAGCTCCCTTGGCCAGTAAAGCGAGATGAGCGCCGCAACCCCAGTGTCGTTTGCGACTGGACTTAACTGTCAGGGGCCCTTTACCTTTTTTTAAAAAAAGTTATAAACCCCTATCACATCTCCAACCTTTTCCAGCGCTTCTTGAGGTGGGAAGACCAGGACTTGGACACCCCTGACTTAAGAGAAGTTCTGCTGGATCAAATCCAGAATCTTGCTCAAAGTTCTTATGAAATGACCTCGTGTATTTCTTATGCTGTTACTTTGTTTGGTTTTCTGGATTCTTACCGTGTTGGTTGGCTACCCTGGTCAGCCAAAGGATGGACAATGGCAAGGCCAGAGCCTATGCTCGATTTAAACAAACTTTGGTTCACGCCTCTACTAACGAATGGCCAAAAAAACCCAAATACTAAATTTTAGGTTTACATAATTGGTTAAAAATACAGTGGTGCCTCGCAAGACGAAATTAATTCGTTCTGCGAGTTTTTTTGTCTTGCGAATTTTTCGTCTTGCGAAGCACGGTTTCCCATAGGGTATTAACGGTTTTAAGAAAAAGAAAACAAACTTGCAAGACGTTTTCGTTTTTCGTCTTGCGAAGCAAGCCCATAGGGAAATTCGTCTTGCGAAGCAACTCAAAAAACGAAAAACTCTTTCGTCTTGCGAGGTACCACTGTAAATAAAAGAAACAGGGGGAACTGACTCCAACAGGGTAATCCTTTGCACAGGAAGCCAATGTTGTTGGG
Organism: Podarcis pityusensis; assembly: GCF_964106645.2. Taxonomy (NCBI): domain Eukaryota; kingdom Metazoa; phylum Chordata; class Lepidosauria; order Squamata; family Lacertidae; genus Podarcis; species Podarcis pityusensis. The sequence goes on along the minus strand of NC_138038.1, from coordinate 42,963,886 downwards.
GTAATATTGGGATATATCTAAAGTAGTATAAGGAACTGGGTTCCTGATTGCCAAGCAAGGTTCAGCTTGGCAGAGGGAAAACATACCTTGAAATCGGTACTATTCTTTTTTAAAAAATGGGAAGTGCTGGTAAAAACTTGAGATATAGTCACGTTTGGTTTTTAGTTTATTATCAAAAAAAGTAACACAAGTGGTAAAATTGAGTTGGGCAAGTAAAGTAAGATATTTTCTGTTTTTAAAAGACTCACATATATATGCTAGCCCAATTCAGAGCAGCCCCATGAAATAAATGGGCATGACTGACTTAGGTCCTTTAATTTCTATGCGTTCACTCAGAGCAAAACTTAGCTAGAGACAACTCTTGGTTCCTACGAGATATGCTAATATGTTCGTTGTTCCTTGAATTGTACTGTACAACTGCAATGCTGCCTAATTTTTATTCTTCTTCTTACTGATGTAATACATGGTGACCTTCGAAGGGTGGTGGCCATGGCGCAAATCTAATGAAATGAGTGGATGTCCTGTATATATAATAGGTGGGGAGAAAGTGCAACTCCATATTGTGGTTTAGCTGCTGACTTTCCTGCAAACACTCTGATATGAGGACCGCTCTTTCTAAACCATGAATAAGCTTTTGACAGCCGGGTTGCTCTCTCTCTGCCTCGTGGTGGTTGCCTATCGCGTACCAGGAAAAGAACGTATCAAACTGTGCGGGGAAGAGTTTGAAAAAGCTGTCACCAATTTTTGCGGTGAGTTTTGTGGGCGGCTATCTCCCGTACCTCCTAATTTGGAACTATTATAGATTTATTGGTTTTGATGTGTTTTATTTTGATCTTGTCGTGAGCTGCGTGGAGAGAGGCAGGAAGACCTGTTTTATACAAATGTCACTGATGCCTCCGGATAGAAGTTGCTGGAAACTGCTCCGGCACGTGGGTTGTGCTTGCAGATGTCCCACAGGATGCTAAAATGGCCCATTGGCCTGATCCAGCCTTTGCACCCGAGAATGAGCTGAAATTCCTCATGCTGGCTGCCTGCCTTTGTTCTTGGGAATGAAGCCACACGGATAAGCAGTGTGCAACCTACAGTTATTTAGCACAATCTTTCCTAAACCTTGGGTCTCCAGCAGTTTATGGACTATAATTCCCATCATTCCCGACTGCTGGACTTGCTAGCTAGGGATGATGGGAGTTGTAGTCCAAAAACGGCTAGAGGCCCAAGGTTAGGAAACACTGATTTGACAGGCCTCTGTTGCTTTGTTTATTGCATTGTGCTTAAATCCCTTTCTCTTCCTCCCCATTTTCATCCTCACAAAAAAGTTATGGAGGCAAGTCTGGTTGAGAGTATGTGACTGGCCCAGGCAACCCAGTGAGTTTCATGGCTGTTTCATGTGAATCCTGGTCTCCCAGGTCCAACACCCTAACCGCTAACGCCAGGCCTGCTCTCCTGTTTGCAAGCCCATCAAAATCTCCCCACATTCAGCACTGGAAATCCTAAATAAATAATACGCAAGAAATTTAACACCAACGAATTATTACTGAAATGAACTCAAAACGAAATGTTAATTTTAAGTTTATTTCAATAATCATTCATTGATATTAAAGGCCCACTGAAAAAGTTTTCTATTCCATCTGGCTTACACAGGCTCTCAAGATGGCATATTTCTACGGCTGTTAGCTGATTTCTTATTCTTATTTAAATGATAATAATATTCATTCATTCATTCCCCACCCATCTGGCTGGGTTTCCCAGCTGGGCAGCTCCCAGCAGAATAGTAATAATAATAATAATAATAATAAGAAGAAGTCAAAAACTAAAACTTCCACAAACAGAGCTGCCTTCAGGTGTCTTCTATAAGTCAGATAATTGTTTATTTCCTTGACATCTTATGGGAGAGTGTTTCACAGGGCAGGCGCCACAACCGAGAAGGCCCTCTGCCCAACTTTTATATGGTTTTCAATGTTATGCCTTTATGTATAATAGTTGCAAACGGCTCTGATGTTTTTTATAGATAACAGTAACAAAATATGTTCTAAATAATTGGAAAAATACTTATTTCATTTAAGAATTGCATCCCATAAAGCACCCCAATTGTTGAATTACTAACAATGAAGAAACATATAACACACACACACACACACACACACTTAACAATTTCACATGCAAAACAGGTGCAGACCGGGATCAAAATCTATACATATAAGGCTGAAAATATAAGAGAAGGTGTCTATCTTCATTATTATTATTATTATTATTATTATTATTATTATTATTATTTCTCTATTTATATTTACTTATTAAATCATTTCAAGAGCTGGGGAAATATTTATGTGTGTCTTGTACATCCATTGCTGATACATACTATTTATTTAAGAAATGCTATGAAATGCTTAATGTTCAAAAAAAATCTCCACATCACAGACGTGAAACAGAGACATGAATTATCCAATAGAATACGTGTAAAATCAACATTAGGAACATGGTGATCCCTTAAGGAATCTGGGGCCAAGCTGCTAAGAGATTCGTGTACCAATGATAAACACTTGCAATTTGGCCCAGGATGTGTGTGTGTGTTGTGTGTGTGTGTGTGTGTGTGTGTGTGTGTGTACACACACCAGACCCAAGGCCTATCCAGGCGCACTGACTTGGGCCCAACATTGGGGATCCAAAAACTGCCCGGCAATATATTGAGGGGCCTGAAGCCCCTTGCGCCCCCTATACCCGGCGTCCCCGGGCCCATCTTGTCCAGTGTCCTGTTCTCACAATGGTCCTCAGGACCTGAGTGCAACAGTGCAGTCCACCTTTGCTTTGTTTGCAAAAGTTCCCAGGTTCAATACCTGGCTGCTCCAGGTAAGGTTAGGAAACACTCCATTTCTGAAATCCTGGAGGACTGTTTCCAGTCAATGTAAACAGTCCAGAGCTAGATGGACCAACTGTCTGACTCAACATTAGGCAGAAAGTGTGGCAGACTTTCCACCCAAGAACAAACAACAGTGCAAACAAATCCTCTTTCCACAATGCTATTCCAACTATCAGCAGCTTTTATTCTTACAAAAGAAAACAAATTTTATATTTGTGCATGTTCGCACCCTGAGTAAGTGGCTGTGCCTTTTGTCATTTGAAGCCCCTCTTGCCAAAGGAGACAGGCACCTAAAAGCCTTCGAACGGCTTATTACAATGTGCACACACACACATGCACAGATCTGGGGGAACCTTAACAACTTAACAAAAGCATGTGCAACAATCCATATTTAAGGTGCCCACGAGCTTCTTTTTCCTGTGTGCGTTGTCAGCAAAAACTAACAGAACCGAAACTTAATAAAGCAGCGGGGTGGGAGGAAACCAGCAGATTTTATCTACCAGGGAATTACCGTATTTTTCGCTCCATAAGATGCACCTGACCATAAGATGTGCCTAGTTTTTAAGAGGAGGAAAACAAGAAAAAAAAATATTCTGAACGAAACAGTGGATGTATGATTTTTGTGGTTCATGCTGTGGCCACAGACATGTGATCTGATGGTGAATTTGGGGTGACCCAATGCAAAAATCCTGAGGATCCATGTGGATCCGTGCTTTGTAACCACATTTTTGCGCCATTGTGGCCCCATGAAACAGTGGGTGCATGATTTTTTGGGTGCAGGCTGTAGCCATGGACATGCTATGTGATCTGATGGTGAATTTGGGGTGACCCAATGTAAAAATACTGAGGATCCATGGGCTTTTACCTCCCCACTCCCAGGCAGCCTCTGCTAGCATCCCTTATCTCTCTTCCGATCCCACCGATCAGCTGTTTCCTTTCAACACTCCCTTCCCTCTTGTTTGCCTTAGTGTAGTGTCTTTTCCTTAGCTGGAGCAGGTTTTTGCTCCTCTTTTTCTTCTAATTTCTCTCCTTATTGCTTTAGTCTTCCTGTTTCCCCCCTTTGCAAGTTTGTTGTCTTTACCTCCCCCCTCCCAGGCAGCCTCCTTTATCTCTAGTGTCCCTTATCTCTCTCCCCGATCGGCAAATGATCAGCGACCTTGTTTCAACACCCACTTCCCTCTTTAAAAAAAAAAAAAAAAAGCATGATCTGCTTTTTGCCCCTGGGCAATTTGGCTCCAGGCACCACGCATTCACTCCATAAGACACACAGACACTTGCCCTTACTTTTTAGGAAGAAAAAAGTGCATCTTATTGAGCGAAAAACACGGTACTACTACTAGACACACTTTTTCCTGGGTCAGGTTAAAATATTCTGGAGGGCAGAGGGAAGATCAGGGAACGCAAAGCGGTAGTTGCTCTCCAGAGTCTGTTTGGGTACCACGCGCTGTCCTTCAAGCAGCATGACACTCCGCTCAGGGCCAAAGATGGCTGACACAGCAAAGCTTGGCAGAGGCAAGAAGGCAGGCCGCCGGAGGGCCGACCCCATAGCCCGGGCGAAGTCCCCATTGGTGGTGGTAACGGCGGATGGTGCGACACCGTTCAGGATACCCCGGACGTCCTCCCGCTCCAGCGCATGGGCCAGGATGCCTACCAAATCGGCCACATGGATCCAGGGAAAAGGCTGGCGGCCAGAAGCGATGGGGCCTCCCAGGCCGAGGCGAAAGGGCCACAACATCTGGGCAACAGCCCCGCCCTCTCTGCCCAGCACCACACCTACAGGCAAAGAGAGGAAGAACAAATAAAAATTATTGCTCAGGGAGTGCAAGCTTACTGGCAAAAGGCACACACTTATAGGGAAGCCATGCAGGTGAGTTGCACAGGGTTATAGCTTGTACAAGCTTATACAGAAGCATCTCCTGGGCTTGGCTTTACACAGGTCTGGAAGTTAAATCACACTCACAGAGAGCAAAGAGGAAAAGCGTGCTGGTCCTATCGGAGCCGGATGGCTGATTCAGCAAGAAGAACAGGATGCTTACCCTTCCCATCTGCCTTGAGTGTACAATCATTTGTGGCACATCCTTAATAGAATCTGGGAAAGGGGAATGAGAAGGTTCCCCATGGTGGTTTTGGTGGGGTTCCCATGTGGTCTCAAGCCTGCTGGGCTTCAGTGGGATCGCTGCATCTCGTGCCTTCAGGCCACAGTTCGGACCGTTGAATTGGGGCGCAGGAGCCTGTAAGCACCTGCTACTCTCACCCACATTGTATGAATGAATATCAGCCTCGGAGGCAGACACACAGGCGCCAAGGCTATGAGAGCTATGATCTCACCCTTGGCCTCTCATGTCTCTGGGCTTTCACACGCCACATCCAAGCTGACCCCATGTCTCCAAAGATGCCCTTCTCTCTATTGTCGGCCCTTACTCCCCAACTTACCAGATCTCACTACCACCTGGCGTGTGGCGTCACCGGGGATTTTCGCTGCTGCCTCCCAACGGGTCACCAGGCGAGAAAAGAAATCAAAGTCTCCGCCAGGACTCTCTTCTGTGTATTCAGTGGTGGGGCTGGGTCTGTAGTACCCTGGGGTTGGGACACACCTTTTACCAATAGCGTGACTTATCTTATACCCGGATTTTACCTAACCAGCCAACCCTGAATAATGTCACAAGAAAGCTGTATTAAGGCTTCCTAAATCCCCATCTGCTTTTAACTTCGGAAGTGACAATCCTGAAGGGCCCTTTTGTTTCCTTTTATTTCTTTCCCAGTTTCATGTCTTTCTCTTAGGCTTCTATCTCTCTGACACATGCTTCACTTAAGCCCTTCTAAAAATCACTTAAAATCCTTGGTAAGCCCACTCTGCCTCTAGCCAGCTCTGGATGTCGTGCCCTCCCAGCTTCCCTGCGTATGTGTTCCCCCCACTGCCAACAGCACACCACCCCTCCTTGTCCCCAGGTCCTGTGAGGTCACCCCCTTACATAACCTATGTTCTCAGTCGGTCATTCTACTGTTGACACATTCACCTGAGCACACAGAATGTTTGTAGGCATTCCATAGCATCCCTAACATTAAAACAGGCTGCAGCCGGCATCCTTCCTCAGACTCCTAGGTGTTGGCATACCATTTTCTTTTCATATTTGTAAAATTGCTTGTGGAGTCATAGGACACTGTATGTTCACAAGCTCCCAAGATTGAGGGGATGCGCTCTGCCCCCACAGTTATTTCGCTACCAGCAACCACCAAGTGGATAGCGAAGCTACAGTTTTAGCTAGCATGGAAGTAAATACCTACGCCGGTGACAAGGATCCAGGCAGAAGGTGGGCGCTCAGCTCCTGCAATGGCTTTCGCCAAAATATTTGTGGTCTCTATCCGACTGGCAACCACTTCCTGGCGGAAGGACTCATTCCACCTGCAGCATTGGAAGAAACTACCCTTGTATCTCTATACATAATGGCTTTTACACAAGTCTCTGAGCAGCTTGCTAAGTTTTTCCCCACATGCAGCCCACAGTCTGGACCACCCTGAGTGGGAGCAATCCCTTCCACCCTCCACCGATCAGGTGGAATTGATTCTGTCCACTAGACCTCTGACAACTGTCCCTTGGGCCTGTCCTATCAACCGCTTGTTCCTTCCCCTCGGCTCAGCTTTGATACTACAGCTAGGAATACAGATAACAGGGTCAGCTGCAAAGTCGTATTAATCACCCTGAGTGATCTCATCCAGGGACCTACCTACGGAGGGGGTTAAGGACATTTTCTCCAGCTAGGTTGACCACACCTTCACAAGGAGGGAGCCCCAAGCGGGAAACTTCATCCTAGGAGGAGGAGGAGGAATGTGCAGCATTAGTCTCTCTAGCTACAAGCGCCTCCCCTGCCACTCAAATTTGCCCATCCCACTCCTCATTGATTCTCCCTACCGATATGCAACTTGGCATCCAAGGGTAGGAGTGAAACTGTCTTTTCTGTTTGTTCTACTGGCCCCAATACTTTATAGCTACCTAGCATATGTCTGTCTGGGATAGAATGTGGCCTCGGGAGAAACCCAAGGGCCTAACAGAGAACCTCAGAGGGCCACATTGTGGCTTCTGGCCTGAGGTACCCACACTTAAGTTAAAAGAACAACAAATAGCTAATTGTGGCTCCCCTCCTACCGCCTCTCTGAAGCCTGTTCTGGAGGCCACTTGTAATTTGGCTGTGTAATTTGTGCCTTTATGGTCACGTCCAGTGTGCCAGCATTTGGCCCTTGGAGGAGTTGGAATGTGGTGGTGTGGCCCTCAGAGCTGAAAAGGGTTGGCCACCCCCTGGTTAAAATCACAGCAGCAGGGCCAGGGAATTGTGGGAATTCTGCACATGCTTAAAATAAGCCCTCATCACATACCCAGGTAGTCCGCCCTTTTCCAGGATGGCGGGAAATCAAGGTGACATCATGCCCTCGGCTCCTCAGCAATTGGGTTAAGGCTCTGCCAACAAATCCAGTCCCACCACCTAATTTCAATATGAAAAAATGTAATTGCATTTTTTATATATAAAGGATTTTATTTTTGTAAGTAATGGCTATATACAGAGAGATAATGGGACAGCTCACCAGGCAATCAGAGGAAAGGTGGTGGGTGACACACAAAAATTACCCCCTCCCAAATAATCAAGAGGCTTTACCTTTCAAACTGAGTAAGGCTGTAATCCCAACCCCATTTACCAAAGAGTAAGTCCCACTGAATTTAATAGGACCTGCTGCTGAGTAGATGTGCTTAGGAGTTAAAACAAACAAACAAACAAACAAATAAACATACAAATTCTGTGGCCCAGTCCTATGCAGGTACAGAGTACCTCCTACCCTAAAAAGTAACAGCTTGTGAAATAGTGTGGGGATGCCTCTGATGAAGCATAAAGGGAATGTTCTACAGGACCTCCTCCATCTTTATATGTATGCATAAGATTACAGATGAATGCACTAGCTGTGTGAGTGATGCTTAATATCACTGAGAACCTGAGGCAAACCAATAGCCAGGTGGGCAATGGAGATATTTTACTGCAGAATCATAGAGTTGGAAGGGACCCAAGGGCCATCTAGTCCAACATGTCTGCACATACCCCATGCAATGTGTCTGTTTCAGGCTGACCAGAACCAAAAAAAAACCCTTCTTCTATAACCAAGCTTTGGACTTTAACTAATTGTGACCTTTTTGAAGTGGGTGAGATGCATGTCTTATTCCTCTTGGTTTTAATGTATCCATTGTATGGGGCTGGTGTGGAGGGTGTTGTCTGCTTGTTTCCTTCACTGTAAATCCCTTTGGCCGACTAACAAATTTAATACATAAATAATAAGTTAAGAAGAAAGGTAATTGTGTCCCTTTCATTCCTTCAGAAGCTGGGTAGAAAAGGTGGTAGTCTCTAAAACAAGCATTGCAGGGCAGGTGGAAGACGCTATTGTTCCTTACTTGCCAGGTAAAGACACTTGCCCTTTATTTAGGCGACACGGCTTTGGTGAAATCGTCAAGAACTCTGGGCATGGGGCTGTGGGTTCAGATCTCCACTCAGCCAGGGTGTCCATGGGCCAGAAGTTGTCTTTTGGACTAACCTATTTTGCAAAGTTGCTGTGAGGAAGAGGACCATGTCCACCACCTTGAGCTCTTTGGAAAAAGTATAACAATAAATTGAGCAGCCAGATCATAGAACTGTAGAACTGGAAGGGCCATTTAGTCCATGGGTAGGCAAACTAAGGCCCAGGGGCTGGATCCAACCAATTGCCTTCTATACCCAGCCTGCGGACGGTCCAGGAATCAGCATGTTTTTACATGAGTAGAATGTGTCCTTTTATTTAAAATGCATCTCTGTGTTATTTGTGGGGCATAGGAAGGAGAGCCAGCAACATCCTGAGATAATGGACATGAAACCCACAGATTCTGCTCAGGGGTCTGCTCGCCTGGAGGAAGGATACGCTCTCCACTGGGTCCCGTTTGGAGGTGTTCATGCCCTTGGACTCTGCTTGCCTGCAACTCAAAGCTGGCTGCAAATCACAACCTCCAAACAGCAACCCAACTCTCGGTTTCCTTTGCAACAAAAGCTATTCAAACCTCTTTTGCATAATAATAATAATAATAATAAATAGCAACAGTAACAAGGTCTTCTGGACCACCCCCCACCCACGCTCCCCTCCCCGCCCAGGCCCCTTCCTAACTCACCCACTAAGACTCTCATAGCTAAAGAAGCTGCCTGAGCGCGCGTGCAGCGGGGAAAGACGCTCAACAAGCCCACGGATCAATCAAGACCATAGAGATGGAGGGGAGGCAAGCGGCTAGACGAACGAGCTGCCCGCACTTCCGGCAAAGGCTCGCTTACGAAAGGTAACCAAATGGTGCCGCTTTGCTCTTCGGCACCTCTATGGTGCCATCCGCGGAACGCGAGAGAAGCGGGTTAATGTCGACCCGGAAGCGTGAAAAAGGGCTTGTGTGTCTAGCGACCTTTTCCTTTTCTCTATATCTGGGGGGGGGGGGCGAAGCGTATTATAAACACGCACGCACACGTATGCAAAGCAAATTATTTTTACTATTGGAGAATCGTTTTCTCTCCTAAAGGGAGAGATGACCATGGGTTGCCATGGTTTCCATTCTTGGTGACGTCACCGGAAACAGGAACAGGAAGCGGCCGGGGCCATAGAGGCAGCGGGGCGAGAGCGTTTCCGAAGAGGCAGCGAGGACGTCAAAGGTAGGCGATCCTATTCAGGGTCTGTTCCGAGGGCCCAGCAGGTTTTGTTGCAGGGAAGGATGATTCTGATTTAGAGGGGGTGGTATTTTTGCCCCTCCCCACTGGCTCCTTCGCCTGAAGCTGCAGTTCCCCTCTTAGTGGCAAAAGCAACGAGTCCAGATATTATATCGTTCCTTTATTTTTTTCTCCCCCTCAAAATAATAATAATAATAATAATAATAGTTATTAATTAGATGGGACAATGCGCATTATTACTTTGATTCTCCCTCACCTCAGTCCAAACCTCAAAGTGCTGCATGTAATGCCGATTAAATGCTAAAAATGAGCTCTTCTTCGTGCTTGGAGCACCCTGCCTTTAGGCCTGACACCAGGCCTCCAAGCAGGCTTGACAGTGAGCAAAAGCTGATACGTGATCAACCCAGCAAGAATGTTATTTGGAATACGTAGCAGCGATGGCTTAGGAAAGCTTGATGGCGGAAAGTATCCTCTCCCCAAGCCTTCGATGGGGTCTGTGGGTCAAGGGAAGAGAAGGAGAAAAGAATGCAGTCATGGGATGCATGAGTTGGATTGAAAGGAGGGCCAGGCTGGCCTAAGATGTTTTGCTGCAATCAGTAAAATAATAATAATTCATAATAATAAATCTGTAAGCAGACCCTGCGTGTTGCGTCCCCAATAATCATTGCATGTAATAGTACAGCAGATATCAACAACAAGGGGCTGTCACGACATTCACAATAAGCTACTTCTGCCTAATGGTACTGACAATCCTGAGAAAGGAATAGGATCAGACTTTCATAACTGTTAGGGAAGCTGAGAATGGGGGTGCTTCGAAGGTGTCAGGGGAGGCCCCATGACAGCTCAGAGACTGTAGTTTGGGAGAGCAGACTGAATGTTTTATCAGGTCTGTAGGTGGGAGACAGGGCATTTATCGGTTTAAAGGGCTATTTGGTAAGATTCCTATGTGGATTGTGAGGGGCAAGTTGATTTGAGGATACAGAGAAATAGGTAAACGAGAAGCAGGGAAGTGTGAAGGTGGATTTGTTAGATGATCAGAAATACTATTACACAAGTGAAATGGATAGTTTTATCAGGGTGTGCAAGCTGTGTGGGATTGGGACAGAGAAGAGTGTCTTAGGCTGCTGTTGACATTTCATCCTGCATTCTATATGATGCACTTCATGTTGTTTTGGAGATAAGGAATTGAGGCTGAGACCTTGCAATTCATCCTAAACCACTCCGGGAATCTTTAGCTGACATGATCTAGAAACCCAGGGTCCTCTTGGGTTCATTTCAGTGTTAGCCCCTAACTTGAGAAATGATTGTTTTATCAGAGCTGGAGATGGGAAGGAGGCAGGGTGCATTGGAGAAGCTTGTGATTTCCTGGGAGTCACTGGAAATATGTGGAAGGGTCAAGCTGCTTAGGTCTTCAACCTCTGGTTGAGGTTCTCTTTTAATGCCTGTCTACGCCTTCTTTTATCCCTTAGGCAGCGATGAGCACTCCTGGGGGGCTAGTTACCAACCGCGGACGGCGTTTCAAATGGGCCATTGAGTTGAGTGGTCCAGGCAGTGGGAGCAGGTATGTACTGAACTGGAGGTCTCTATATCGTCTCCCGGTGCAAGCAGTTAGCTTGATTCCAGGGGTAGCTCTGTCTCTGGCAGGTATCTGAATTTAGCTCAGATGTGACCCATCCCTTTCTCTTGCCAGAGGCCGGAGTGACCGGAGCGGTGGCCAGGGAGACACCCTCTATCCCATCGGCTACTCAGACAAGCAGGTGCCAGACACAAGCGTCCAGGAAACGGATCGCATCCTAGTAGAAAAGGTAGTGCAGTACAAGAAATGGGGGGGGGGGGGAGGCCACTGGATCTCTTGGTTTTCTGTGCTGAGCAGAACACTAGAACCAGATACCCTCTTCATGTGAGTTTTGAAGAAGACAAGGTGAATATGAATAAAGTTTGCTCTTTGATTCTACTTCCTTTTCTCTTCCACCTTTTCAGCGCTGTTGGGATATCGCTCTGGGCCCCCTGAAGCAAATCCCTATGAACTTATTTATCATGTACATGGCAGGCAACACAATCTCCATCTTCCCCACTATGATGGTCTGTATGATGGCCTGGAGGCCCATCCAAGCACTCATGTCCATCTCTGCCAGTAAGTGTGTTTTTATCCCAAGCTCTCTTCATTTCTTGCCTCATGGGATTTGTCGGTGATCCCAGTTGAAAAGACTATGCATTCTGGGAATTTGAGGGAAATGCAGAATAGTCCTGTACACAGCAATGGAAGGGATGGTAAAACTGCTCCTGGTTTGGATTGCATCAGTGTACATGAGGAATTGAAGGATTCCTCCGGTGAGGGAGGGTTCTTGCACGTGCATAGCTAGACATAAGGGGCAAGGTATGGTGGTTTGGTGCAGGCAATGGTTATTCCTGTTTTTTCATACAATCCCCAAATGGTCCAGGAACAGTTGTGTGAATGAGGTATGTGTGCGTGAATTTATCCGCTAGAGATGCACAGGGTTGCTGCAAGAATAAATGTGGTAGGAATTTATGTACAGTATATGGCCCTGCAAACCTCTAGAGGATAACAATTAGGAGAAAGTAATACAAAAATGTACAAATGTACATTTGTAGTGGTTTGGACATAAAAGGTGCAGATCTCAGGGGCTCTTGCAAATCTATTATTGAAGTTAAGCAATCATCTAGTGCCAATAGAAGTGGAGAATGCTATGCACTGTGTAGTCTGTTTTAAAATGCTATACATAGGCCTGGAGAATTCATACGCAGCCAGTTTCATCTGAAGTGTGGGTGTTCAGAAGTAGATTCTTCAGTATAAATACCTAATGCTTGACGAACCTTCTGCTCACTAACTTTCCTCAAGGAAATGCTCACTAACTTTCCTCAAGGAAATGCTTAACTGGGTTCATCCATCTTCGTGCGACTGAAGGGTTAATCTCTCTACGGCAGAAATTCATGTCTAGGTGATATTTTCTGTCTCTGTGGATAGTTTTTCTAACATGCTAACGGATGTTAGTTAGTACCTTGTTTGACTAAATATTCAGAAGTGAAAACAGGCCAGCAAGCTGGGCCTGTGCTGCATGTTTGTGGTCTGCCTCTGACTTATTTTCTGCCGTCCCCACAGCCTTCAAATTACTTGAGAGTTCAAGCCAGAAGTTCCTGCAGGGCCTGGTGTACCTAATTGGCAACCTTTTAGGGTTGGCCTTGGCGGTTTACAAATGCCAATCAATGGGGCTGCTGCCAACTCACGCCTCTGATTGGCTAGCTTTTATTGAGCCACCCGAGGTGAGTATAAAGGGTCTGACATTTTGAAGAATACGTGTTTATGAATGGAGGTGATCTTCTCCCTCCCCACTCAGATGACACTTTTTAATTGTCCATGGTGTACTCTAAAAGGCTGGGGGATGGGGATGTTTTGTATCAATTTCCATGGAACAAGACTTCAGTCCCTTCTGGATTCTTATTGCTACAAAATCTCAGTGCTTAAAACTAAAGCAGTGATGGTAGGATGTTTAACATTGTCTTACTTTGTCCCAGTGCTTGGGGGCCTTATTTTAAGGACAGCGAAGCTATGATGATGCTTGCTCAGGTTTATTGACAACACTTCCTTCTTTTTATGGCCAGCGCATGGAATTCACGGGTGGGGGTCTAGTGTTATGACCCAACCCAGTTCCAGAAACCAACTGATGCTTTAGATGTCTGGATTGCTACTGTAGAATACTCATCTGCCATCGCTCCTAATAAGACTACTGGGTCCTAATTACGTGGTGGTGCTATGTGGAATAGCAGATGAAGATGAAGACAGAATGTGAAAGACTGATGTTCTCTGCCAAGGGAGGAGCAGAAGGCTTATCCTGACATGCTCTTTTCACCTTCCCCATTGTGGTGAAAGCAGAATAAAAGTGTTATGCACATGTGTTTTAATGTTTACACAGCTTTCTTGAAAATGGGTACAGGACGCTCTACATGCTGATAAATTCAGCATTCATTTTCATGTTACATAATGTGTACATGTATTGATCATACTTTGTGATGGCACACATTCAGGTCCTTACACGCTCCATTTAGAAAAAGAGCAGGTGCCAGGTGAACTCTAGTGCTGGAGAGCCAAGGACAGTAGCTAGTACAGAGCTAGATGAGCTGGTATAAGGAAGGCTGCTTCCTCTGTTCCACATACCGTATTTACATGAATGTAATGCGCACCTGCGTGCTCTGGTCCATGGGTTCACGAAGAGTTGGACACGACTAAACAACAATGCACACCTTTTTGCCAAATTATGTCATGAAAATGAGGATGCGCATTAGATTCGATGGCATATTACATTCAAGTAAATACGGTACCTGACTCTTTAAGATTCCAATAATAATCTGGAAAAGGGCATGAGGCACTTGGGGTAAGTGCCTTGAAAATATTCACAATAAGGCACTATTGTTTCATACACAGCACATAGGGGGCCCCTTCAAATATTCATCAGATGAAAAGGTAGAGTATGTAGAAAAACCATGCCTTTGAGTACCCCACCTCTGCCTGCCAATTGTGCATAGTTCCAGGATCTGGAGAAAGCTATGCATGTAGAGGCCTGTGCAGAAAGGGTCCCTAACCTGACAGCAATATTGGGAGGGTCTCTGTGTTGCCAGAGGCATGGCCCTGCATCTCTTGTCTAGAACAGGCAGTCTCCCCACCTCCTATGACATGAGAACTCTGGACACAACACCTGTCTTCAGGATTAAGCTTCGGCTCAACATCCAATCTGTTACCCGCTCCAAGCACCAGTCTAATACCTCAGCTGCCGCCTCATCCTGATGGGAGAGAGAGCTGTATGCTACATTGAGTCCCGTCAGAGAAAAAGATGGAGTATAAATAAATATAAAACTGTATTTGTAGTAAAAGAGAGCTAGGTTTCATTTGCATGTTGATGATACTTCATTCCAGCTCTCCCAATAATGACCAACATCATATAGATGTTAAACAGCATGCAGGTGAAGATGGAACCCTGTGAGACACCACATGACACCTCCCATGGTGCTAAACAGTACCCTCCCATAACTATCGTTTTTTCCGTGTATAAGACAACCCCTATTTCTTGGGACCCCAAATTAAGGAAATGGGAGATTGCCCAGAGTTGCTGAGCTATTTTTTTGGGGGGGGGGGGATGCCGACAGCTGCTCTGACCGCCGCTGCCATTCACATGCATCACCTTTATTCTGGCAAATGTCATCAACCAGGTCAGCCAAGGAAGTTTCAGTGCCATAGCCAGACTAGAATGGACCCAAGAATAGGTATACAGTGGTGCCCCGCAAGACGAATGCCTCGCAAGACGGAAAACCCGCTAGACGAAAGGGTTTTCCGTTTTGGAGGTGCTTCGCAAAACGAATTTCCTATTTGCTTGCTTCGCAAGACGAAAATGTCTTGCGAGTTCCTGCGGGTTTTTTTCCTTTTCCCCCCCTTTTCCCCAAGCCGCTAAACCGCTTATCAGCTGATGGCTAAGCCGCTTAACAGCTGATGCTAAGCCGCTTATCAGCTGATCCTTAAGCCGCTTATCAGCTTATCGTTAAGCCGCTTATCAGCTGATCCACTAAGCCCGCTAAGACGCTAATACTGTAGCACTAATCTGCTAATGGGCTTGCTTCGCAAGACGAAAAAACCCGCAAGACGAAGAGACTCGCGGAACGGATTCTTTTCGTCTTGCGAGGCACCACTGTATATGCCAGAAGCTAATCAGTTAACAGATTCACGAAAATAGCGGGTATAGACTGAATGAATGCGACATAATGAATCATCACAACTTCAAAAAAAGAATTATATATAAAAAGTTTATTCTTTACATAATTCAGGAAGCAAAAAATCACACCCCAAAACTTGATGCTGTATGTAAACAAGGTCATTCCCCCCCAATAAATTAAAAGACCTCCCCCAAAATAAGAGGTGAGGAACTTAACATGAACTTCCCTTTTAAAATAAAAGTGGAGGAGAGGCTGGAGCTGAATCTGCTTTAAGGCTACCCCCAAGAGGAGTGGTCCCTGCATACTATACTTGAGCAAAGTGGTGGGAGGAGGAGGAGAATTAGACATCCGTCATTGAAATTGGGTTGGACAAAACAGCACAGCACCTTTTCCAGTGTTTGCTTCTGTAGGGGTAGGAAGGACTTATTTCCCAACACTCACAAAAAACAGCAAGTTGTGGGTCCTCAGTATAGACACAGATAGGGTCACAATAGCCTTCTCTGGCCCAAGCTTGAGGGAAGAGAAGGTCAGCCACTTGGGAGCAGGGAGGGCATGTTACAAAGGTCAGGAGATATTGCTGCTCTGCTTCTCTTTCTATGGTTTAGAAAGGAGAGGCTGCTGTCTCCTTTTCCTCTCAACCTATAACAGCAACCAGACGCTACAGAGAAGGACCTGGCAAATTGGTCTAGCTTCCTTGCCCAGATAGGAGTGTGAGGACCATAGGGAAAAGAAAGTAGAACAGTTATGTATGTCCCTCCATCAATATGCCACCTGCAGCCTGGCTTAAGAGTCAACTCTTCCCCCCACACCCAGCCAACAATTAATTTGAGTTTTGGAATCCCTCAAGGGATTAGGGTATGAGATAAGTACTGTAAGAGTCAGTTCCATCTTCCTAAATGCTGTCCCTCCCCTTGATTTCAAGGGAAATAAAGCAGAAAGACTTTGGCACTGACCAGAAGAAAGTGGCACAATGGAGGCTGCATCTCCCTCCCTCTAGGTCCTCCAAGCAGCAATCATTTCTCCTCTTCTTGATTCAACAATGAAATGTAACAGTCTCTGCAGTAGGAGGACCCTGTTGCTCCATTTTTGTCATGCCCACCAGAGGGCAGAAGCAGTAGTTAACTCTTAAGGTGGAAGCAACCTACGTTTTTGCTCTGTTTAATCCCTCCAAAGTAATACTTGCCTCACTAGTCCTACACTTTTTAAAGGGAAGATCCAGCCATCTCCCAGCCCAATCCAGTCTAATCTCCTTTCGTGACAAGCTTATGCAGTTTCCGGCATGTGCCTTTACGGAAGGCATGGGGAAATGTCAACTCTAGTCTCCAAATAGGGGAAATCGCCCCATTTGAAGAACCCCAAACTGCCACAGGGAAAAATAAGCATAGGAGGTGTGACACTGATAGCTGCTCTCCTTGGGAGATCAAGTTGCAGGTGGTGACAGGCAGGAAGCAGATGTCAATTTGACAGAACAGAGTCTATCAGGAGGAAGCCCTCCTCGCTCCCCTAGGAGTAGATAGTGATGACCTCGCTGCCACCACCCCGCACAAGCAGCACACGTTCCAGCCCCTCTGTTAGGACCTCCAAGAATTCCATATCTGCAGTTAGAAGGCAGTCAAGGAAATAGCGCTCTCTCTCTCTCTCTCTCATATACACACATACCCCAGTCCTGTTGCCACCGCCAATCCCTCTTGCATCCCCGCAAAAGACAGGACCCTGAAGAAAAGGATACAGTTCTCGTCACCATCAGGATTACGTGGTGGGCCTGGCATGTTGAGCAGTACCAGCTTGGCATCGTGGGACTTGTTGACTATGACCTCATTGAGCTTCACAGCTGTGTGCATACGTCTCACGTTGGACTGGTCCCTGGGTCGTAGGAAGGAAGAGACAAATTGTCACCAAGACCAGGCATGCCTATGGATGTACACTTGCAGGAAGCTTTGGCTCAGAGATCTGGCTTCTGGAAAACTGGAGAAAGCACTAAGACACATATGGATTGGAGGAGGGAATGGATACAATATGGCAGCTGCAGCAATCTAAGAGGCCAACAGGGTCTGGACCACACTGGAGATGGGAAACAAACAGAATGGCCTTATGCTGCCAAAATAGAAGCAGTGGAAATGATGTAACATTTGATGGTATGGTTATTGAAGCAGCTGGAAATGTGAAGAAGTATCAAGGACATTTTTCTCTTTTGACTCCTAACCCTAAAGAAAAGTGTCAAAGGTGGTCTTGCCACAGAGAAGCAGAAGTGTGACCCCAAAGCATACTAGGATTGAACAAAAAAAAAGAATAAGATTTGTTACTATCCAAAAGGATTCTGGAAGCCATAAAATGCAGGACAGAACTTCAGGAAAGAGTTAAGTGAACAGAAATGGGCTGAAGTGTCCTGGGACTTGGCAGATTCTTACGGCCGCATGTTGAGCAGATCCTGGAAGTTCTCCAAGGTCTTGGGTTTGTGCCCTCGGGATGCCATGTACTTGTCCTTGGTCCACGTCATGTGCACCTTTTCCTGGTAAGTCTCAGTCTCTTCGTCATCATCTGAGCCAATGCTGGTCAGCCGCAGCATTGAGTTTCTGTCCTTCACCAGCTGCGCCTGTACGGGGAGCACCTAGGAAGATCAGTGAAGAAGCAACTAGGAAGTGCTAATCTTTCAGCCCTTCCCTTCCCACTTATCCCAGCCCAGTTCACCTCTCGGTCCCGCTCCGTCTTTGAGAGACGCATTTGCCGCAGCATCTGGCAGCGCTGCTCCATCATCAGCGTGCGCTCATAGGTGTAGGCAGAAATGTCGCTGTCATGCTGTTGGGAGACAAGAAAGTGTAAACTCATACACAGAGTGGGGCCAAGACGATCTGTCCTCTGGCCAGCTTTGGTACATTCAGAGCGCACAAAAATGCCCAGATTTCTTCCTAGTGCAACAAAATGGCAGAACGGGATGCATGCATTAGTATGTGTGCCTTTCTCTAGGAATCTGCACAGTTGTAGATATGCTCTGAGCAACAGAATGTTGTGGCTTACAAAGCAAGAACTAGTAGTTTCTTTGAAAGGCAGAGAACAAATACAACAAAGATCTGAGTAGCTACACCCTGTTACTATGGAGGGGAGGGGAGGGGAGAGGTGACAGGAAGACAATTCACAATCTGCCTGAAGTTACAGGTGAACACTGAAAAAACGGGGCATGAGGGTATGATTTCTAGTAGATAGGGAAAAGCTTCTTATATCCAACATATGTCCAAGCCCTTACCTCATTTCTCTATTAACCAATCAATCTTCCAAGTCCTGCCCTTGACTATGTGACGCCTAACTTGCTGACCACAGGAAAAACAAAAACCAACTAATGCCCCTAACCCCTCCTGGCTTCCTCTGCCTGTTTTGTCTCTCACCATTTCCACCACTTCTACCTCTGCCTCAATGCGGAGGTGATAGAGAAAGGTTGCTAAATCCTTCTTCATCTGGATGCTGTTATCCTCCAGCTGGGCTACAGTGAAGATGCGGATTTTGCATTTACGCCACACCTTTAAAGTGGGAAAAGAGGGTTAGCAGCCCCATCTACCGGTTTACCTTCCCCCCTGATTCATCTCCCCCAATGATACCCCCCCCGCCAGCACCTTGTGTTGCTTGAGGAGGAAAGGGAGTAACATCAGCATCCCACCATCATGAACAATCCACCAGACGTCAATGCTCCCCTCGGGGAAAGGATCTGTATTGCTAGGGAAGAAGGACACGTTCTTTGCCACAAGCAAGGCGAGGTGAGCAGCTGTAGTCACTCGGACAGTGCCTGCAGGGTAGAAAGAGAGAGTAATGCAATATGGATCCCTTGACCGAGGAAGCCCTCCCTCTCACCTCCCTATGGGAGAGGCCTTACCAATGAAGGTTTTCCAAGCACGGGCATCCTCACTCTGGCGCCAGGCGTTGGGCCAGCCCATGACAACCGTGTTGTGCTTCATGCCACCCAGCCCACAGGACTGAATGAGGTGGGAGATGCCCTCTCGCACTTTGGCAGCCACCACGATTTGGCAGAAGCCTTTCACCCGCTCTGCCTCCATCAGGTGCTTGATGGTCTGAAACAAGAAACATTAAGGCTGCTAGAGGGCACTAGCATGGAGAGCTCTTTGTGCCCCAACCTGGTGAATGCTTTGCCACAGTGAAATCCTGTGTTGCTGAACTCCAGCTCACTTAAGTTGGTTAAGTATTTAAAAGTTTGACCTTCAGGGTCGAAGGCATTACGGAGATGGGATATTACTGAGGAAATGGTCTCTAAAATCAATATACTGGAGGTTTCTGCAGCAGGAACTAATATGGCAATGGAGTTCAATTCTAGGTATTTCCATGTAAAGCAGGGAGAGATCCCTATCTATAACTCTGGAGAGTCACTGCTAGTCAGTGTGAATGATACTGAGCTAGAGGCAACAATGGTCTGACTAGTACAAGTCAGCTTGCTACATTTCTTGCATCTGCTGAATATTGGAAAGGAATAATCCCATTTCATTAAGCCTGAATGACCACAACTGTCCTCTTCATTTAGGATCAGGAAGTAGGGCTTCTAAGTATGATGGCCTGACTACCAGATCAACCAACCCCAGTGCCTACGCCTCTTATTTGACCTATGAAATCCAGTGAGTAGCAGTGGGCTTCACCTGCTCGGCAGCCAGTGCATCACTGTAACACTCCAGGAAGTTGCCCACCATGACGGAGCCTACGATGGTGAGGCCCTTTCCAGCTTTCAGCTGAGAGGCAAAGGTGAGCAGGCGCGGATGCTTCACGTGTTGATCCTCATCCAGCTTTAGCAGCACCAGCAGTTGTGGCCTAAGAGAGAAAAGAAAGTCCAAAATGCACATAAAAGGAGCAAAGTAGCAGGTGGGTTCAGGCTGCCACCCAGAAGAGCGTATTTGTGAGCATGTTTGGAGCACTCCACAGCACATGCGCACAAATACAGGTACGCATGCACAAGGTCTCTGCATGTGGCACGCACAGCCCATGGCAAAATGAAGCAGCATCAAGTCTCTTCCTACCTCCAGTTCTTGGTGTGGGGTGGCCCCTCCTCAAGACGCAGCAGGGCGAAGCGGGCTGCGCTGAGGGACAGGCCACGGATGCCATCGCCCCACTCCTTCTCGGCCCTGGGGGATGAAGAAAATGTTCAGCCAAATGAGCTCAAGGAGAGCCAAGTCACTCAGTGCCCCTCCTTTCCAGAAGCATTGGCAGAAGGGGAAATGCGGCCAAGGCAATCATGCAGGAGGCAGGAGGACAAGGCTGCATCACAAAAGAGGTCAGGTGTGGTGACTTCCAAACTCAACATTCAAAGAAAGGGATCATGATTCCAAGCCTTCATGCCCTCTGACCTGCATTTCTCACAAAAAGAAAACAAAAATCCTGCAACTGAAGGTAAAAGGCCCCAAAACTTCTGTCTGCAATCGTTTATTTCCAGAGCCTGAGCCTCAGAAACCCACAACCGAACCTTCACCCTCACGATCTCAGCAAAAGTTCCAAAAAGGAAATGATTCCGCTCTCACCCAACTGGAGACTGAGTGAGTGAGTGAGTGTGGTTGCAAGGAATTCCCCCTGCTGTTCCCCGGCTGTGGAGTAAGAGGCTGGATAAAGAGGGCTAGAATGCTAGAGCTCTGGAAGGTTACAGACACTCACCCATGGTACTCAATGTATTTGTAGATCATTCCAGCTATCACCATGGCAACAATTGCATAATACCAGGAGGAGATGAACATGAGTGCCACACAGATGCTCATGCCCATGAAGGAGAGTGCCCTACAAGAAGAGAAAGGGGGAAGGGAGGAAAGCATGCAGACTATTGTTTATTTCGTTTGCTGTTTAAAATGTGAGCCCAGAGTCTCAGGGTGCTGGATTCCGTTCAAGAGAACCTTTTGTACTTGTCAGCAGACATACCAAATACACAGGCCAGGAGTCCAGCCCCAATTCCCTCATTTTATGCTAAACCCATTTTGTACAATAGGACATAGAACTCGGGAGTCTGAATTTGCACCCTCTCTCCCCCCTCTGTTTGTAGAATTCGCCAATGTCCCTCCTCCTCCAACTCACTAGGTAGTGTGGCCCTCTTACCAGTGATAGTACCGGAAGCGGGGTCTCCAGTTGGGGCTGCGTAGCAGAGTTTGTAATGCGCAGGCTAGGTTGACAAAGAGATAACACATCAGGAAGAACCTAGGGGAGAACAGAAAATAGTCTCAGCTGTGTACAATTCCTAGAGACTCCAACCCATGATAAATATGGCACTTACATGGAAAGGATGGGTGCTACCATATCCAAAGAGGCAATGAGGATCCCCAGTTCTGCAATGCCTGCTGTCAGAAGCAAGGCCCATGTGGGTTCTCCATTGGCTTTTCCATGGCCAAATACCTAGAGTGAATAAGGAAACAGATTACTTGGGACAAACCAAGGTTTTTTTCAGCAGCAAGTCAATAAGCAGTTGTCACTCTTACCCGCAGGAAGGGTATAATGTTGTCCTTGGCTATGGCTTGTAGCAGTCTGGGTGCGCCGGTGAGGCTCTGCAGCCCAGCTCCACACGTGGAGAAGAACGAACCGATGACAATGACCCAAGGGGAGGGCCAGGACAGGGTCCCGACCACCAGATTCCCTTTCACTGTATCACCAAACCTATCCAATAGAAGCAAAAGCGAGGCCATTAGGTATCTGCCTAAGGGCTAATAGTGAGAAGTACAAAGATCCAGCAGAAACAAATGGTCCAGCACATAGAGAAATCAAAAGTTGCAGGATTGGATCCAAACTATGTTAGTTGCATTTGTTCCATTGGTTTCAAAAGGAATAGATGCCACTAACTTAACAGGATTCAAGCACAAGAGCACTCTCCCATCTTGTGGCTTTCAGCAACTGGTATTCAAAAGCACTGATGCCTACAGCTGTGGAGGCAAAGCACAGCCATAATAGCTAGTAGCCATTAACAGCCCTCTCCTCTATGAATTTGTCTAATTTGATTTTAAAGCCATTCAGGTTGGTAGCCATCACTGCCTATTAAGAACACAGCTTAAAATTTGAATCCAAAATTGAAATTTCACGTCTGATTTATATCTGAGAACTGTGGCACTAGGGAAAGTTACTACTTACTTATCTCTGAGCACGACACCTTCCACACATGCCCCAAACAGCACTACGTTGCTAAGATCTGATGTGTCAAATGGTCAAGGAGCAGTAAGATGTTCTTGCAAGACAGCAAAGGATGCAAAAGGGCAGCCATCTTTCCCACACAGGCACCAACTGCCTCCATCCCACCCTTATCCATCCCTTGTTTATTTGACCCTACATTTGCCAGGAAGGATACACACAAAGGAGGTGGTGAGAATAGCCAGGATGGTACCAATGGGAATAGATTTCTGGGCATCCTTCAGGTCTCCAGAACGATTTGATCCAGCCATGATTCCTGTGAAGACAAAAAATAAATAAATAAAAAGATTTTCTGAGGGCAAGAAAACAAAATTCTGTGATAAGGAGGTACTGCTAAGAAACTATACTGAACATTTGAATAATTTTGCATATGATCTATTACCCTGATGTAAAAGAAGATGATATTGCATCAAACTGGGCCATTAGAGGGGAACAGCAGCAACAAAACTGCATCCAGTCCAGCTCACAGCTGAGGCAATATTAAGTCCTTACTCCTAGGCTGAAAGAGGGTGCTTTGCTGAGAACTGCAAGAGTCCATAGGCAGACCTGTGTTTTAAGTATAAGCACCCCAGATTAAAAGTTGGCTATCTACACTTCTGGAACAGTTTGCCTCTGGAGACACCTCTGAACAATACATAGCAACAACGTAGCTCTTACCAGTGACTGAAGGGAAAAAGATGCCCACAAGAAGAGTAAAGGAAGTGGTGATGTCAGCCAGCACATACTGCTGATTCAGGCTTCCCCACACATCAGCTGAATGCAATGATGGTTTCTCAATTATTTCGCCTTTCACCAAGTAGCTGCTCCAAAGATTCTCTGCAATTATCAATACCATTATTATTACCACCAGAACCACCACGATTATTGCTGTCATCATCATCTCACCCTTCCTCCAGTGGTCTACAAACTTCTTCTTGCTATCCTATGAGATAGGTTAGGCTAAGAGGTGGTGACTGTCCCAAGGACACCCAGTTGCTATTTATGGCCACTACACAACACAGGCCCTGAATTAGGGAGGGAAGGGAAATAGCTGTTTATCTAGACAGTGTGTAGGACACCTCTTGGATTGTCCCAACATGAGGAAAACCAAGTGTACTGTTGACAGGGAAGGAAAGGTATCTCTCACCAGTGATAATGCCACTGGCCAGCCCTGGGATACCCTGGATAACGGTGACATTGTTGTGCTGAAAATAATCATCACAGGAGGCATTGTGGTGCTTGGTAGCATTGCAGAAAAACTCCCAGAGGACAGTGTGCTGGGTGATGTTGTCACGCTCCACCGTCTTGGCACAGTCATTAATGTGGTGCCGGGAGAGAGAGCGGTTCCCCAGCATGCACACGCTGAATGGAGAGGAGACACAAAAAGATGAACAAACCCGTTAGGCTATAAAGAGGCCAAGGCATGCACAAACAAATTTGAGAGTCCCAACCCTTAAGTTGCCCAAGGGCATGGGAAACTTATCTAACTATGGAGAGATGGTTGCAGTCTTGTAAAAAACTGTGACCAAAGATCCCTAACCCTTCACCAGAACAGACAACTCTATGCACATTCACAAAACTACATATTCCAACAACTTCTCGTAGGATCTGCGACATCCCAGACTGATTAAAAGAGAAGTCACAATGAATCATATCCAAGTATCACAATTAATCATAATCAAGCATGCTGATAACCTACGGGAAGTCGGGAGGTGCAAAAGAGGACTTGATGGCACCAGCGTAGATGGCCAGGATTGAGACGATGACACAGGCAAGGAAGAGAGAGGCAAACTTATTCACGTATCGTACACCCACGAACACCACCAGCACCATAATCACTAGAAAGGCTGAGCCATACACCCGCATGTTGTTGAGCATGGCTGCTGGCTCCTTCAAGGGATCCTCACTATGGAAGATGGCTGCCTCAGGGGCAATGTACATCTGAGAGAGGGAAGAGAGAGACACATGTCACTTTTAGAAAGGTCAGCAGATAGAGGGGAAAAACATGGATTTTGCAAGATTAGCAGAAGTGCTCACTCGGCTCAAGGCTGTCAGGCTGCTTGGAAGTGGCCACAGCTGTGTGGAATAGCACCTGTTTCACAACTATGGAACACTGCATCTCGTTAATTTTAGGGGAGTAGAACACTTACTAGGAAGATTTCAATGGCTCCCAAAATGTACATTGCAGCAGCAAAGGTGGTGCCCAGATAAAAGCAGAGTCCAACGGCTCCTCCAAACTCAGGCCCCAAAGCTCGTGAGATCATGAAGTATGAACCCCCAGCTGTGAAGAGGAAATAAAGCAGTGGGTAGGAGGTCAAGAGACTTTGCAGATAGGGAAAAGGGTTATAATTTGCACTTCCTACACATCCTAAACATCCGCTTGTAGAGGAACTTTTTATTTCTAGAATTTTGTCAGGACAGCACCCAAATGAAATTAAACAAACCAACAGGTTATGATCAACTGAGTTAGCCGATGAGTAGCACAAAACAAAGCAGTGATTTATGTGGATCTCAAATACTATAAGAAGGCATTGTGTTTTTATGGCAAGATGAACGTCATCTGACATAGATAGCATTGGTATCTGGTGAACAAGTTTAAGGAAAGAATTCCACCATTTGGGCACCACCTCAGAAAAGAACCTTTCCCAAGTAGTTACTTGGTTAAGTTCTGATGGTGAGAGCACTCAGGGCTGCTTTTGAAGATGAATGTATTTGGTGGGCAGGGAAGTGTGGGAGAAGATGGCTCTTTAGATATTAAGTACTCACCAGGCACAACTCCATTGGTGGCAATGGCACTCATGGAGATGGCTGTTAGCAGAGTCTGAGGAGGAGAAAAGACCACAGGAGGATTTAGAAGAAAAACACACAATTTTAAAGGGCTTTCATTCATTAGGTTGTGCAATTATACTCTTGTTAGATAGGACAATAGGCAATTTCCCATAAGATACAACTACAGCTAAAGAAAATCTGGCAAGCTGTGGAAATAAAATCTATCACTGGCCTCATGACACAGCTGGATGCATGTGGGAAGAAGGGTAATCTTATGACTTTTACATTAGGATCTCAGGTGTGGCCTGATAAAGTCACAAAGTATGATTTAGCCCCCATCTCCATGCTGTGGTCCAGACTGCTCACTCCTATCTTCTTCTCTAAGACATTAAAACCCCTAAACCAGGACATGATTCAGACAGTAGGAGAGAGGAACTCACACAGCAACAGCAGATGAGGACAATGGCAAAGGCTTGCAACACGCCGGCTGTACCCACCACCCAGGTGAGCCGTAAGAAGAGAATCACCCCGAAGATGTTCTGCAGGCAAGGCAGATAGACTCCCATGAATGTGCCCATCTGTGGAGACTGGAAGGAAAGGGACAAGCTCTCAAAACCAAACCTACTCCACTTCGCTGCCCCTACCTTGCTCTTCATCCTTTGCATGCATGATTTAAATACCTGCGACTTCTCTGCTACTTGGTCTTCAGATATCTTTCTCTTTGACAACCCCACCCCTTTGTCTGAATTCCCAGACAAACCCAGCCACCAAGTGCAGAGCAGGTAACAGCACTAAACTGCACATATAGTAAGTCATATTAAAAATCAATTGCAAATAGGCAACACATAAAAACTAAAGCCCTGCTTACAGGACTAGGGAAAAATCCTGGGTACCTGGTTACTCAGATACCTCAGAGCTTGATTTGGTGGCTTAGGAATCTGAACATTTTGCATAACTCTGAGCAGGGCTTTTAATTGATCTGATGTATTTATTTTTTAACTGGCTCCTACAAATTTCAAACAAATGTCAAGAAATCAAAAATATTTTTTGAGGTTTACCTCATGCTGCCTTAAGACCAGCGGCTAAAATCCATGTCAAACAAAAAGGTGTTTTAAACTTCAAGAAGCACAGTTTTTTGTTCTAGAAAGTCTCCAGGAAAGGGAAGCCCCATGCTTGTAGGGCAGCCATGGCGAAAGCATCAACTCCTTTCAGTTTTGGACATCAACTCATTCACTACCTTCAAATACTTACTACCTCTAACTGCCTACATATCTCACTATCACCAAGCTCCTTACCTTAATAGCTTTTTTCTTGCCTGGAGGGACATTCTCAGCCTCCTCATGTTCACGGGCTCCCTGCATCAAGTTGGTGTAATTGGCCATGCGGTTGAGCAGAGAGGACACCTTGGGCCGGGTGTCCATCTCCTCCTGCAAAGTGGAAAGGATGGCAGTAAACATTAAAACTTAATATTAAAAATCTCCTAAGGCAAAAAACCACTAGTCATTAGCATGGTTATAGTAATTTGGGAATGAAGACATAGGAAAGCAGAATATGACAGAAATGGGTTGGGTACAAGCAGGCTAGTGTAACCTTGGCATTAAAAAAACCCCCACAACTTATACGCCAAGAAATTCTGAATTCTGCAATCTGTATATTACATTTTGCTAAATTAGGCAAATTTGCGATCTTTGATCAATTTGCACCTCCTTACTCTGCCACAGAGGTGGGACAACTTTCTCCCCACACCCTGTGGGCCCACCTTGACAGGTAAGCAGGGCCACCCTTGTCAATCTTCTGACATTGTGATGCTGTGGGGTTGTTAGCTATTTTTCTGATTTATGCAGAGTGATATAGAGGTTTCACCCTCAAAGCCCTAGGGATGAAGTAGACTCCACACACAATACTCTGAAGATGACTCTTTACTGGCAGGATGGCCACTATTACAAGTTACTATACATATATACTGAGTTGGATGCATTGTAGTTCACTCTCTTGAACCCATGAGAGGCTCTTCTTGCTTCTAAAACTCCTTCAAGCAGTGCAGAAATTATAGCTTGTCTGTCCTTACCAACTCCTCCAGCAGTATGTTGTTGGAGTCTCCACGCTCAGCAAAGCACCCAACCTCCAACTCCCACCCCTCCTATCACTACCATAGACACATACAGGCTCACTTTTAAAGGGAGTTAACCAATTAACAAAGCAATGATTCAGCGTTTCTGTGACCTTAATTGGAGTCACAAGTTTTTGCAGCTGTTACATTACATTACATTACGGTACACCCTCGGGTTACGTTACTCTCAAGTAACGTAAACTTCGGGTTGCGAAAGTGGCAAACCCGGAAGTATTTTTCCAGGTTTCGCCACTCGCGCATGCGCAGAAGTGCCACCTCTGGATACGGATTTTTCAGATTGCGCATGGACCCCCTGAACGAATTAAATTTGTATCCAGAGGGTCCACTGTATATTGGTTTTATTTTCCCCAGCACAATTTATTTTTTTGTAAAACACATCTTCTAACAAATACAGTAAAAATACTAAGGCGGCCATCCTACCTACCTGTCAAAATCAGCTTGGGGCTGGTGGGGAGGGGGATTTGATTTGCCAATGCATTCAGTCTAGTATGACTCAATACTCTGATTACCAGTGGATGAGCAAAGGGTTGTATTCTGCTCTCTGCAGGGGTCTGCTTTGCCAGCTCATTTCCCACAGGGGTGGGGTGAGAAGTCTGTATTGCCAGTGCATTCATTGCAGTAGAGTGAAGCAGCCTCCATCAGGATTGAACCTCATCACCCAGTAATGTCAGCTGATTGGCAAGTAGGTGCAGCTTGGGGAAAAAGGTCTGATGGGCCAAATTGGACCCTCTGTGGGTCAAGATTGGCCCATGGGCCAGAGCACGGGTGCACAACCTGCAGGCCTCCAGATGTTGTTGGACTACACCTCCCATCAGCCCTGATCACTGGCTAGCTGACTGGAGCTGATGGGAGTTGTAGTCCACAAAAATCTGGTGGGCTGCAGGTTGTTCACCCCTGGGCCAGAGATTTCTCACCCCTGCCTATACATTTTCAAGTCCATTGCTGCAGCTATGAGAGTTAAAAAATAACCTTTAAAAAATAAAAAAAAGAGACGTAAGATTTCCAAGATGCAGTTTCCCATGTCACAGTTCCCAATCCTTTGCAACTTTTTCTGTGTTTTTGCGGAATTAAAAACAACAACCATGCATAGCCTTGGGAAACAGAGCAGACATAATAGCAGCTATCATGAAAGGCTATAAGGAAGGATTTAAACCAGTGTTCGTAACTCCCATTGTTCTAGGTGCATTTTGCAATAGGGAATTTCATTAAAGCAGGCAGTTTCTGATCTCTAGGCACAGCACTGTGCCTAAGATTTCAGATTAAAATTGCTGAGTGGAAGGAAAAGGACCTTTTTCTGCCTCCCCACTTCCAGCTACTCTCTGGAAACTGGAGAAGAGACCCTCTTAAGAATTATTAGGGAAGTGGGCAGGGGAAGGACTAGACCATGTGAAAAATGAACATAATATTTTAGCTGCAGTTTATTCATTTTTAGTTTTGTATTATTGTTATTGAAAAATCGTGCCTAGACATTCCATAGTTGCGCCCATAACCTAGGTTTAAGGTGCCATTTAGCTCCTAGTTTTCATATCTGTTTCTAACACCGATTAATACATATATGGACACATATAGTGGAAGGAAGGAAAGCAAAAGGCAGGAAGAACTAACCCACCAACAATGATCTCACCTCAAAAAGTGCCAAATTCTTGTCAAAGAATTCATCGCCATCTTCGTAGTTGATATTGTTGAGATAGGCATTATGAGGATCCTTCTTGTGACCAGGATCTGCAACAAGAGAGAGATCAAATGGAAGGAAAGGAGTAGTCCAGCAAAGAGTTAGTGCTGTGCATACATTTAGATTATTGGAGCTCTATCTGGGCAGTGGGAAAAGAGAAACACCCTATATCAAAGCGGTCCATCACTGCCTTTTTGGTGGCCTACACTCAGCCACAGCCCTTGTGTTGCCTTCAAAAAGCAGGTAAGAAAGGTGGTGGGCTTTGGGAAGAGATGAGTGAAGGTTCAAGGACCCTGACAGGACTTTGTGTCCCCTTTCCAAAGCCCAGTGCCTCACTTAGTGGGCCTTGGGAAGGTAGCACGCACAAGGCAGTATGCGGCTTACTGGTTCCCTGTCAGAGTACTCTGGCAGTCCACTTGGTATGAAAAGTTGCTCCCCCCTCCTTACCCTAGATCTTTTCAGATCATGAGCTACTTGCCTGCTCAGTTGCTGACACTAATTTTTACCACAGGGCATTTACTATTGTCCCCATATGAGTGGGGTCTGTGGTGAGCAGCAAGCAAGGGGTTTAAGGGAGAAATACGCTACACAGAGATAAGGAATCTGAGGCTAGAAAGATCATCTGGGTAATACTGCTGTCAAGCTTTCACGTCTCCTTGCCTTATACCATTGCCAAGACAGAAGGGATAGGCAAGGGAGTCCCATGCAGCTTTGGAGGTTCTTTTTCCCCCTGGTGTTTGGAAGGGCAGACAGACGGGCAAGCAGCCAAGTTTAGCAAACTTACATGCATGGTTGTGCTACAGCCTCATATGGAGGAAAAGTTCCCTCAAATGCAATAGTTTGAATTCACCAGTAAGGAAAAGGCTAACAAGCACCACGACAATGGCAATTTGCATATTTAAATTGCATGTACTTGAAAGCTGTTTGCCTGTAATTTTCAAGAACAGGGTATGTTCCAAATTAAAGAGGGGCACACTGTATTCCTCCTGTAATGTTCTTATAAGTGCTTCAGGTGTGAAAAGCTGTACTCAGTCATTGAATGAAGGTTAAAAATCACAGCAGTTTTAAATGCTAACAAAGTCTGTGTACACATCATGTATCTAAAGCACATTTAAAGCCACCCTCCACCCTGAATCCTGGGAACTATAGGTTACCACTCATAGAGCTACAAGTCTCAGCATCCTTAAAACCTATGGCTCCGATTATTTTTGTGTGTGTGGAAGGTGCTTTACATGTATGTTGTACACGTAGCCTAAGCTGACCTGCCTCTTTATTTGTTTACAGTCCTTTTTGCAATTTTACCATACTTTCCAAACTTTATGTGCAACCATGAAAGCTAAAAACTGTACCAACTGTCTCAATGTTTGAGAAAAAGGAATTCCAATCTCTACTTGTACCCTACTTTACTAGCTGCCTTCATTTCTCTCCTTCCCCATCAGATCCATATATCCAGAAACAGAACCGCAGAGCGCTGGTGCCCATTCTCTAAACCATCAGCATATGTTAGCCCCTGAACTCTAAATCTATCTGTGCCACGTGAGAAAACATCCCTCTCTCCCCTCCAGCTCCATCTCACAGAATGCAGATATGTAAGTGAATACTCTAGGGCTGGGTGCTCTTTAAAAATTAGTAAATCATAAAGACAGGCTTGTCCGCAAGCAAGGAACCACAACATTTATTACTGGGGCCTACCCAACAACCCTGAGGCATGGAATCTTGGCATCTGGCTGGGCTGGATTAACACCCCACCCTGTTTCCCTCAACATTCAGAACAAAGCGGATAATAAAGCTCAGGAGATGTTTCATCCAGTTCTGGCTACAGGAGTGAGAAAGCACTGATACAAATCATGGCAACAGGCCAGCTGTGTATGGGAAAAGGCAAATGAAATTAATGGAAATTATTTCTGAAGTTTTCTTTAAAAAAAGATGCAGAATCCATTATTCAAATCAAGTGTGAGGCTTCTCTGAATTTTTATTATTAGATAGCATCCTCAGTGTATAGGAACAAGGAGTTCCTGAGTACTTCAGCAGCTTACCCCTGCTTACTATGTCTCTAGGGTACCTTAAATGCACTAACTATGACATACCAGAGATAACAATCCTGCTACTACTTATGCAACCGGCTATTCCAAGTCAAGAATCCTTGATCTTTACAAAGATCATTGGCTGTCTTTAAACCATCAAGGATCACTTCCTCAAATGTATAAAATACAGCAGTCAGTTCAAAGGTTGTTATTCTGGAACAATCATGTAAAGCAGATCCCTGTTAGGACAACACTTCTTAGTGTTAGATGTGATACAGGTCTGAATTCAATGTCACCTCGATCTTTAAACAAGAGCACTGTAAACAGAGAGACGGCTACCATCCCTTGGTGAAAAGAATTTAGGCTGAAATTAAAGGCTATAAAAATCTAGTTTGAACAAGAGCATTCCAGGAAGGTTTTTGCCTAAAGCAGTTTTTCAACAGCCTACAAAAATTACCAGCAAGTCTGTACTTGCTAGCAATTTATGGCTTTTAAACAATAACTTCTGTGAAGTGCCCTATTCATCTGGATAATACTTGCCACAGGCAACCAGTAGAGTGGCTATCTACAGGTCTGCCCTAGAGCACACACACAGGGACATTTGTGCCTTCAACATAAGATGGTTACACACATATACCATTTTCTTTATTAGTCATTCTTTCTCACACATGCATTCACACGGAGAACTTATTTTTCACCTGTCCCCTAGCAATGGGGCACATACACCTTTGTCTAACAATGGGCAACACTGATAGACACAGGAGACATATATACTGCACACACACAAGAGTCCTGTAATACTGTACCTAAGAGCTGATACTGTTCCCCTGTGACGGAAGATTGACTCACATCTGAAAAATCAAACAGAAAACGGGAAAGAAAATGAATAGCAAAATAAAGGGAGAATGAGGGAATAAAGTGATGGGCTAAAATTTCTCTCTCCCACTTCCCCAAGATTCAAAAATGGCTTTCTTCCCCCGCAATCACAATCAGCAACAAAAATGGTAAGGAGTAAAAAAATAATAGTCTTAAGCTGTGATTTCAAAACAAGAATAGCTGCAATGGGGTGGGGGGAGGAAATGTAGAATATTCATAAGCCTTTCAAGTAGCATAGAAAAGTATTTATCTCCTTTCCCTCCCACACACCATTGAAAACACTCTGTAACTCAAAGGGGAGAGGAGGGTTTTTTCCCCACCGGGCTTTTTCAGGCTTTATGGTAATGGACAACTGGGGAAAGGGAGTAATTTTTTGTGTTGAGAAGGGAAGCCAGCAAAATCAACAGGACAGAATCATATCAATATCTCCCCCTACCCTCTACCACTATTAAGATATGTTGATTCAGTCTCTGTGAATGAGCTTTGTATCATGTGCATAGTGGTTGTCACTTGTGGTCACTAGCTAGCATCCTCTCCCCTCCCTAGGACAGAGTGGTTTTCTATAGCTCAAGACTTGGCTGGCCTGCTGGAGTGATCAGATTGTAGGGGTGGGGAGTAGTGTGGCCGAAACTCTGGGGTCCTTCAATGTTGTGAAAATGGTGGTGGGAAAGATCAACAGCACTCTTATTACAGTTTAGACATGCAAGATGGGTGTTGACTTCTCCCCAATATCTTCTCCACCTCTGAATTTGATTACTGTTGACTGGGCTATGGGGGAATCTCTACCCACCCTCTTTTTTATTCAGGTAAACATCATTCTATGTATGTATGTCCTTACCTGACACAGTAATTAATGCAGGAGACTAATTCCCTACTTTTGGTTTTATTTTCCAAAGTCTTCCCTTAAATTAAATAAACAAATAAAATAAAATAATAAATAAAATAAATTCCCTTTAGGGAATGCCACACTGTCTCCCTTCTTTATTGATCTGCCTAACTCTGTGACAAATTGAGCCTCAAATTCTCTAGAGAGGTTTCTTGTAATAAAAATGCAAACACCCCAGACCCAGAAGGCAAAGATTTGGTAATATAAAGGTGTAGCGGTGTCAAACCTATTTAACAATGAATTTTTGAGGGGGGGAAATCACAACAACCTGATTTGCTTGAATCATTTCATTTTCCTACCTTAAAAACGGATTGTGATAACCAAGGGAAGGAGACTAGAGACAGCACAGTGCATTTTAGGGTAGGCATAGGGTTTCCATCTCCAAAAAGTATATGAAAAATCGGGAAGGGGTTAAAATTGACTTGAATCCTAAAGGAAGACCCAGCAATTCAATTTAGGGGATAGTTGCAGTGCTTTTGCATCAATCCATTCACGCCTTCTGTGTACTTGCAAACAGCAGCACAAAACCATTCATAAAGTAATTTGAAGGGACTCCCAACCTGCTCTCCCAAGGAGGACACAGGCCCACTCACTTTTGAAATTTTTTATGTTTCAATAAGTTTTGTTAATACAAGTGTGCTGCTGTAGCTTATATTGTTTATTATTTTGATATTTTATATTGCTTACTGTTTATGCATGTTTATACCTTATGCCTTGTGGGTGGGCCTGGTATTGGCAAAAAGGTGCAAAATAATAACAAGGGAAGGTATGGTAGAAGCAACTATTTATTTTTAAAAGAGGAGAAAGGGGTGGGGAGGCAGTTACATGTTTTCTTCAAAATCTAAAGACATGTACAAGGTCCACATGAATAGAGCTCCAAATGGTGCCTTTGTCTGGGGCAACATCATGCAGTGAGGAACAGGGGGATGCAAGGCCATGGGTCTAGCTGGAGGCCAGCAAATTCAGTGAAGTGCATCACACCTATCAAGGCCTGCAAAGTGAACATGTGGGGGATGCCAGAGTAGACAGCAGATCATTCAGAACAGACAGATGGAAGCAAAGTCTGTTGATGAGGGATCAAACACAAATGATGTGTTTCTGTTCAACAACCTATCTTTGCTCTTGTCAGCCACCCCAGTCTTGGCAATTTCCCCAGTCCTGTTGGCACCATTCAACTTCCAGCAGCAGAAGCATCCTTTGTTTGTTGAGTCTGCACTCAGTGCCCTACACAGAAGGCATTGTTTCTGTTCATTGTCTGGATAAAGGGATTCAAACTGCCTGGGATAAATAGAGATTATATGGAGAATCCTGGGATTTGGACATTTCCGACCAGGAAGGATGTGTGTACATAGTCTAGGTCGGACTAGAAGTGCACTTCTGTTTTTTTCCATCTTGATAGCAGCACAATAATGAGCAAATCCTTTTAAGACTCTGGTATTTTGGAGGGTCAGAAAAAGGGTTTGAGCTTAGGATTGTCATGCTGAGGGCATGCGATTGCATTATTCAGCCTGGGAGGTCTAATGTTAAGAGGCTTGTTTCTGCCCTTCATATTCCATTCCAAGGTTAACTGTAGCCCCTAAAATAGCTATCCACAGTAGTTTTTAACTTCCAGGTTTCAAAAAGCCCTGCCCTTCAATTCTGACTCATTTTACCAAGAGGTGAAAGACACCATTACAATGCTTTAAGGTGTGCCACAAAGAGGGAGTTTCTCAAAGCAAGCTTTTGTGTGGAATGACAACCTTAATCTGTGCAAATGGCAAAAATTATGGATCCAAGGGCTGATAGTCAGAACCACTACATCCAGAATAAAAAAGTGATTTGAAGAGTACACATTTTCTCCCTCTCTGTACGCATGGTGAAAGGAGGTCTTTATGATTCTTATTTTATTTAGAGGGACAGAACAATGTTATTTGCCCAAGGTCAAAGAGGTGCTCTCTCTGCCAGCTCAACATCAGTTTGACATAGAACACATTTTCAAAATCCCAGTGAAAAGGCAAAGGACATGGGCTCCCTCAAATATAGTAATTGTCAAGTTTGTGCGTGTTCAAGATAGAGACGGGCTCTTGTGCAAATTCCGCCAAAAATCAAAAGAAGCCCCAGTGAAGAGGGAACAGAAGAATATATCTTTCTTTCTGGACTTTTCCAAGGATGTGATTTAAGCGCGCTCTAAATTTGTTAACGCAAATGGCCTTCCTAGAACAAAGAATGTGAAATACTACATTCAGTTCCCGGCAAAGTTTTGTATTTCATATTCAGGTCAAACTCACAAAGCTTTGAATTACTCCCTTAACTAACTAATAAGAGGATACACTGTTGAAGATATTGTTTTGCTAGTATGGGCATTCTGCCAGTAGATTGGGGTATAATCAGTCAGCAGTGAAAATCAGCAAGAGAACATTCTATATCAGGTATAGGCAAACTCGGCCCTCCAGATGTTTTGAGACTACAATTCCCATCATCCCTGACCACTTGTCCTGTTAGCTAAGAATGATGGGAGTTGTAGTCCCAAAACATCTGGAGGGCTGAATTTGCCTATGCCTGTTCTGTATCACCTGTTTATTGACTAGTGAAGCAGCAAAAGTCACCACCGCTTTTGAATAAAATATTAACAAGTCAGAGTCAAGCTGATAGGAAAGGAGGAGGAGGAAACTGAGCTCAGCCCACTCCAGAAGTCATTCTTTTTCTTTTTCCATTTGGATTATTTTTTCTGTTTTTATTTTCAAAACTAGTTAAATTGGATAATCTGTTTTTTGTTTTCGTTATGTAACACTAATGTGGTAGGGGATTTTTCTCTCTCTCTCCTTACTTTTGTTCTGTTTTTTGTCTTCACTTTTTTATTCTTTCTTTTTCCCCTCTCCTTTCAACAACAATAATAATGAAGTTGCTTGGTTATGGCTATTATTATGTATACAAAGCCAAATTATATAGAGAGATGTGTGTAAGGTATTTGAGGTGTATGAATAGCAGGCCAAGTAGGAGGCCAAGCACCGCATTTTTCGCTCTATAAGACGCACCAGACCATAAGACGCACCTAGTTTTTGGAGGAGGAAAACAAGAAAAAAAATATTCTGAATCCCAGAAGCCAGAACAGCAAGAGGGATCACTGTGCAGTGAAAGCAGCGATCCCTCTTGCTGTTCTGGCTTCTGGGATAGCTGCACAGCCTGCATTCACTCCATAAGATGCACACACATTTCCCCTTACTTTTTAGGAAGGAAAAAGTGAGTCTTATACAGCAAAAAATATGGTAGGCAGTGAAAACAGCACACCTAGGATGACTCTTGTGTCCGTTTAGCAGTTGCTACAACCTACTATGAGCTCTTGGAATAAGCTGGAATATAAAGAAAAGTCTCTTCCCCAATGTGAAGGACTGCCCACCTGCACTTCCCTCCCTCCTGTGGGAATGCAGGATCAGGTCCTTGGTCAGCAGAGATTGCTGGTGGAGAATGGTTGGGAACTAAGCCAGATAGGGAACAGATGGGAAAGGTGCAGCTGTTGGCAGGATGGCTCAAAGTTCCTACTAGCTGCAGAGGAAAGGTGGGGGCAGATAGGGCCTCACTGGAGTTTCATTTTGACCAGAAGCCCGAAGGGGCTGGGAAGGAACTCAAGGCGCTGGCAGGCTAGAGGGTGAAGCGTAAGGCATCAGACTATGCCCCACTGATTCTTCAACAAGGAACTGCTAAAGGGCATTCACTGGGGGAACAGTGTATGATGTAACACCCTGTCTCCAATAAAAAAAACAGTAAACTGAACAATCCCATGGTTGTAGCTATTTGTGCGTATGTAGAGAGGGACTGAGCACACAGACACCATGCCTTTTGATGAGTGAGGCATCATCAGAAAGATGAATAGGGTGGGCACCAAGAGTTTATTTAACCTGGGTTGCCAGATCACAGTCAGCTCTCTCAGACAACCTAAATCAAATCATCTGGGCCGTTGTGCAGCACAAGAACCTTACCCACTGTCAGTACCAAGAGCAAAAACACAAAAGCACATGCCATTTCCAGGCCTCTCAAACGCAGCAGCTGGTTTTGCAGACAGCAAAATGCACAGCCTTTAATTACCATGGTCATTGACAAAATTTGAATGGTATTTTCATGAATAGGGCTGGTATCCAACTACAGTGGTACCTCGGGTTACATACGCTTCAGGTTACAGACTCTGCTAACCCAGAAATAGTACCTTGGGTTAAGAACTTTGCTTCAGGATGAGAACAGAAATCGCACGGCTGCAGCGCGGCAGCAGTGGGAGGCCCCATTAGCTAAAGTGGTGCATCAGGTTAAGAACAGTTTCAAGTTAAGAACGGACCTCCGGAACCAATTAAGTACTTAACCTGTATGTAGCTGGCAGATCAGTAGCACTGGTACCACCTCTTGTTCACATGTCACTTTCCAATTGCAACTGTGTATAATTTAAGTACAATACATTTGATCACACAGAGGAAATATGAACACACAAAGTAGGTTGCTGCCTATTGCCAATCCTGTAACTAAGAAATTCCTAACTGACAAATCTACTTGCCACTTTATTCTTTCCTAAATAAGAAAAATGCCCAGGAGTCTATGTTCTTAATTTTCCATCTTCTGCAACCTGGAGTCCTGCTTCATTCTAGGTTCAAATCCCTACTCTATTAGTATAAGAAAAATCAATGGGTGGCATTAAGCAAGCCGTTTGTAAAGTAATTATTATTTATTGAATTTATATACCGCCCTATACCCGCAGGTCTCAGGGTAATTCACAGGATAAAATCAGAATATAAAACCACAAAGTACATAATCAAAATAAAAACAACAACAACCCAATAACCCCCAATAAATGGGAATAATAGTGAGCTACCTTTTTGGGTGATAGGGAGAAAGAAGGATGAGACAGACCACTTTACAGACCAATGTTAACCATTTCTAGACCAACAGCAATATTATGTGATGAATAAATGCTTGTTGTATTATGAACATCATCACATCCACTTTGTGTAAGATTCCTTTCATTCTTTTATTCATCCATTTTATATACCACCTTTTCTCCCAAGGATCACAAAGTGGTGAACATGGTTCTTTCCTTCCCATTTTATCCTCACAAAAAAACATGTGAGGAAGGTTAGGCTGAGAGACAGCCCAAGGTAAGCTTCATGGATGAGTGGAGATCAAACCTTAAGTCTCCAGGTCATTGTCCAACAGTTAGAAGTAAAAACCACAGCCAAAACCAGTGAGAATTTTACAAAGTGGTTTAATCCACATAAAGTGGTTTTAATCCACAGAACAAATAAGAGACAAAGTTGTGAGAAAAAACTTTAGTTTAACACATCAAAGGTCTTGCTGGTGCTGAGAGAAGGATAACACTTTGAAGATAAACTATTCAGCCCAATTCCCACCCAGCAAAAGCAAGGCCTTACTAATAATGGGATGGAGAAGATAATGGAAAAGAACAGATATACAACCATTCTTAAGCTGGGACCAATAAGCCCTTTCTTTATTTCTCAAGACTCAAAGCAACAACAAAACATGTGGATCCTTATGTATCTAGAACAGTACCTTCTGCAGAGGGAGCTATCAGCAGGCTTGGCAGAACTCCAAGGTTTGCAGAAATAAATAAATAAAATGGGAATGGGGGGACACACCCAAAATGGCTTAACAATGACATGTCATAGAATGCTAGCTGACTCTTGGAGGGGCAGGGATGGAAAACCACCAGTCAATAAGGGTAATAGAGCAGAGTATCTTGGCTGGAACCCTAAAGAGAAGCACTCCACAATGCAAATGTGTTGTTGCAATCCCTACTCATACAGTTAAACAGGAATCACAAGAAAATTGATACTGGAAAGCAGAAAGACAGTGCAGCATAGAAAAGAGTGTAAAGACAGCAAGGTGCCTGGCAAACCTACTCTAGGAGAAAATGTTACACAGGTATCACCTGTTTGGAACGGATATTTGGCCACCAGCTACATGCAACATTTGTGAATGCTAGAATGAATGCAATCCTAAAGAGATAAAGAAGGGGATATCCTGAAACTTTGCTCAGAAGGTGAGATGCAGAGCAGCTTTAAGGGTTTATTATGGTACTAGAAAATGTTGTTGCTCAATTCAATGTTGCTCTGACGTCTAGATGATATTCCTAAGATTGCTTGGGAATCAGAACCTATAGTTTCCCATTGTTCTAGACAGCTTTCCTATCCGAGAACTGAAAATAGCACCTAGGCGTCCTGGCTTTGTTACTACTGCGTGGATCCCCATTTCCTTCCGAAAGTGGGACAGAGAGCTCAGACCTGGCGCCAAACCTCAACAGCCTCCTCTAACCATTTGATTATATTTCTGTTCCACATCAGTAATCAGCCCCCTGGCATTCAGTTATTATTTGACTAAAGGTCAAACCAGAGAATTCTAACAAAGAGTCTACCATTGGATAGAAGGTCAGGTGGGAGGAATGTGAATTAAAGCAACAGAGACAAAATTAGAGGAGTCACAAAGGCTGCCTACTAGCAGACAAGAAAGGGAGAGTCTAGTAACACGGACTAAACATTACTTCTCCGTATCAAAGTTTCCTAAGTAAAAAGTTGGGGGGGAGGAGAGAGAAGAGGGAGAAATCTCAAAGAAAGAGATCCAAGCTAACTTGCTTACCTGACCCGGCAGTCTCATTAGGTTTCCAGATCTGCCCTGTGCTGGCTCTTTTCTGCATGCCTTCCTGCACTTCCCCCTCATCATCATCTTCTACCTTTGTCACGGTGAACTGAGGCATGTTCAATGCAAAACTTTCTTCCCAGGCCAGAAACGGAAGAACTGAAAGCGTTGGTAGATCAGGTGACAGGCAACCCCTGAGGAATGGGAGGGATAGGGTGTGTGCTGGTTTGTGTGCGTGTTAGAAAGACACACCTCCACCAGTATGTGAGTGGATGCGTCCTGGTGTACGCATGCCAGAAAGCATATTTACCACATTGGCGCTAAGAGGATTATACCCTCCTCTACTGCTGCCTTCAGTTCAGTGAGACAGGAGACAGACAGATCCAGAGCATTGATTTGCAGCTACCTTTAAGCTAGGGCAATGAAGTAGCAGCCACACAGAAACATTTCCATTGTGGGCTGGGGAGGAAATACAACATGCCTGCAGGCGTGAGAGCTGGTTGGCAGCTCTACAAACACCACACACAGGGTACTAGGTAAGGATGAAGCTGGGAGGAGCTGTAAAGGTCATGTAACAGAGGGCCAGGAACCAGCATGTACTTGAAGAATCCAACTATGAGTAATTATCAGTTATAAAGCAAATAATAGGAGTGACTGAGGTGTAGCCATACTAGTGGTGCCTGTGGGACAAGAAATGTACTCTACAAAACAAATTTAAGCACTTCAGCAAAGCAAGCCTACTCCCTACCAGAAGACTGTCTAATCTGGGCAAAATGCCTTCCCCCAAAGCCATAATGTGACTCATAGTGCATATGCCTGCATGACAATGGCAATTGAATGCAGAGGGGTCCCTAGTTGCTTTTAAATATTCCCAGAAGCATTGAGCAATTAGTACGGGGAGAAAATCCTCCCAGGTTATAGAAGATTTGTGGGCAGTAGAGAATTGGAGCTGGTGTTGTGATGTTCCTGGAACAGCATTTAGATGGTTGAACCAAGAAAAAAATATCTGGGAGTTATAAATCCTTGGTAGAACCTCCAGTTCTCGGAAAAGAGTAGAAAAAGAAGAATAGAGGGGAGAGAAGAGGAGGAAGAGAGATAAGCAGTGTTTCTTTAACTTGGGTCT
Organism: Podarcis pityusensis; assembly: GCF_964106645.2. NCBI lineage: Eukaryota > Metazoa > Chordata > Lepidosauria > Squamata > Lacertidae > Podarcis > Podarcis pityusensis. Next base: position 42,923,377 of record NC_138038.1, on the reverse strand, counting down.
CCAGCTGTTGTTATACAATTCCCATCATCCCTAGCTAGCAGGACTAGTGGTCAGGGATGATGGGAGTTGTAGTCCAACAATAATTGGAGACCTAAGTTTGAAAAACACGAAGATAATGGAATGGGTGGGTGAAAGGTTAAGATATTTTTGCCTCTTCCCAGGTACAGTGGTACCTTGGGTAAAGAACTTAATTCGTTCCGGAGGTCCGTTCTTAACCTGAAACTGTTCTTAACCTGAGGTACCACTTTAGCTAATGGGGCCTCCCGCTGCCGCTGCACCGCCACCTCGCAATTTCTGTTCTCATCTGAAGCAAAGTTCTTAACCCGAGGTGCTATTTCTGGGTTAGCGGAGTCTGTAACCTGAAGAATCTGTAACCTGAAGCGTCTGTAACCCGAGGTACCACTGTATTTCAAGATACAAGTTTTCAGCAATTTTTTAAAAAAAATTATTCTTCTTTTCTGACTCCACACAACCACCTAGCAGCCATACCTGTGGTTCACAACCTGCTCTGTATTATTGATGTACATTTTAAGTCCACTGGACAGAGACTGCAATACTTGTATATCTTTATAGCCTTTAGCACTCTAAATCAGGGGTAGGCAACTTAAGGCTCGTGGGCTGGATCCAGCCCAATCGCCTTCTCAATCTGGCCCACGAACAGACCGGGAATCAGCGTGTTTTTACATGTGTAGAATGTGTCCTTTTATTAAAAATGCATCTCTGGGTTATTTGTAGGGCATAGGAATTTGTTCATATTTTTTTTTCAAAATATAGTCCAGCTCACCACATGGTCTGAGGGACGGTAGACCGGCCCAAGCCTGAAAAAGTTTGCTGACCCCTGCTCTAAATACTCATTTAGTAAAAGTAGCCACACTCTAGTGGGCTAAAATAATTCAGGCAGGCAGCCAATCCAGAAAAGTCCAGTTGTTCCAGTTCTACTTTCAGAAATCTCGCCCAAACTATTTATACCTTCAAGATGCTGAGATTAGGACCAATGCCATAATCAGCTTAAAAGACAGCTAAACTGGGAATGTGAGGCCAGTACTGCAAACACTCAACCCAGCACAAGCACTACACTTGGCAGGATCAGTGAGACTGGAATCATCTCCATCACTCGTGGCTTTCAGAATGGATTTAGAGAGAAATATTTCAAACTGAAAGATGCCACCCAGCGAGTGGGGGTCGGAGTGGGGAGCAGAGCACTGTCTTTGCCAGATGTCATTGGTCAGAAGCGTGGCGTGGCGTGGTCACTTCCTTTGAGGTGATAGGGGTGAACACAATGAACCAGGTTTATTTATTAATATTTCAAAAAAAAACCTCAAAAAGAAAGAAACTCAAAGCAACATACTACAGCATATATATATACACACCATGAAATCAAATTAATTAAATGAATTAAGACAACCATCAGAAAACACCAACATAGTGGCAACCCAAAATTTCCAAAAGCAACAAAAAGCAACTCGTAACTCCCAACCCTCAAAAAATAATAATAAAAAAAGAAACCCCAAAGTGAAGGCACAGAGAAAGTTTTTTAGCTGAGGTCCTTCAAAAACACTCAGGTTTGAGCCAATGCCTAAAACCATAAAGTGTCAGGATTTGGCAAATCTCAACTGTGAGGGCATTCCACAAGGTGGGTGTCACTAGCAATGTGTGCCCTACTTTTTGTTGCCATCTGCCAGGCCTTGGGGAGTTGAGGAATACGGAGAAGGGCCTCGGATTATTAAAGGAGCATGCAGGGAGGAACACATGGAGGGTGGTGGTCCTAAAGGTTGAGTTAAGGACTGCAATGATGAGCTTCATAATTCATTCCAGTAACCAGTATGTTAGAATGCAATTACTCAGGGCAAAACCCTTGCTACAAATTACTCTTAAAATCTAGCTTTTGCTGTAAGAAATGTAGTCTGTACCTGAAAAGAGAAGCTCTGTTTCTGCCTCAAGAGGCAAAGGAGCCTCTATTATGGAATTCAAGCTCTAGTACAGAAGTGACAGTTGCAACAATGATTTTTGAACTTGAAATCCATAAGGAAGGCTCCATCTTTGCCTCTTGAAGCTGAAACCCAGCTTCCTTTCTCAGGTACATGCTACAGTTTCCTGCTAATTCTACTGATTGCTGTCTCCTCCTCTGTAAATCTTTGCCATCCTGTCATCCCACTATCACTTGTAAACTCCTTCTGGAAGTGTTAAGCCAGGAGATAATCAGCTAAAACGTTAATGAAAACTCCTCTTTCCTTCTTCCCTCAACTAGCCAAGATGTTTCAATGGCTTGAGGCAAAATATATGCTACTTGGCAGTGAGTCCTGGAAGATCTGCTTCCTTGTCTTGCAGGACTTTTCCCACCTGGCTTGGGTGGTTGGGGCCCTGACTGACTCCAGCTACAAAGCTGAGGCTGCAAAACAGTCTCCCGGGCTGGAGTATTGTTTAGGGTGTTTTGTTTTGGGGGTAATGGTGCTGCTGTTATTGATATCAATTTTTGTATCTTTATCTTAGATCTTATGGTTTAGGTGGGAATTGTTTAATTTGATTGTGTACTTTTTGATATTTTATTTATTGTTTATGCCTACTTTTGTTACATCAATAATTATGTGGTGTGTTTTTTCATGTTGCAAGCCACCTTGTACATGGTTCTAATAATGGAAAGGCGGCATACAAATAAAATGATGCATGTATGTATGTATGTATGTATTGTATGTATTTTCAACCAGCCAGCCAGCAGGCAGAAGATGTATTTTAGAAACCAATTCTCAAAAATTTAGAACAAGCTCTTCCTGGCTGGCAGTATTTTAAAAAAAACTTTGAATACTATCATATGCAGCCATCAGGAAGACAGGATTTTATCCTGGCCTCCCATGTCCTAACCTGACAGTCTAAGAACACTATACCACACTGGCTCTCATGTGCTCACAGTCCATTTCATGTCTTTTCATTGGACTTCTCACCAGCGCCAAAGACTATTTCTCTACCCTTGCCTCAGCCGATTACTTTTTCTCTCTCCACTATTCCTATAAAGTCAAAAAGCTCACATTGCAAGCTGCTTTAACACCTTCAGAAGCCAACTCTTTGCCAGACCTTTTCCCTGTTCACTTGATAAATGAACTTTGTTCATTTATCAATATCACCAAATTGGATTTTTTCCTTCCCCCCTTCCTTCCTTCATTCACACAAACGTGCACACCTGTAGTTTTTTGTAGGATGTCGTGCTCTTAAAGCAGCTTTTAGAATCATTACTCTTTATCGTTTTCTGCATATTCTAGTTTCAGAGAAAATTCTGGCTGGTTTTCTATCCATTTTCCTAAAAAAATTCCCTTCATTCCAGCTATGGTATGTATTTCTATGCAATGTTTTATTTATGCTAAATCTTTGAAACTAGCCTATTGTTGGTGGGTTGCTTATGAAAGCATGTGCCAATACTTTTTAATAGGTATTCTAATTCTCTTTTTAATATAATAAATTATTTGAATTTTATCTTTGTTGTCCTTTACTGCATTAACCCTCGGAAGCCAAATTCCAGAGCACAGCCAGGTTCAATGTCAAAAGGTCAGAAAACTAAGCGTTAAGGTTGCATGTGAGAACCATAGACTTGCATGTACACTGCACGCTTCAAAACATCCTTGTCACATGCCAGATAGAATCTAGAATGCCTGCAAATAAGAATCCCCTCTGACGCTATGATGGTTACAATATCAGTGCCATGCATCTTTGACAGGTTTGAGTCCCACACATCCCCTCTTCTTATAAAAAGTAAGCACTTGTTGAAGATTAAAACAGAGCTCATCAGAACTGGAGGAAAATTTCACCCTCAGAAAGCATAAAGGAGTCAGAAGTCCAGTTTGGAGACTAGAGCCCAAAATATATCTCCAAAAGAATGTTCTTTATTCAGAACTCATAAAGTTCCTGTGATCCTTTGGCAAGTTATTCTAACCAACCATTTGCAAATCACTACATATACCCTCTGATTATAATCTGGCTGTATCTTCTTCCGCTATTTCAGTGCTGGCTGTTCCAGTTATTCCTCCATTGATCTTTACTCCAGCTCTATAAGCATGTGGGTCCAAGCTAATGCCCTGAAGTGGAACGAAAGGAGACTGAGGTCAGCATGTCACATGCTGAGGGGAGCTATACTATACAGGTCTGAGTAAGTTCTGCCACTGTATGGAGTTCAATGACCCTCTTAACTCTCAGGACTCAAGGAAGCAAGGGCCAGATCCTGCTCTTTATTAATTACAAATTAAATACAGAGTCACCACCATGTTTTATGTCATTACCTCCAATTGCTCAAGAACCATGAGTTCAGCAAAAATTAAAACAGTGGGCTTCAAAAATAACAAAATGTTCTAATGTGCTGTTCTGTTTTAAAACTCCTAATTATGGTTCTTGTTTACTGTTTTGTAAACATTTGTCTTTATTGCTGCATCTGTTGAAATTGAAGTCCCCTGTGGCACAAATATATTTCCACTGTGCAGCAGGAATGCTGGTCTGCAAGTTTCTCTCCCGTTGCCTTCTGTATTTATATCTGTGTAACCATAAATAGTGTAAACCTTTGAGAAGAGACTCTGAAATGTTTGCTCACAATTAGTTATTTTACAACCACTTCTCACTTCTGGTTATGATGTTTAATGTGTCTCGTTTAATGTTCTTGTAACATCAAAACTGTATCGGCAAATACTGAATGCACTGTCATAAATTAATAGCCTATATGTTGGTAATACAACAGGAACCTATTTATGGTGCAGGTGTTCATTCATGTTGGCAGACCCAAGCACTGATCCCTAGTATTGCTCTACTGAACTTTGGATAGCTCTTTGTGTGGTTTGTTGTTATTTTATTAACTTTATTTTGTAAACTGACTTGTTTTTACAATGAAAGGTAACTTATTTTAAATAAAATGCTTAAAATCTGGTCATGATGGTACTTTCCCACTTGCTAAGAACACTAACATACCTGGCAATAACTACCGGTAAGTCTTGATGATAAAAAACTTATTTAAAACATCTGTCCCAGATCTTTGTTCACCATATCAAAAATATTTTCTTACAATCCTACACGTTTGCCTACCCAGAAGGAAGCCCCATTGAGTTCAGTGAGACTTACTCCCAGGTAAGTGTGTATAGGACAGTACCTTTAAAGAAGTAGATGTGCCAAGTTGTTCCACAACCTAGCATTGTCATCATTTTACTCCCACTAATGACCTGGCACAGTTAATATAGCAGATGGAAATATTCACATGTGCCAGCTCTCTTTCCTTAACATTTTGCTGCAATTTACTTGTTTTTACTCTAGATTTGTTGTTTTATATGGAAAAAAATACTATATTCAGTATAATGGATTAAATAACATCTCTCTGTGCTACTTTTATTAACCTATTTAGAAAAAAAGAAATTTAAGAAAGATGTTCATTTTTTGCTATAGAAATACTTGGTATTTTTAAAATTGGACCATCTTCAGTCCAATTCTACACATTTCACTCAGTGGAAATTATTCTCAAGTATGTATATAGAGGACTGTAGCCACAATCAGTTTTTTGCCTCAGTTTAGCAGAATATCAAACTATTTTTATCTTCTCTTGCATATCTTTCTTAATTACTATTTTCTTCATTTTCTTTTCTTCACCTGTGTATAGACTCAACAGCTCTGACACATCCCATCTCCTGACAACATTTAAAGTCCTGAAATGTAGCCATTAATTTTTCATTGATAATTTAGATATTGTATGTCATACACTCACCAGTGCATAGAGCTATTTTCTATTATTTTCATTTATTAGATATGAATATGGCAGAACTTTAAAACCGGCATCTTCACAAAGGCTAAATACCAGCGATGAAAAAGGGTATTATTCTCTTAAGTTGAAAAGTTTTTGATAGTTGTTCATTTACCTCTATTCCTATCAAATGTGCACTGTACAACAGACCTATCCAAACATGTTACCGTTATAAAAATGGTTTATCAATTTGCAACATTTTATCAATACCTACTTTCTCCTTTGTCACAATTCTCCTTCGTTTCCCTGCTATTGGCACTCATATACATAAATACTGTATGAATACCTCCCAAGTTACTTATCCACACACACAAAATTACTAAGCTTGTCTAAATCTCTCAGAGTCTACAATTGTTAGGATTAATTTTATTATTAAACCACAACCAGAGTTCTCCATTCGGTTTGGGCTGCTACAGTTGATGAAAAATATTGGAAAGCTAGAAAAGCTAGATTAATATGAGGAAAGACTAGAGCAGTGATTCCCAACTAGGGGCCATATGGCCTTCTGGGGACTCCTGGGATATACTAAGGGGGCCCCAGGTGAAAAGTGTGTAAATGGGGGGCAAGAGGCTAGGAGGCCACAGAGGGAAGTGAGAAGTGAAGGGGGGAAATCCTGATTGGCTGGCTACCTGCTTGGCCAGTCATAAGTGGTAAGGGGCTAGCCCACCAGGGCCTAGCACTCCTTTTTGCCATGTACATTTTCTTTGAGCAGTCCTGGTTTGTTTCCAGCGGGAGAGGGTGATCGCTGAGGCTCCCATTTTGATCAGTAGAGCCCATGATCCAGAACCCCCAGGTCAGGCAACTGCGGTAGTGGGGTAGCAATGGGTAGGGCTGGACAAGCCAGAGCTGCTTCCTGCTGCCGCTAGTGCTGGGCCCATTGGGCATTCTACCCCAGCACCTAGTGGATCAGCACCTTTGGATGTTGCTGAGGGGCACAGGGCCCATCGGCATCGTTGGCCTGGCTCTGCAAGGCGCAGGGGGAAATCCACCCCAGCACCTAGCCAAATGGGGTCGTTTGGTGCTGCTGACTTGCATCTAGTAAATAATGAAGTGTCTAGTTAGAAGATAGCTGCACTGGGTTCAGTGGGTCTTACTCCCAGGTATGGATATGTGGGGCTATAGTGTTTTATCTAGGCAGCCTAGGCTCCTCCAGATGACAAGATCTTTTTGCACCAGGTCAGTGAGGACCACTTGCTTTTAAAAATTCTCCCATACATACAGAACTCCCTGTGTGCCTTTTGGACTGTATCTGTACGTTTCCCCCTCTGTGTCAAGTAACTGGGGGTCAAATAAGTGGTTTACTTTTTATAACATATGGAAAATGGATCTCCTTTGGGAGGTTCTGGGCTCTCCTTCCTTGGAGGTTTCTAAGCAGAGGTTGGATGGCCATCTGTCATGGATGCTTTAGCTGAGTTTCCTACATTGAAGGGGGTTGCACTAGAAAGATGACCCTTGGGGTCCCTTCCAGCTCCATGATTTTATGTTTTTCTGCTTCAACAATATTTCATTATGTTACTAGAATTTTATATAATTGTATTTCGTATAAATTATAAATAAAGCATGTTCTATTTACAAACAAAACATTTAAATAGCTACCTTTCTACCAGTTGGACGTGGGGGGCAGGTTATGGGCATAGGCAGGATTTTTGTTGGGGGGGGCAGAATCTCAGATTTGTATTGATTTGTACTTATTGGGGGTACAGGAAAGAAACAAGGTCGGAAGAGGGCCATGGTCAGAAAAAGGTTGGGAAACACTGGACTAGAGCCTTTCTATAAGTTTTGGCCACAGAAGAGATTAAGCAGGATGAAACGCTAAAAAGAAGAGATGCCCATTACAATTTCCTGAGTGTCTACTGAAGTCAGTCTTGTCTTTTGTCATTTTGCTTATTTACAGGAACACTCAAACATCAACATGTTAACAAAATGGACACATTCAAGAGTACCTGCTGTGTGCTGGGCAGTGAAATCAGTCTGTGACACAAACAAGAGGGGGGGGGGGAATTCACTCACTCTAGTGAACCATGACACTTGCATGACTGCTTCTCCATATATATTTGCAACATTTCCACTTGATCCACATCAGCCAATGTATAGCCCTGCCACTAAAACTGCTGTACCAATCACAAGCTATCATGTTATTTGTTTCATTTGTAACAATTAGCTCAGAGTGTTGTTTATCAGAAGAACCCTGTAAATTAGGTTAGGCTAACAGTTACTTCCAAAGGATGTCAAGCGTCAGATTCACAGCCACTACATTGTTCATGTATTGTTTTGCATCCCCAGCCCATGCTATCCTAGAACTGCAGGTACATTTGTGATTCTAGTTAAGATAGTAGAATTTTAGGCGTAGGCGTAGGGTCATTCTTCTGCTTGTAGAAAGCATTTGGATTTATAGCTGCCCATTTATTAATGATGAAACAACACTACTACTGTTCAGAATATTAAAAAGCTCTTTGTCTTATCTATTTAGTTCTCCAAGAGTCTTTACAGAAAGCATCAGACTACTACAAAGGGCCCTGTATTTACTGCTGATTGCAACAGGTGAGCTTTTTGTTCTTACTAACCCACGGGAATCCTAATGGCTCAACAAACTAGCTTCCTAAAGTAAATACACAGATGGCCACCAAATGTTTAAGTGTCCAGTTTCAGTTTTGTCCTTCCAACTTCCCACTCTGACTAAATCTGGCTAAATCCAGGAGCACAAAGACCAAAGGCAAAGCCAGGACAGAACTTACGGTAATCTTGGTTCTTGGAGAAGTCCAGAGTAACTCATTTACTAATGACCTCCCTGAGCTTAAGTGCATCAGCTGCAGCACATCAGTTACATTAGAGCAGAGGCATCAAATGTAAAGCCCTTTAGGTCTCCAAATGCATTCCAACCAATTCAGTAATTTGGGGGACCAAAAAACCACAAATGGAGCTGGTATACTTACAAGGAAATCCAATTAATTGATTTCAGCTTGCTATTCTGAGGCAGGCAAAACAGAAAGACAAGATAGTAAGAAAAGGAGAAAGCTCAGGCATGGGGGGGGAGGGGGTCAAATGTAGCCTTCTAGGTCTCCTTATCTGACTCTAAGCACTTTCCTCAGGCCATGCCTCCTCCCCAAACCACACCCCTCACAAGTTGTGCTTTGAGCCCTCCTCAGGTGCTTTCGCCTAGCTGCAATGAACCCTTGAACTTGATAATGTATCTTGCTTGCCTGGATGGAGAGATGTGTGCATGTGTTTAGGTGTGGAAACTTCTGAATTTTGTGTGGCTGGAATGTGACCTACTATACAAAAGTCAACAATTGGTCTGCCTGCGTTTTATCCCTGTCTCCACCCACTACTACCTCTGCCCATATACACCATTGGTATGTGCCCCCCCCTAAAAAGGTTCTCCATGAGGGAATGTGGCACTTGGAATAAAAAGGATTTCCTGCCCCTAAGGTAGTATATTTTGACAGTGGATACCCTTCAAAGCATTAAGCCTATACTACAGTTCAAAGGCAGTATTATGAAATTGAAAAAGATTCAGCTGTGAAGATGAAAATAAGGGTCTACACAGCAGATTGTATGAGAAAAGGCTAAAGGTACAGCTTAGGGAAGCAAAGTCTGTCTGTTGGGGAGGGGAGTAGGTATGCTGAATTCTCAAAACAAATATTTAGTAAGTTCTCAGGGAAGGGATTCATTTTTCATTCAAAACATGTTGGGAAAAGACAAAAAGCCATAAAATATTCAAAGACAGATTTAAGTCTAATATTAAGAACAATTTCTTAACTATACCTGGATCCAAACACATGATACGCACATGCCAAAAAAGGTGAGGCACTGTTCTTACTACTAGAGAGACAACCCTTAACTGAGCAGGTTCAAGTATAAAGAAAAGCAACCCTCCAAATTACACGTGTTTTCCCACCCACGCAATCCTCCCAGGAGCATCATCACTTCTTTGCATCCTATAGTTAGGAATCTTCAGCTGAGTGTGAGCTTTGTCCCTGCATACTCATCTTCTAGCTTCAAAAACAAGGATTTTGTAGATCCTTCTTCCTTAGGTATATAGGACATCCACATACAGTCTATTGGACTTGTTTCAATTCCATAATTTTGCAACTAGTTCTTTTGTGAAAATCTAGATGACACCTAATGATAGACAATGTATGGGAAAGTGAAATTATGCTGCAACTTGCATACATTTACTCAATAGCACCATATTCATATTTCACAAAAGGAATCCATTCATCTAAGAAGTGTAAGATAGGTAAGAGAGAGAATAAAACAAACATACACTTCTAAGGACATATTCTCCAAGTTACTAGGGGCTGATGGGCTAACCTTTCATGTGCTTTGAATACTTCTTTATCCACAGCTCACAGGGATGTGGCATTCCCCTCACAAGAGGCGGCACCAAAGGGGCATGTGAACTCTCTGATCTAATGGTAGGGATTGGGGGCTAAAGTGCACATCTAAGAAACAACAGCTTTCTCCACTCTGGGGTTCTGCTGAGCATATGAAATGAAACAGGCGTAGGCAGCAGCAGCAGCCAAAGAGCTTCTTGTTACAGGATCAAAGTGGGGGAGAAAACAAAAATGGGGGAGGAAAGCAGATTGTTATCTGGCATAAACAAAGAACAGAAGAAGTACGGACACCAGATGCTATTGTCTGGGAAATCTGTGTGGACATGATTAGGTCATAGACAAAATGGCATTTAACATGTGAGCTAGGCAAATAAGCAGAATTCCAGCTTTCAGATTTAATAAAGAAAGTTAGCAGTTATCTGTTTGCACCTATCTGCCATGGAGACATATTACTGGAAATGGCACTCTCCATTCTTTCCCAAGATGTCCACTAAGATAAAATTAGTACTGCCTCTCTAGAAGCACAACGGGGTCCTCGGGGTATTCCAATATGACTTCCCTGAACACAAGCCATCTTGTGCAGAGAAAATGGGGAGTATTATGGACCAGAATACAAAAAATAGTGAGCAATGGTAGGCTAAGGTGTTTGCTCATGACAGAAAAATGCCCATAGAAATATCCAGTGCTGTACCTAAGTGCAAATTAAGAACAAAAGTAAACAAAGCAACCTTTACATACAAATTTAGAAACCTGCATCTGGAAACCTGGGGGTCTTTGTGTCCTGAAAACCAGGCTTTGCAATGTCTGTGTGTGCATGTGCACAGCTTCCCTACTTGAGTACATATGCTTATATAAGTTATTATATGCTAACCAAATTCTGCATATGTAAATAAGTCCCAAGAGTATATTTTGGGGTGTGTGTGTGTGGAGCTGACAAATGTAAATTAAGATGTACTGGGGCGGGGGGGGGGAGAGTATTACTCAACCAAGACTAAAAAATTTGTTTTCCCACCTACATAGAATATGGCTTTCTTTTACACACATCCTTGACTTGAGGAGCCATCACCCTCATTGCCAACCTCTACAAATCACAAATATTCTCACAACAAGGACACAGCAGCAGAGAGCAGTTTCCCATTTGAAAACGACAGCCGGTATCTCTGAGGAGATAAACCAGCCTAGGCGGCAGGGACATGGAGTCCCCGAAGCACTGTCTGGCTGGCTATACAACTTATCTAGTCTGATACATGTGCATGTGGAGTTTGGGGGAGAGAAGGCTTTCTGGCTTCATTTACAACTTCAGAAGGGTTGGGTCTCCAATGATAGGGCATTTAACTAGAAGAGAAAAATGACAAAACAGCAGGCACTCTGTCCATTAGGGAAAAAATGCAAAGAGCAAAACATGTTTTTTGCAGGATGACCTACATTTACAGCGTGGGTCTGCATATAATGTCAACATGATCTGAAAGGAAGAGGGGGTAGGAGTATAAATGACTGCTGTAAACTGATGCCTAGGAAATCAAGTGTTTGGGTGGGGGAGGAAATAGTGATTGGCTGATGTAGTACCGGCAAATGATTCCTTAAACCTGAAGGGTTAGACTTTCTGAGACATTGACAATATGCAGGGGAGAAAATGTGCACATTAATGTTCAGCTAAGGTAGAAGCAAAAGCTGGTCCACCAACTTTCACTTGTTAACATGCCTCAAAACTGTTTACAGCCCTAACCTAAATGAATTTACCTGTGGAAAAAAATCCCAAAGATATTGCAATTATTGCAGGGCTGCAATAAACTGGAAAAGGTGCCCTCAGCGTTCTGACTGCAATAGAAGGTGAGGTACACGTTTTCTAATAAATAAACAAAACCTTAAATGCTACCTTGTCCAATGCTTCAAATATAAGTCAGGACCATTTACAAGTCATGTCAATGCCCCTGCAACCTATGACACAACGTTTTAACCCAGTAAAGAAAGAAGAAGGACGAGCAAAAGAGTATAAGAGCATCAGGCAACTGAAATGAGCAAGTAATGGGATTTAAATTCATTTAATTGTCCTTAAAACACACCTGCAGAAGCTGTGAGCCACCAAGCTGAACACAGCCCACCAGTTATGCATTGAGGGGGGGTCATTAATCTCCTGTTTCTACTGCTAGGATTTCAGAAAGTGGGGAAGGAGATGCTGAGCATATGGCAGGCCACAATACACATCTAGTGAGCTGCATCCAGCTTTGTTGGGTCACAAGCTGTGCAGGCCGAGCTTAGAGTCACAGCCTAAAACACCATCAGCTATGGAAGACCTACTAAAGCATCCACATGAACCTGCATACATGCACATAGGTCCACAAACTAAGCTTCCAGACTTACAGTAATGCCCTAAAACCGAAGGAGAGGTGAATCATAGAATCATGGAATCATAGAGTTGGAAGAGACCACAAGGGCCATCGAGTCCAACCCCCTGCCAAGCAGCGAAAGCCCACATACTGTTTTGATATTATGATGAAGCCAACCCTTAGATTTGATGGGAATGAGTCCAATTGTTTCCTGAGGTTATTTTAGATCAATTGCTTTTTTGCAGGTAAGATGTAAAAAAGCAAACTACAAAACAAAGAATGATGCATAGAGATGAGGCATGGTATAGTGGCAGAAAAGGAGCGAAATTGGCATGCATATACAAAGAACAAATTACAGGTTGCATTAATTACAAGGGTTGCCCTGAAGTGCAAGTTTTTTCTTTCACAAGCATGGTGGAGCCATCAATCAGCCTAGGATAATGGTTCTCAATTACCCGAGGACGCCGTTTTTCAAAACTCAAGCCATGGGCACCCTACTTTTGACAATGTTATCTCTATGGTAGCAATGGACCCCTGGTTGGGTTATGTGGAACACTGGCCTAGGACCATCTGGAGAGGCCTTAACCCACAGTGGTGGGCAAAGGGTAAAAGTAATTTATCTTCCCACATCAGGGCCCCAATCTGCTTGCATCTCCAATGGCTATTTGAGAAAGAAAAATCCTGCATTTAAGGTAAACTACATGACTAATGCAATGTATAATTTAGCCCTAAGAAACAGAAACTAAAACCTGAAAGCAGTGATGCTCCCCTTGGGGGGAATATCAGTTCTAATAATAGGCAAGGGTGTGACTAACCAAGTCAGGATGCTACTGTGGAGCCCAAAGTAAAAGTCCCATGGTTGAGACACTAATTCCCATATTTCCCTTCCCCTCAGAGACACATGATAAGATAGGAACTGAAGGGATTCCAAGCCACATGACAGACTAGAATCCTCCTGAGCCTAGAAGTCATCAGCTCAAGAAGAGCCAATCTCACACCTATCTACAATGATTCTGGTAAAATATACTGTAGTTCATGAAATCTTTTGTTGTTGTTTAGTCGTGTCCGACTCTTCGTGACCCAATGGACCGGAGCACAGCAGGCAATCCTGTCTTCCACTGCCTCCTGCAGTTTGGTCAAACTCATGTTGGTAGCTTCGAGAACACTGTCCAACCATCTTGTCCTGTTACAGTAAATCTGTTGTCTTTAAGGGGCCATAATAACACCCTTCATTGTTTTATATCTCTGTCTGTCCACTTTGTGTTAAAGGCACAAGAGCACAATCAGTAAAACAAAAACAAAGACGCCACCAGATATTAAATATTCTTTAGTATTGACTCCTGTGAGTTAATTTTATAACCATTGATCTTATTACCATGCGTCAGCAGAGTCACAGATTCCCTTGGTTTTTGCCTACAGAAGCCAGATGCAAGGTAGAGTGCGGGCTTTTTGCATATAAGACATGTACTGCATTCATTTCTGTAGAAAAGAAGGAAACAGCACAGAGGGTATTTGAATGGGAATTTGTTTTTGTTCTTTGAATAACAAGTACGGTACATCTATGGAAGAAGTGTGACTATGGTGTGGAAGGATAGCTATGGGAAATAGTTCTCCCTAAGAAAGTAATCCTACACACAATAAGCTGGTGTAAAGTTAAGGCAGGATAAATTATGTGTTAATTAGTGTTTGATTACATCACCCTTTTGTCAGCTTAATTTATGCTGGGTAGCCAGGTCATGTAACTGAGCTGAACAGGTTTAAGTTCCAGTCTAAGTGCCCCCTTACCTTCTAGTCCTACCCCAGAATGCCTCGTTTTTTTTAAGGCTTTTGCTGGCTTAAGATCCACTAGGCCTGGCTCGGCTGAACTGGGCCCTGGCTGAGCTGGGATGGGAGATATGCCGGTGTACGTTTGGCTAAGCCAAGGATGGGGAGCAATGTCAGCATAGCCCAGCTGTCCTGGGAACCTCCTGACTCCAACTAGAGATCCCCTGGATCCTAAATCCGCTCATTCCAGTAGATCTTGATATGATTGCTGTCTTAATCAAGAACATAGGTGCAACAAACTAGGACATTTAGCTGGGTAGCTAAATATGGATAAATAGAGAGGAATCAAATTTACAGAAGCTTTCCTACCAAACTGCCCCGAGGTCATTCTTGCTAATCACAGCTGAGCAAGCAAATTGATATTTACAGGTCTCCCTCCACCTATGGTATATTTTACTGTATGTATATCATTTTTAAAAACTTTCCCATCCCAATTTACATCAACTGCAAACAACTTTATTATTTCACAATCCAGTGAAGCATTTCTTCATTCTCATCTTCAGTTTTTTTGGGGGTGGGGCCAAGATCATGCTACTGTCTCACAACCAACACAATCCAGAATAAGGTAGGTGTGTGTGTGGTGTGTGTAAATTAATAGAGTGTCCTATCAATGCCCTTTTATGTGCACGTATCTCAAAAACTAAAAAAAAAAGTTTCTCTGAAATATCTATCACAAGATTAGTAAATCTTACGGATCAGAATCTGGCGGAATCTACAAAGACTGTGGATAGTTCAATGTTGCTATTCATAAACTCCACAGTAGAAGATGTGACTAAGTCAGTGGTGATAGAGCAAAGACCAGTCTGACCTCAGACATATTCTGTCGTTTTAAAATGCATGAGACAAGGAAATCAACAAGATTAGGGGAACTGAAATTCTCCAGAGTCATTTCCCATGAGTCTTGCTCAGCAATTCCTGGCACACAAAAAAACAACAACAACAAAACTGAAGAACAGATAATCTGAAAAGCTGGACAAATCAGAAGCACAGATACCCTCAGAAAGAAACTATGCCTGGGGGGAGGGAATTACTTTGCATGTTCCCCATTTTAGAAAATAGGAAGCCAAGAGCTGTTCCCAGCAAGAGGGATGAGGAAATTTTGGTAGTGAACTATTCTGTCTGCAATACAGCCAGGCCCTTGACATAAAAGAAGGGGCCACATCAAGGTTATGTATTTTGGAGAGGTGAATAAAAAAAATCCACTGATGTCTGAAAACATCATCTGCTAGAAAGCAGTTGATTCAAAACGCATGCATGAATTGACAGACCCACAGGAATCCCCCTCCACCTTCAATCCCACCTTGCATAACCTAAATCACAGAAGATAGCCTTTTATATCTGCAGCACAGCCAAGATTTGAGCAGTACTTTCTGGAACTTCTAAGCTGTAAACTCTATTTAAGCTTTGTGCACCTCCATCAAGTCCCCAAGGCGGTAATAGGTAGAATTCTCCATTAACAAGGTTGCCTCTACCATTCAGATGTCCCCTCTCCCATCCAATATGCCAAAGACAACCTACCTTCAGCCGCATCTGTGCGGGGATTGGTAGTCTTGTCAGTGGCCGGCTCAGCTGCTTCAGTGGCCAGTGAACTGGTTGCTCTAGAGAAGTCACTGGCACCCTCGCTGCGGGTTGTTTCAGGGACACTTTCTCTGGAGCTGAAGCGGACGCGGGAGCTGGAGCGGGAGCTGAGGTCTGGGCTGGTATCTGACAGGCCTGGGATATCATCTATTTTAGTGGGAGTGACCATGAACCGGACAGAAGCCATCTTGACAGCCGGAATGGAAGGGGAGAAATAATTACTTCCTTGGTGACTTTAATCAAGACTTGCCTGGAGTGCTAAGCAGGAAGAGGAAGAAGACCACTCAAAAGAGCATACACCAACAGGGTTACCAAGTGCTCTCTCAAGAGAAAAATTCATGTCTCACATTTATTCAGAAATGGTCAGACACAACTTTGTATCTAGATATCAATGATTATCAGATGTATTTTCCACAAGCAGAGCTGAAGACTTAGTGAAGATGCTACCTAAGATTTTGTCAAGACAACAATTTTCATGAGTGATTAGTCTGAAGATTCCCATTTATCAGGCAAGTAAGGCAGTTTCCTGTTCAGAGGGAGCCTATGGATCTAAAGGAACGGTGACTGTAATATTTGTCTACCAAAGGGTCGCACTGCAAAACTCCTGGCATTAACATGAGTTGTAACAGACCGTCTCACAGATCCCGGTTAAGTTTTGTTTATGAGGCAAATATCTTTTGGCACAGCAAAATGCATAGAGGTAATTTCTTCCCGCCTGGGAAAATCTCAGTGCAAAGATCTGCAAAGCACACAAAAAGGCTAGAGGGTTCCTTGTGAAAGTTCAATAATAATCCACTTGTTTTCCAGTGTGACATGCAAGGAAAGAGGGTTTTCTTCATTGCTAATATCCCTTAGAATTCCGGCTTGGAAACAATTATTAAAGAACCTTCATATCTCAGTCCAAGGAGAAGAAATGTCCCAGTGCAAGAACTTTGAAAACAAAAACAAAAAGAAAGTGCTGTTATGATGTTGTCCCTTGTAAAAGTAATGCACAATTACTTCACAGGCTTCTGGTGGCTTTTCAAAGGTCCTGGTATGAGAAGATAACCCCTGGATGGGGCCTAGTACAAGGGTTTGCAGCTCCCCAGCAGCGTGAAAAAGAACGTTATGTTTCTTAGGTGGTCCTGGAGAAACAGAGTGAATACAGATATAAGTCTAGTGTCTTACACAAAATTGAAACTGCAGGGATGAGTCATTTCCACACAGGGACCCCGTGGTGTGTATTGCGCCAATCCCCCAAAGTTCCCACACTTGGGCACACACATGCTATCCCATAAGGACTCAGGGGCAGGTTCAAGACAGCGAGAGCAAGACTGTTCCCGGAGAGCCAAGTTTGGAAGCATGCATGCGCCACCCATTGTAACTCCAGAGGCAAGAGGAAATGTCAATTTGGCAGGGCCCTCAAGAGCGCAAAGGGGTGCGCATCTCCTGACGGGGGGAAGGGGGGGATGCTCTGCGAACCAACCGAAGAGGCAAGCGCATCAGAGAAGGCACCCAAGGACTGCAAGCAAGAGGGTGGTGCAAGGCTGAGTAATGCCAAGGGCAGAGAGGCAAACGGTGCGAGTGGCAGCATGCAAAGACCTCTCCAGCTTGCGCCAGGTGTGCAGGGCAAGGGTAGGTGGGGCGAGGAAGCTCTCCCTCACCCTAGCAAGCAACCCTGCCCCACATAAATTATTAGCCCCCCCCCCCCAAAAAAAGCTGAAGTGTGAGCCACTGTGAGAAGGTACAATAACTCTTGGAAAAGATGGGGAGGGAAAGGAGGTGGAGAAGAGGTGTGCGCTCCACACCTGCCCCGGTCACTGTGCAGAAATTGGGGAGGGGGTGATGTTTAAACTGCGCGTGCGCAGCCCTGTCTCTTTCGCCACCGCCACCACTAGCCCCTGGGTCGATGGGAGCCCCCCGAGAAAGTAAGAAGCGGCAGTTAAGTGACCGTTAATTGTTTACCTCAGGCGCGCGCTCCGCTGCTGCTGCTGCTGCTCTCGGAACGTTCCGAAGGGTCCCTCGCGCGCGTGCGCTGCCACCTCGGCCGCCGCTGTTATGATCGCCGCTGCGGTGGCGCCGGCGGCAGCTTGCAGGCAGCTCTAGCTCCTGCCCGCGCGCGCAGCTCCACTGCCGCTATCTCAGATGCCGGCTCGGAGGAGGAGGCGGGCAGCGGGCGGGCGGGCGGGCGGGGGCGGGGAGGTGGGGTTGGCGAAGCGTGTAACTCTCCTCGCTTGTCCTCATCCTCCCCCGTGCCCCCCTCCTCGTCCGTGCAGTTGATTCCCCGCGCGTGCGCAGGAGCGAGCAGCGGCTGCTGTTGCTGGGCTTTCATCTTCTCAGAAGAACCGGGGGCGGGAGGGAGGCGGGGAGAGAAATAATAAAAATTATGACAAAAAATAAAGACTTTTTTGTATGGCTGGCCCTGTGCAGTGTGGCTTCAGGGCAAGACTGCGCCTTTACACACACACACACACAACCCAACACAATATATATATATACAGTGGTACCTCAGGTTACAGACGCTTCAGGTTACAGACTCCACTAACCCAGAAATAGTACCTCGGGTTAAGAACTTCGCTTCAGGATGAGAACAGACATTGTGCAGCAGAGGCGCAGGGGCAGCAGGAGGCCCCATTAGCTAAAGTGGTGCTTCAGGTTAAGAACAGTTTCAGGTTAAGAACGGACCTCCAGAACGAATTAAGTTCTTAACCTGAGGTACCACTGTATCTCCACATGTGAAATATGAGGCTTGTGGCACCTTTAGAGGCAAGTGGCGTATTTTAAGCTTTCGTGGACTGCTGCAGTTGTGTGAATTTGAGGAACTGGGCTGCACACCACAAAAGCTTTATGCTGTAAAATATTCTTTTTTGCTGTCTGTCGTTGAGATGCCGCAAGGCACTTTCCAGTTCTCATTTAATTAATACTTATTGCACCTTCTTTTTCCTCTCCCAAGGATCTCCAGGCGGTGTGCCTGGTTCTTCCCTCCCACCTCATGTAATCCCAAACAACCCTGTGAGGATAGATTGCTACTGCAAATACAGTTGCTGGTTGGTTGGTTTTTTGCTTAGTACAGCTACCCACGCTGGAAAATGTAAAATATAAGCGCCAGTACCCATAAAACTGATAATATGCATTGTTCTATCGCCTTGTCAGAAGTTCAACCATATCCAGTTGTTGACCTGTATAGGATTTCCTTGCGATATTGAAAGTATAAATGGGGAGAGGGAGGGCAGTATTTCATAGGAGGGATATGAGAAGCTGGCAGGGGAGAAAATTAAGCATGGCCACCAACCTGGATGGCTTTAAAAGTGGTTTAGCCATCAAGGTTAGCTAGCAGTTAGGGATATGTTCTGCTTTCATTGCCAGAGGCAGTTTCCCTCTGAATGCTACTTGATGGGAAATGAAGAAGAAGAAGAAGAAGAAGAAGAAGAAGAAGAAGAAGGGTGTGGTGTGCTTATATGTGATCCACCGACACACACGTGGGGACCAGGAACCCCTGCATGAAATGGTTATTAGATATCAAAGTAAAAAGTTCTTCTGAACACAGAATGACCACAACTTGTATAAAAAATGTATCTGGAATAGACACAAAGCAGGGCTTTTATGTCAGTGATGCAGCTCAAGCCCTGAAACCTCTTAAATAACAAACTGACTTTTTGAGTTATTTATTATGCTTATTTATTCTACCTTTTCTCCAAGGAGCACAAAGCAGCACAGTTCTCCCCTCCATTTTATCCTCACAACTACTCTGTGAGCTGGGTTAAGCTGAGAGTGGTCCAAACTTACTTTGTGGGCATTAAGACTGGCTGGGGATTTGAGCCTGCGTCCTGCCCAGTGGAGTCCTATGCTCCCCGAAACAATGCACCACATTGGCTCGGAGTATAACCCTAACTGGGTGTTAGGGGAAACACGGAGAGGGATTCTGCATTTTGGACATGGTCACATGAGCCTAAGGAATATTCCTGACTACGGTGGTTCCCACCCTGCAGCAAAGTCAGTCATGTGCATTCTGCTTCTTGCACATCCCAAGCTCACGCTATGCATGCTTGAGGTCACAAAATTATTTCCATTTACACACCCTTGCCAGCAAAATGGCTGAATCAGCCTGAACAGCACAAGAGAACTGTGAGGCTGGGGGCTGATCTGGAAATTGTTAACTCGCTATGCACAGCCTCCCTTCAGCCCTTCTGCTTTTTGAGAACAAACAACAGAAGGCTTTCCATTTACAGCTTTTTGATTGGTTTCCCCTACTTCTGCTGTGGTTTCAGTGGCAGGATGTGAGCGAGCAAGAGGCATTTAAAAGAGCTGCCCTTGGGCTCTGACCAGCTGTAAACATCTCGGCTTTGAGACGGGAAATGGAGTGAGGCAACACAATGGCAGAGCATAAAATTCATAATGAGGGAGAAATCTTAATATTCCCCCTCTGAATTCCTGCTTATATGTTTGCTAACTAGGAGCAGAAAATGTGTCTCAGCAGGAACATGTGGCTAACTGTCTCACCAAAGCACAGGGCCTAAGCCTAGGTGGTTTTCTTCCTGAGGCTTCGTAGCAAATGGTGTTGCCAATGTTAAAATGCATAATAAGACAAGTGAAGTTATTTTGGCACCTGGCACAGAAAATCCCATAAGTACCCTTTCCCTTCCCACAAAAAAATGCAGTAATAATAAACAATTTACTGCCCTTTCACGATACCCCAAATTGGCAGCTGCCAGGACTTGCCCTACCAAAGCACCTTTGGTGTTCAACTATTTGGCAGCTTCTATAGGTCACTCCATTTTTTTAGGACAAAACCATCAAACCCTGACCAAAAGGGCTAGCATGGCTGAAAGGATGGTGATGAGAAAGGGACACTGTGTATTTGTATGTAAACCAGGAGTGGTTAATCTGTGCCCATATAGAGGATGGTAGACTGCAACTCCAGTCATTCCTGACTATTGGCTATGCTGGCTGGAGATGAAGGAAAATGAGCCTAACATTTGGAGGACCACAGATTCCCCCAAGCTATGTCCAAGACATATAGCAAGCAACGAGGGAGAGAAGCTCATCAAAATTACTCATAGAATATTTTTTCCAGCATCCCACTCTCAGGCAATATTACTTATTATTAAATTTACATCCCACCCTTCCTTCCAAAAGGAGTCCAGGGCAGCAAACATATCAGTGCAATGAAAACATCTAAAAATCATAGAGTTGGAAGGGATGCCAAGGAATGCAGTGCAGGAAACCTGACCCAGGCTATATGGGTTGAACCACCAGCCCATATAGCTGCATACTGGGAGAAGTCTACAGACTGCCACCAAGCTTACACTGACAATTAATAAAATATCATTCTGCAAGAGTTAGTTGATTTTTTTTAATTGTATGGTTTTATGTAAAGGATTGTTATAAACTACCCTGATCTTTTAAATGAACAGTATATGTAAATATTTTTATAAATCAATCTACTTAAAAGGCTTCTTCAAAGAGGAACCATAGAATCAGAGAGTTGGAAGGGACCACAAGGATCATCTAGTCCTACTCCCTACAATGCAGGAATCTTTCACACAACACTGGTCTCGAACCTACAATCCTGAGATTAATAAGTCTCATGCTCTACCAATTGAGCTATTCCTCAGGTAGTCTTCAGTAATGCCAAATAGACAATAGATGGTGCCAGTTTAATATTTAACAGGAGGTAATTCCAAGGAGTAGGTTCCTCCACTAAAGGCCCTATTCCTATATCATATTGAATGAACCCCTGGATGCTATCTGCAAAAAGCTGTCTCCTGCAGAGTGCAGCAGTCAGTTGGGTATATAAGGTATAAGAATATTGTAAAGAGAAATAAGGGACCTTTTTCATGTGGTGGTCCTGTAAGATTGCAAAAGCCTTATGGGAAACGATCCATAATGAATGGGGGGAAATGTTGAAAATAATCTGTTAAAAAAACAGTAGCTTTTCTTCTTAGTATACAGAAAAAATCTATTTCTGTATGCAGCCACGGTTGCCCAATGATATATGCCCAAAATTGGAAAGAGGAACTGGCCCCCGAAAGAGATGATTGGCAATTAAAATGGATGGAATATGCAAAGATGCCGAAACTTGCTGGAAGATTAAGAGATCTAGTGATACTTTTCGTAACAGAATGGGGGGGGATTTATTGAATATATGAAAACAAATTGTAAACAACTAAAAACATTAGCAGTATTAATATAAACATGAGCAGTAAGAAATTTAAAGGAATTATAAAGGATAAATTTGTAAAAAGGTTTAGATGTGCAGTAAAAAAATGACAGAAAAATAAAAATCCGCATAAGGGGAGGAAGGGAAGTTGCAGAAAATTTTATTTGTGTAGATTTATATTCATTGTTGAGTGCTGTAAAATAAAAAATAAAATAGGGTTTTTTTCCCAAGCAATCAATGAGAGTAAATGCAAAAAAGGGAAAAATGATTAAGAATATTATTTTAGACACCCTGGTCTGAAGTTGTTTGGGCTTTGGATACCAGCACCATGAATTTAGCCTGACTGCTAATAAGCATCCAATTCTTGCTTAATTTACATCATTAGACTTCAACTGGTGAATAAACACCCACTACTGTATCGTTGCCAGACTGAAGGTTGGTTACAGCAGCAGCCATAGAAATAGGTGGTAAAAAAATAAGAAATGGGTCCCAAAATGCATGTTTGGATTAAAGGTGAGCGTGGGTCTGGAAAAGTTGAAGCCTGCTGTCTTAGGAACTAACCCAGTCATCACAATCACTATAGGCAAGCGGTTCTGAGACCTCTTGATTAAAATGCCATACGAGAGATCCTTGACCAGATGCTCTGACCCTAATGGTAATTCCCTTTCTGCACATGTTCCTTTCCTAAGACTTTTCTGATCAGCAAGAATTCCTATCCTCCGATTAGAAAGCGGTGTCCAATAGTACACAGGGAGCTAGGAGACTGGATCTCCTTGCTGGATTCCCCACTGTGACTGATAAATGAAACACAATAGCTTACATCCAGCCTATAACCCAATGTTGCCTAGCAGCTATGTAAGTGACCTGCCAGGTGATTCATAACCTATTTGCAATCCCAGGCAGACAGCAAACTGGGCTTAGTCCCTTGACAAACATAGGTAGTGGAGCGCTATTAGGCCCAGTTATGTTGCCAGCCATGCAACCACTCAGTAAAGAGGCTGGTATTGTCTATCTGTAGGAATCGGTGTCGTTATTCTTCTCTGTCAGGCAAATAAGCTTGTATTTGATCTTTCAAATTTGAGCCATCGCTTTCCTCCACAGAATACCAATGCTAATCAGTACCGGTTACATACTGCCTCCCAGAGGAGAAAGCAACAACTAGCTTAAAAGCACTACCAAAAGAAAAGGAGACTAAGGAACAGAAGGCGCAAGAGAACACACATACAAAAACCCAACCAGCATGTTCTGGGGTTGCGTGCTTCATTTCTTTTCTCTTCATCTGTTGGGGCAAAAAAGTCTGTCATGCACACATCTAGTACATCCATCACCAACCTAATACCCTGAGGGTATTTTGGACTGCAACTCCCATCAGCCTCAGGTAGCACATTGGAGCTGTAGGCCAAAAACATCTGGATGGTGCTAGGTTGGCAAATATTACCCTAATACAGGCATGTCCAAAGTCTGTTTTGGGGGCCTAATCCAGCCTGCCGGTCGATTTAATCCGGCCCCCGAGGCAGTATATGTCCTGGGGTAAAATCCTAAAAAAAGCCCAGCTTTTTCACTTCATCAAATCTGGCCCTCTTTGAAAAAAGTTTGGGCACCCTTGCTCTAATATCCTACACTGAACATCTGTGATGGATCTGAATTGTTTGTGAGGCAGTATCAGTTTGCTCCTTCTCCAAGGAAACTCAGCTAGTGAGTGCTGCCAGGACTGTAATCAAAGCAATGTTAATGAGAAACAAGACAGAGCTATTGGCATGGTTCAGAGAATCCAGATGTTTGCAGAAGCACATTTTTGTTTTAAACAAACTAAGGGGGGGGGGAATCTTCTCCAAAAGAGTCCAATGAGTACAGTGGTACCTTGGGTTATAGACGCTTCAGGTTACAGACTCCACTAACCCAGAAATAGTACCTCTGGTTAAGAACTTTGCTTCAGGATGAGAACAGAAATCGCACACTGGCGGTTTCAGGTTAAGAACGGACCTCCAGAACGAATTAAGTTCTTAACCTGAGGTACCACTGTACTGGCTATAGAAAGGAGATTGTAAAAGTGGAAGAGGGAACAGAAAGAGAAGTGGAATGCCTTCCTAGGAGAGACCTTGAACATGAGCACTCCTCTTGGGATATTTGGAGAACTAGTTTCCCCACTTCTGAGATATATAATTGCTTCTTCCCTTTTCAGATTAGAAGCCCCCCTCTGCTTTGTGATCCACTACACAAAATGACCCCCCCCCCCAATATCAGATGCTTTGCTAGAACCAAATCATTCCAGGTTTCCTACTCAGACAACACTACCAGCATTCTTATGTTAAAGGAATAAAATGAAATATTTCATTTGCTTTATTTCCAGAATCAAGGGGGCAAGCAGGTGCAACTGAAGGAATTCAAGCTCATTTGAAGATTGCAGGAGTTCCCTCGCACATCATTAGTGGCTCTCTAGAAGTCCGAGTGATAAAGTGGAATGAAGAAATGCAGATCTGGTGCTTTTGTTTTCTGTGTCAACATCTTCGAGGCTGCTTTGGAGCTGGAAGCTTGTCTCATCTCCATGGGCTGCAGAGGTCCCTACCAGAACAGATGACAAGCAGTTTACACAACGAGCCGAGGCTGCTGGGTCATCAAGACTCCAAAGCGTTTCTTGATGGTGATCCTGTGTCGGGAATATTTGTCATCTGGAGAAAAGCGAGCAGGATGGGCTGAACACGTTGGCTGGCCAGTGGGATCCGCCTTCTGCAAAGCAGGGAAGAGAAGGCACAGCAATTTGTGAGCATACAAGTCTTGGTTTCAAGTGTGTGTGTGTGTGTGTGTGTGTGTGTGTGTGTATATGTGTGTGTGTGTGTGTGTACAGTGGTACCTCGGGTTACATACGCTTCAGGTTACACACTCTGCTAACCCAGAAATAATGCTTCAGGTTAAGAACTTTGCTTCAGGATAAGAGCAGAAATCGGGCTCCAGCGGTGCGGCAGCAGCAGGAGGCCCCATTAGCTAAAGTGGTGCTTCAGGTTAAGAACAGTTTCAGGTTAAGTATGGACCTCCAGAACAAATTAAGTACTTAACTCGAGGTACTACTGTATATGTATGTGTGTAAACATTGTCAGCTGACATTAAGAACAACAACAATATCCCACCAATCTTGGCTTAAATGTGTATGTTAATATTGGCAGTCTATATGTGAGCAACTACAATCCTAGAAAAACCAAACCAGCCCTAAAAGCTACACATTCCATCTTAAAATCACTTTTATTTTCTTCATGTCCAACCTTTCTTCCAAGGTACTGAAAAGGACATACATGCTTCTCCTCTTCCCAATCTGAGCCTTGCAACACTCCTAGACTGCCTTTCATGAAATCAAAACAAGGCATTCCCTACCCACGTGCTTATATTCTAAGAAAGAAACAAGTTAATAAAAATACAATTTTTCATGATCGCGAGAACTCCCCCATGTCTCTTTTCTTAAGATTTCAACAGACCACTTAGACCTGTACTGTACAATCTTTTTCCTCCTACACTCCTCCCCAATCCATTCACGAGACCAAAAACAAGTATTTAATTAACTTAAGGGGGGGGGGGAATACACAAACGAAAGCAATGCAATTACCACAATGTTAAATTATGATCTGGGTATCAAAGTAGCATGCAGATTTTGCACAGATAATTCCACATTTAAACCAATGACGATCTTTAAAAGAAACAATAGGGAAAGAAGATTAATTGCAGCCAGATATGGGTGGCTAGGGCAACCCAGCCATATAGGTGGGGTATAAATAATAAAATTATTAGTGTATTAGTATTAGATGGAGCATAACAAAAATTGATATGCATAGCATCTGGATTTGGGGGGCATCAGGAAGAAGAAAGGGACTAAGAATTTGGGGGGGGGGCGGAGAGACAAAACGCCATTAAAGTAAAATCCTTACCTTGAGAGTGTAGACCCTATTTCCTTGTTCATCGAGGTAGTACTGCAGAAACATTGCTGCGGGTTATGAAAGCGTTAGCACTATACCTGCAGACGGATTAAAAGAGCTTCCTCCTCCCGATAGACACGCGCGTCCATACAACCCACGTGCGCATTAGCCCCACCCACTTCCTCTCCAGCAGGATGCCTTAATCTGCCAATGAAGGAGCTCGTAAAGAAACCGGGCATTCTGGGAGTTGTAGTCTTTCGGCTTCAGAATTCCCGATTCTCATACAGTACAGTACTCCGCTCCAGGAGTCATTGTTGGTTAAATGCATTGTGGGAATTGTAGTCTATCTGCTCTAGCCACACACACTAGACTCAAATCTAGAATTATATTGTACAGTTGGAAGGGACTCCCGGTGTCATCTAGTCCAACCCCCAGCAATGCAGGAATCTCAGTGGAAGCATCCATGGCAGATGGCCATCTAACCTCTGTTTAAAAACCTCCAAGGAAGGAGAGCCCACATCCTCCCGAGGGAGACTGCTGCACTGTGAAACAGCTCATACTGTCATAAAGTTTTCTCCTCAGGTTTAGTTTGGGGTTCCTTCCTTGTCATTTGAATCCATTGGTTCCAGTCCTACCCTCCAGAGCAGGAGAAAACAAGCTTGCTCCATCTTCCAAGTGCCAGCCCTTTAGATATTTGAAGCTAGCTATCCTTTCTCCTCTCAGTCTCCTCTTTTCCAAGCTAAACATACCCAGAGTTCCCTGTTGAAAGTCTGCATCTTTCTCTACTAAAAGCACCTCTACAAATAATGTGTTGACTGTACCTCTGTAGAAGGGGGTGGGCAGGTGGGTACAGGTGCCTGGGGGTAGGGGTGGGGCAGGTACCCAGAGGGCCCTGCCAGAGGCCTGCCGGACTTAACACTGTCATGCCAAAAAAGCCCTGTGCCTCCCAGCTGACTGGGGACTCCTGCCCAGGGCCTCAGACAAGCTCTGCATGGACTTCTTCAGGCTCAGGGCCACATTACCTTGTGGGCAGCCTTCCAGGGGCCGTATGCCATCAGTGGTCAGGGCACGAGTCAAAAGTGTGCAGAATAGTAAATGTAAGGTTTGCATATTTAAAGTAGAATTATTTTTGTACCCTGTTCTATCCTCCCTCCAGATATCGTCAGAGTTCAAGGACACATACCTGCCAGGTGAAATCACAAAGAGGGTGTTAAGCGAGGACAGGTGTGGCCTACTGAGACAAGGAGCGCCTTGGGAGCATTCATCCTGATCGGTTTGCAAGGAGGTTAGATCACGTTGCTTCAAGCAATTGCTGTTCCCAACCTTTCCTCTGCATTTCCCTGTCATGACAAACAAACACCTCGAAGGGCCCAAAGGCAAGCTGAGTAGCCTGATTCTAAGTGGCCAAGAGGCAGGCACAGGATCCCAGCAGGAGAGGGCAAAGGAGGAGTTTCTGAAGTGCTGGGATGTCAGGGTCGTGGGTTTGAGCCCCATGTTGGGTAAAAGATTCCTGCTTTGCAGGGGGTTGGACTAGATGACCCTCGTGGTCACTTTCAACCCTACATTTCTTTGATTCAAACCAGATGTTAAGCATGGGATATAAGCAGGAGCCCATAGATGGCCAAACAAAGTTTTATGTGCAGAGGAGAGGACAAGACATAGGCGTAGTTGTGGGGATGGCTGTATGTCAATGGGGTTCTAATAAGCCTCAGAGCCAAGCCATATAGAATAGTTAAACCAAAGAATTAAGAGGGGAGATAAAACAGGAGGCGGTAATTTAAGAAGGCCTATCAAGTTCTCATTTGGGGATTTCGAGCATGGTGGCATCTGTTTGCTGGTGATACCTGCCTGGGCTTCTCTTTTACATCTTAGTCAGGTGTGGCTGTGCCAGGTGTGGCTGTGCAATTCTTGCATCGTTGCCTGGATGCAGTCAGGGTAAATAACCTGAAACTGAATCCCAGCAAAATGGAAGTCCTGTGGGCAGGTAGTTCACGTGTCTGGAAATGGGAAAGGTCTTCCAGAACTGGACAAAGTTGCACTCCTTGAAAAGGAGAAGGTATAGTCTGGGAGTGCTCTTCCATCCATCTTTATTGCTGGAGGCACAAGAGGTCACAGTGTCTAGGAGGGCCTCCAGACCTAGATAAGGATAGCCTAGACAAGGATAGCCTTGTCATTGTGACTCATGTGTTGGTAATGTCAAGGCTGGACTGTGGTAACATGCTCTGTGAAAGGCTGCCCTGAAGGCTAATCCAGAAGTGCCAGATGCAGCAGCTAGGATGAAGAATGGGGCATTCTTTAACACCGACTTTACTCCAGTCTTAAAGCAGCTGCACTAGCCAATAATAATATGCTGCTGGGCAGGTTTAAGGTTTTAGCATCGACTTAATAAAATCCTCCCAAACGTTGGACCAGGCTGTTTATCCATATTAGCCTACCCAATCACGAAGCGCATTAGGGGAGGGCCTCCTGGTTGTACCGTAAACTGCAGAGATTTTTACTGAGGAAACTAGGAAGACAGCCTTTTCAGTTGTGACACCCTCTCTATGGGTCAATTCAAAGGGTTTGCTCTGGAAAGAACTTGCTTGGATACAATTCCTGGTTTGCAGAATAAAGCAGAAAACACACACACACACACACACACTGCCCAGGTGAAACTTCTGTCAAATCATCAGACCCGAGAGAGAATTCTTCTGGTCTCTTCCAACTCCCCAGTTCTATGATTCTCAGATTCTCAGTACCTTCTCAAAACTTTTATTTCCCAAAGTTCCACAGGGGAAGCCATGGCAGTTAAACAGTTTCAAACTGGTCAAGATTTGTTGCTTGTTGCCCTCAAGTGGCATAACCCTGTGCTTGCATCTGCTGCCCGATGTCAGAGCAGACACAAAACAAGTCAACAGGCACCTCACAAACAACTACTGTATTGCTATTTTAATTTGGGCTGGATTTGGGCAGGTAGCACCTCTTGCATCATTTCTGGGGACGTGGGTTGGGAGAGGTGTGTATCTTTGGTGTGGACCAATGCTGGTCAGATTCCCCCTGTCGCTTTTTCATTTTCAAATGTCTATAGACAGAGGTAGGATGATCAATTGATAATCAGGAAAAATCATGCCCAATCTTTACAACAACAACAACAATATTTTTATTTATAATAATAGGGTGGGTTGGAGACATCATCAAAAGAAGTGTTTTGCAGCATGGAGATTGTCACCTGTTTGTTATCTCTGCAGATCCTGCTGTTGTTAAAGCCCCAGGAGCGGGAGCCAATAGAAAGGTTGACAGCCCACATTGGAGGTAATGCTAAGATCGAGTGGAACACCTGCTCCTTGTGGAATCCATTAACAGCCCTTGCACATGCGGATACTCAGGAAACAGTATGAAGATGAAATCAGATGTAGCATGCAGAATAGAGATCAGGCTTGCAGGTTAGAACTTTAACTTCCTCCCCCTTATTGGAACCCCCAAGGTGTCTAGGTTCTGGAATTGTTATCCTTCAACCTTCGCACCTAGAGTTGAGTCAACAATGATGGATCTTCTTGGAAACCAAATGGCATCATTGTGAACTTCCCAGAAGGACCTGTATCCGATTCGTTTCTGTCAACGATCCCACAACAGGACTTCACGGAGCAAACAGAGACAGGGCCCCAGTTCCTTTGAACAGCTCTCTTTGATCCATATTCCTTCTCCCATAGGGCCATGGCCTCTCAGGCCCACACCCCGGGCCCTGCCCCACCTTCCTGCCCACCCAGCGCCCCCTCGCTGCTCTTGCCCGCCTTCCCTGGGACGGCTCTGCTCGTGACCTCAGCCGATGCCCCGGGGAGCAAGCTGATCATCAAGTTAAAAAGAGAAGGCCCAATGATGGGGGGCGCTGAGGAAATACCCCGGACCCAGACTTTCTTTCTGACAGGGATGCCACTGGGCTGGGCCACCCAGCGTCGGGATGGGCCAGCAGGCCCCGGCATCCGCACAGTGTTGCTGGCGAAAGCTGGCGAGGAGCCAGGTGGTAGGAAACAGAGAGTGCCAGAGGCCATGCCATCTGCCCGAGCGCCCCCTCCCAGTGATGCCTCCTTTGCCTGTACCTCCAAGGGGGTTTATGAGAATTATCGGCGTTGGCAACGCTACAAGGCCTTGGCCAGACGCCATTTCCCTGCCACGCCTGATGCCGAAGCTCTCGCCTGTTTTTTCATGTGAGGGTCTTGGTGGCAAGGATCATTTGGGGATAGTAAGCAGATAGCAAACTGTGAGGATTGGCAGGGGGATTGGTCAGCCTTGGGTTACTATTGATTGAGACAGCAAAAGCATTGGTACTGAGATGTGGGATCCCACTGTTTTCTAAAGGCACTCAATCCAACAAACACAGACTGGTTGAAGTTAGATGGAAGGCCATGAGTCGTGAGCAAAATGAGTTTGGTGGCAGAACTCTGCACACAAAATAAGGATTTGGGAGTTCTGAATGTTTCTCTTTATGAACCCTGAAGCCCTGGTTGAAAACTGAACACTTATCCTAACTTTGCCAACACAGGACCTCATGGCAATTCCCATTTTATACCCTGGGGAAATTGTTGAAGTGCGGTATCAACTCACACAGCCATCATCTTAAGGGCTAGTTTTTCCTGTTTATCAGCAGAATCAAGAAGGAACCCCCCACCTGACCACACTGCACTTGAATATGCATGCACATTCCCCTGTGTAAAACACATTTCAATTAGAGTAGACATGCATTCCAGGACCTGCAACCTGAAGTAGTATAATTAAAACCAGGGAGTGGGGTGAGGTAGCTTTAGCACTTAATTCTGCTCATTTCATAAGCTGAAAAGTATTGACAAATTGCAATCAGAGGTTGCTACAACTGCTCAAAGTTCCTCCGTTGCAGAAAGGGTACTTTCCAAAGTATTCAAACCCATGTACCAGTGTAACAACAACAACACTCCTTGGCACCTATTTGAAGGTCGTCTCCTCGTCTTCTTTTAACCACTAGGCTATACTGCCTATAAGGGATGCAGGTGGCACTGTGGGTTAAACCACAGAGCCTAGCACTTGCTGATCAGAAGGTCGGTGGTTCGAATCCCCGCGACAGGGTGAACTCCCATTGCTTGGTCCCTGCTCCTGCCAGCCTAGCAGTTCGAAAGCACGTTAAAGTGCAAGTAGATAAATAGGTACCGTTCTGGCGGGAAGGTAAACGGTGTTTCCATGTGCTGCTCTGGTTCACCAGAAGCGGCTTAGTCATGCTGGCCACATGACCCGCAAGCTGTATGCTGGCTCCCTCAGCCAATAAAGCGAGATGAGCGCTGCAACCCCAGAGTTGGCCACGACTGGACCTAATGGTCAGGGGTCCCTTTACCTTTTTTATACTGCCTATACTGTCAAGTGAGGTTAAGGAGCTAAATTGGGGTTAGAAAAGGCTCCATAAATGTCATGATGGTCAAAGTTGTGGGTGGTTGTGGTGGTGAATGGCTATGAACTACACCCAAATGTGTAAGCACATTTAAAGCACATGGCTTCTCCCAAAGGAACTAGGGAACTGTAGCTTGTTAAGGGTGTGGGGAATTGTAGTACTGTGAGGGTTAAGCTACAGTTACCAGGATTCTTTGGAGAAAGTCATTGCTTGTTGGGAAGCAAAAGATATGGTAAATAAAAAGAATTCCCTGGATGCCTAGATCCAAGTTTGGAGAAATTTAAAACCACATAAGTGTGGAAATATAGGTTGCTTTAAAATATTCCCTTCTAAGTTGCTTCCAACATCCCCCTCTATCATAGAAAGAGACCATGTGTATGGTAAGTTTTAAAAAGTTTACTTATTCAAAGGTCAGATTCATGTGCTTTCCCATACAGCAGTAAGAAAACACAGGCTGTCAAACTTAGTTTCCAAAGTGGTGAATGATTCTAATTTATTTGCATAGAAACACAAAGATGGCTTGCTTGAGCCATGCAATCTGAGCTTGGTAACCCTTCCCCAAGGTGAGGGGGGCGTGACCTATCTAAGCTTGACAGCACATCTTACTCTATGGTCTTAACCCCTTCATGAATTAGACTTAAGCATGCTGATTATATGAGGACAGTTATGCCACAGCCATGTGTGTTAAATGTGCTTTAGATTTTTGGTGTGGGTGTGACCATAGAGGCAAGGATTGCTGTTCACATTTTAGAAGCTTTGCTCTCACTGATGTGACATCATCGTCCTGCCCTTGCAGCCCCGTCCTCCGCTCACTGGCACGCCTGCGTCCCGACATGACCCTGGAAGATGGGGTTCCCCGTGCCGTGCAAGAATGGGAGCACAGCAGCAACTTTGAGCGCATGATCTTCTATGAAATGGCAGAAAAGTAAGAGTTCCCTACTCACATATGGGCTTACGGGCGGCTGGCGGGTGAAGAGGGTCCCTTCATTTTGACTTCGCCCTCCCTCCTCTGCCCTTCCCTTTCTCAGGTTCATGGAGTTCGAAGCAGAAGAGGAACAACAGATCCAGAAGATGAAGCTCTTGGCCAGTTGCGCTCAGTTCCAGGCCCCAGCTCCCAAACCCAACAAGCCACCTCCATCCCCTGCCCCTGAGTCTGGGCAGCAGCAAGGTAGTGTCTTCCTCCCACAATCCTCTGCATTTTGAGCAAAACCCTTACCCATCTAGACCAACTATTGGCCAACAGGGGTGGCTCCTAGGAACTAGTAGGGCAGAAGGCAGAGAATTCAATGGTAGGTGGAGGCAGAACCAAAGACGGCAGAGCC
The DNA here is from genome assembly GCF_964106645.2 of Podarcis pityusensis. NCBI lineage: Eukaryota > Metazoa > Chordata > Lepidosauria > Squamata > Lacertidae > Podarcis > Podarcis pityusensis. Next base: position 42,890,795 of record NC_138038.1, on the reverse strand, counting down.
AACCAATTCTAGTGTCTTCCTCCCCACTTCCTCCTCCCTGCTGAATTCTACAAGGGGCAACTCTGGGGCTAAGGAGAAGGAAGATGGCAGCTTGGGCCACCCGCTAGATTGATTGTAAGTCAGAAGGCAGGCAGGTGAGGGCTGACTGAAGGCAGACAGAGGTTGGTGGGGCAGTGCCCTGTTTTGACCTAATGGATCAGCATCCAAGGCCAATAGGAAGAGGACCTGATGGGGAACTAGTATGCAAATGGCTAATGAGCTCCTTTTCTTTCCTCCCAATAATAATAATAAATTTAATTATTTATAGCCCGCCCATCTGGCTGAGTTTCCCCAGCCACTCTATATTGCTTCCCTGTCTGGCAAGTTTTCACCCCAGGCATCCAGTACGCCTTTGATCATAAAACCCCACATGGAATTGACTTCCTGGTTCATTTTACACACCGTCTCCATGTGCTAATTCTTCCCTATGCCCAGGAGACTGTGTGGTGCTTATTTTAAAATCGCAACTCTGAGCCATATTCTGCTGCAAGAAAACCCGACTTTATGCAGATTTCAATACATTTTATTTGCATACATATATATATGCAGATTTAAATACATTTAACTCTGTTTGCTGTGCAATTGATTCCGGTTCCCTTAGTTATGGGATGGAGCTATGCAGCAGCCCTGAGCCCACTTAAATCCTTGCTTATGCTCCTCTCCCCATGAGCCTTGCCTTCTGAGACACCGTCTGGCATTGCCAGCATATTTTTGAGCACTTCCTCTTAGCAAGAAGATACCGAGAGCAGGGGTCACCAACCATTTTAGGCCTGTAAGGATATGCTGGGGGGTACCATCCCCTCTCACTATTCCAGGCCTAGGCAGAGATCAGCTGCTGCAGGCCCTCTTGGCAGAGTGCTAGCTGTTCTCCCAGTTGCCAACCCAAAGGCAAAAAAGGGTGGGTGGGGAAAGCAGGGCCTGATGGCAGCCCATCTCCTCCCAAAAGTGGAGTAAACCTGTACCCATCAGGAAATGGCTACACTCCTTTTGAACTACTGTGATAGGTCAGCAATGAGTTGCACACGCCATTCGAGTTCACCTAGCCCAGTGTACTCATGTAGGATTGACTTCATGATCTCCATGCTTCCCCCAAAGTCTACATCCCCAAGAAGTCAGCTTCCAAGAGCCGCCAGCCTCGGCGTCGCCAGCGGCGTCCGCCCAGCACTTCCACCCCAGGAGCGCCCAGGGAGATCCCTGCCGAGGCGGTGCACCAGTATGCTGAGATCATGGAAGGCCTGGACACGAGTTGGGAGGAGGAAGAGGACGAGAAGAAAGAACAAGGGGTGTGCAGCAACCCCCAAGAGCAGGAAGAGGGGGCCTTCCCAGATCCTGCCCTGCTGCAGTATATCGATCAGTTATGTGATGATGAAGAATTTGTATGTAAGGTAAACAGCAGTGGCGTTTGCTTCATGGGAAGGAGCAAATGTAAATCTTGCAACCCTTCTCTCAGCCCCTCTCAAGGCTGTTGGTTTTTTTGCATGTATACTCTGCAACAAGTCACTAATACAATAATAGTGCATTAATGGCATGTTGATACAGGACCGCCCACACATCATTCTGATTTATTAGTTGTTCTGCAATCCTTCCCCAGTGTTACTGCATTATTGCTGTCTAGAGGGGCACCACTTGCACTGTAGCGGAACGAAAGAAGGACAACAAACAAACCGGAATATTTGTAGAATGAAAAAGTTACAGGATTTCAGGAGGGCCATGCACTAATAAAGGAGTATGTCCACCCAGAAACCCTTTTAAGTACAAACAACATTGATAGCGGAATCGTGTATGATGGCCTTGATACCATCATGGGCACACATTATCATGAATGCACCATAAGAAAGGACGCCTGGAGGGAGCCATAATACGATCATCATCATCAGGGTAAATCCTACTAGATGATAAAAAAGTGGCAGCCAAACACACAACAAACACATGGTTAGCATCCAGCACCAACTTTGACTTTTGTGTCTTGTAGCTATAATAGCACAAGCCCAGCTTTAATGCACTACTGAGTGTTGCTAAGCAATTGTCCAATGGAGCTTTGTATTTTACTCCTCCCTTTATTACTAATCTCTATCATAAACAGATATTTGTAGTCCTCCTCCAGCCTGCTGCCCTCTAGAGATTCTTGGACTGCAGCTTCTATCATCTCCAACCATTGGCCATGCTGTCGGAGGCTGATGAACGTTAGAGTCCTACACATCTGGAGGGCACCAGGTTGGGGAAGGCTACTCTAAATCCACACCTGTGCCTTGGACCACAGCATTCCATATGCTGAGTTTGTCTTCCTTATCCATTCATCAAGCCACTTCCTTTCCCTGCTTCATGTCTCCACCACCTGAACCTGACCTTAGCTCCACTAACCCTTCCCCTCTTAGAATTCAGCGGTCTCTACCCACCATTTTGGTCTTACCCATCCATGGCACGTTGGAAACTCCTCTGCTGACAAAGCCTCTCTTCCCCAAAGCCTGCATCTTACCCCTCTCTCTGCTGAGTGATGGCAAAAGCCCATGGGGTCCCGGGCACACATACAGGGTCTGTGTCCCTTTGGAGAATAGAAGACACAGTGGAGGCTGTTGTGCCTAAAGAAATATGATTTATTCACCTATTTACACTTCCAGTCTGTGTGGAGGGAGTTCATATCTTACTGCATACACATTTCCATAGGCAGCAGCGCAGGGAACCTTCAGGGAACCTCTCTCCAAGATCGATCTCAGCCCCTTTCTCCCCTTTTTCTTCCTATAAAACCCTTCCCCGCCCCCTCCAGAGTTACCCTGGCAGCTTCCCCAATCCCTCTGTTCACACCTGGAGGGAAGAGGTTAATGGCCCTTTAGCCATATCTCATCTCACAAGATTGGTTTGCATAAGCCAGTCCAGGAATTCCCTGCAGTTTATGTTTTAATCCATTTCCCAATGAATCAAAATCCTAGCATTTCTTCATTCCTAGGTTTTAGGGGGATCTCTCCCCTAACCCAGATCTTTAACAGTATTTTTAAACAAATGAGTTATTACATTATCTCTTGGGTGAGGATTGGGCATGCAAACTTTTGCTCCTTTTCAGCCAGGCTCAATACTACAAGCCATGATGCTTCCCCTTCCTCTCCCCAACAGGTTGAAGCTGTCATTCATCCACAGTTTATGGCTGACTTGCTGTCTCCAGAGAAAAGCCAGGATCCTCTAGATCTGATGGAGGAATTGGCGGAGGAGCTAAATTTAACACCCAACCAGGTAACGCATGGAATTAGAATGGGGTGGGAATCGGGACACGTGGGGAGTTTCAAGGCTGCAGCTTGAGCCTGCTCATGTGGCCAGTTCAGACCACGGCAGCCGTGGTTATGTCAGCTTCGCCACTGTGCCTTCTAGCCACAGCAGCCTGTGGTTTGGAAGTCTTGCGCAGAGAGGTGTGTGAAACATGTGGAAAAGACAAAGAGGCCTCGTTTCCTGTTTCCATTTGAAAGCTGCTGTTTGGTCAGAACGGCCATGGTGCAAATTGGAGGACTATCTCCTCCCCTTCACCACTGTCAAGACTGTCCCAACCATTTTGTGTTGGTTACTACCCATACAACTGGAAACTGACCATAACACTGAATGGGGACATAGCATATTTTCCATCATGCATGGAATCCTATTTTTGCCACATCAGTGCCCATAAAGTGACATTGGCAGTGGCCTTTGAAAGGCCAGACCAGAACTCATTCCCTCCAAAATAGGCACATCCTATCTCATGATGATGGTGGTACTGTGCTCATCTGACTGGCCCAGCCACTTTGGGTGGCTTTCAACATATTTAAAACATAATTAAATATTTAAAAACTTCCCTATAAAGGGAATATGTCTTCTAATGGCCTTCAATGAAAATAGGGACATCGTAAGGAAAAGTGGGACCTTCTGGGGTCAAATCAGAAACCAGGATGGCTTCTGTAAATCCGGGACTGTCCCTGGAAAATAGGGACACTTGGAGGGTCTGAATCTGCACATGGCTGTGGAGGCACAGAATTATCCCACTACGGGGCTGAGCTGAGAGGCAGTGCTGGCAAGACTTTCCCCATAGCTACTCTGAATTGATCCTTTTTCCTTTCTGTCTACAGCTTACAGAGAAGAGACTCCTGGCGCTGTCGGAAGAAGAAAGGGAGCCCTCTGTCTACCCTACATCCCATTCTGACTCCACCCCCTCGCAGTCTGAGGAAGAGGACGAGGTCAGTGGTAATGGAAAAGGAGAAGATGCATCGTGCCATGCCCTGAAGAGGCCTTTGACCAGCAAAGTCATTAGAAGCAACCAGCCAGAATTGCCTATGCCAGCCACCAGTTCCCCACTGGCACATCATTCGCAGCAACGAGGCTTTCCACCAAAAGCGGAGAGTTCTCCTCACAAATGTGGCATCCAGGACTCTCAGGAAGCAAACCTGCTACTCTCCCTGAAGAGCACAGTTGAAGAGGAAACCCAGAACTCACAGGGACGAGGCCAGGTTCAAAGTCATGGAAGCTCTTCTCATAGCCAGTGGGCCACACTGGAAGCTACTCCTGGTATAACAGGAAACGCCAGCATTACTGGGAACTTAACATCCGAAGGGGACAACAAAGCCAAGCAAGGTATTGCAAGGCCCCATGCCTTGGAACATTCAAAGCAAGATGGCGGCCAAGAAGGAAAGGTCAAGCAGCATGCTACAGGGCAAGGCAGCCTTGCTGTCAAAGGACAGTTCCATAATGGGATGGAGCTGGTTTGGAATAATCTAGAACCACCCCACAACAAATGTGAAAAACAAGATGGTATCCAACGAGGGGAGGTCAAATGTCTAAAGAAGGCTCATGCTATCTGGAAAATACAGGAAGATGATCCAAAAGGGACCGACCATGATCGTCAAGGCCTAAACAAAATGTTATTAGAAGATCACATAGCAGCAGAAAGGACTCTTAGGGTGACTTTGAATGGGCATGGGGGACAAAATGTTGACTCTGCAGAAAAGGCCAGAGGTCAGCTCCAAGTTCAAAGTAATAGGGGGCTGAAGGAAATCTCCAGTAGAAGAGAACTTGACTGTCAAGGTAATGAGATGACATCTCACCCAGATAACCAGATAAAACAGGAACTCCTGCAGGCTGAACGTGAAAAGCAAAATGGCTGTCAAGGAGAAGTAGCCAAAGATCAACTCCAGTCCCAAGGCATTTATAGAGGGGCAAAACCTACCTCTAATGTAACTGTAACTCAGTTTGGAGGCATCAAGCCATGTGGGAAAAGCTCAGCAGTGCAAGACAGTCTAGCATTGAGCCCCTCTGGACATGGGAATCATCTCAATGGCCAAGAAGCACAGGTCAAATCTCAGAAGAAGCCAGAGGCTAACTGGAAGCAAATGGCAACGACATCAGTAAAGGACAATGGCTTGGTCAAAAGTGTACAGTTGCCTGCAGATAATGTATCATTAGAGAAACAACCAATTTCCAGTAGACAAGATGGCCAACAGTCCATTGACTCACCCGTGTTGGAAACAGATGAAGGAACTAAAAAGTCACATGTTGAACCCAGCCAGGGAAACAAACAGAAGTTGACTTTATCCAATTCTAGTCGGATAGGGTTGCTTGAAGAGCAGCCCACAGGCACAGATTCTGAGCATGTGCCATATTTCACCCTCTCAGTTCTGGAGCCTCAATCTCCAAGTATCCAGAAGTGCGCTGAGATATTCCAGAAGTCTCAGTGGCCACTCACAGATCAGTGCAAAGTCACGCCTTGGGTGGAAAACCTTCCAGATGACAAGCAGAACCCAGAGTCCATGCCAAACCCTTCAAGCTACGTTGCCACAGTGGAAGCTGATGGAGACAGCTGCAGTCCAGCTGGAGCTCACACTCCTGTGGCTGCCAGTTCTGGGAAAGGGGGAGCAGCGTTTCCACTATCACAAGGTGGAGGAAGCAGTGGAGGCAGCTATGGAAATGATGAGCCCAGTCAGAGATCTGAGTCTAGAGATCTGCTCCCTTCTAAAGCCCACAGGGGGCTCATCAGTTCAGAGAGTAACGCAAAGAACCCGAGTAAGGGGGAAGGGGGAGATTTGCTTGAGAGAGTCTCCGTGGCAAAAGACCTGCTTCCAGAACTCCCCGGAGGAAGCGTGGAAGACATCCTTAAATATGGCGCTAAAGAAGACGACGAAGAGGAGGATGAGGAGCTATCTAGCTTCTCCTCCTTGCTTGCTTCCAAGCTCAGCCTCTCCCCTCACAGTGCCCTTGCGCCTCTCACAAGGGAACAAGGGGACACCCTGTCCTCCTCACCCACAGATGCTGGGAAGCAAGGTGCTAAGACAAGGCATTCCACGAGGGCGCAGGTGCCCCAGAATTCCACCACCCCACCAAACAGGAGTCCGGAAGCCAGCACAGCCACCCAGCACAGTCACAAGAGAAAGAACAATGGCTCAGGTACACGGAGGAGCAAGCGCCTTCGCAACCAGTAGCAGTGCTCCTTTCTTTCAATGGAGGCTAACTCTAGCAAACCCTGGGAAAGTCTCTTAAAGTCCCCATTTTGGCAGCTGCCACCTGTGCTGAGATTTCAGAGCCCCGCCATTACTCAAAATAGTACGAGTAACAGGGAAAAAGACTGCCGAAATACCTTGACCGAGTCACGATCTGCCTAGATGCGCTTCCCATGGGACTTGACAGAGACCCCCTCCCTGCATTTGTTCAAATTTCTTAGCAAATTAAAAGAGATATAGAATCCAACTTGCTTGGCTGCAAGCCTGGCTCTGAAAGCTCCACCTTAGAGACTGCTAGCTTGCCTAATATTGAACTCATGTTATCCTGTGCCGATCTGTTTTGGAATTGAAAAGGAAGGCAGTGCTTGTTTCTGCATACCTGTGGAAACATATACAGTGGTGCCCCGCAAGACGAATGCCTTGCAAGACGAAAAACTCGCTAGACGAAAGGGTTTTGCGTTTTTTGAGTCGTTCCGCAAGACGAATTTCTCTATGGGCTTGCTTCGCAAGACGAAACGTCTTGCGAGTTCTTGCGAGTTTGTTTCCTTTTTCTTAAAGCCGCTAAGCCACTAATAGCCGCTAAGCCGCTAATAGCCGCTAAGCCGCTAATAGCCGTGCTTCGCAAGACGAAAAAACCGCAAGACGAAGAGACTCGCGGAACGGATTAATTTCGTCTTGTGAGGCACCACTGTACATTTGATTTTAAAATAAAATTAAATAGGGTTTGTGTGTGTAATAAAACAGAAGAGCAACCCCAGCCTGAGACAGGCCTGCATTCAGTGGTTTCCAAGCCTATAAAATTTTGAAATGGTCACTTTGGTTTAAAAACAACAGGGATAGGGATTTGCCTTCTTCAGCTGATAGCATCCTGGAGGCGAGCATTAAGGTTGAGAAGGGAGGATGAGCTTTTAAAAATTCCCCTATTTGAACTACACAGGCTGGCTTCAGGAAGCAAAGGGAAGAAAACATGATACTTCTGCCCTTTCTCGCTGTCCTGAACCTCCTGGCTATATGACAGGTTCAGGGCTGGCAGCCAGTCCCAAATCTAACCCCCTTCCCTGTCTCTGAATAATGTTACAATGCTCCAGTTTCAGGCTGGACAGAGCCCTGGATAGAATCACTCTTGTTAAGAGGCTGGCGACACAGCGCAACCTTTTGCTCTCATCTTACAACCGAGTTGAATGCAACCTTGGCACGTAATGTGCATATCTTACTTGAGTTCAGTGGAGGCTGGTGGCCACTGGGGCTGGTGGGGCAGAAGGCAAGGAGACCCACAGGAGGTGGAACCAAACCCATTGACAGGGCAGAGCCGACTAATTCTAATCTTGTCCCCATCCTCCCTATTGATTTCTACAGAGGCAATACCGAGATTACAGCAGTAGCAGGGAGCGGGGTGAGATGCCACTGCTTAATACTGCTGCTTACTGGGAAGTAAAGGAGGGCAGAAGGTTGGGGAGGTTGGCGTGGTGCAAACGTGCCAGCAGGAGCCCAAGATTGGTTCTGCCAGCGTGTCTGCGCAGCGCTGTGGTTGCTAGTGCTGCTGTGCTGCCCTTGCTCCTCCTAGCATGCAGTAGCGATGCGACCAACCAGAGATCAGGTGAGCAGTGATGGTGTCCCATTATGCCAGCCACTGGACAATGGTTGAGGCAGTGATTGGCAGTGCCATCCCCTGGATTGGTTGTAAGTAAGAAGGTAGGCAGGTGGGGGATGGCTGAAAGCAGAGAGAGTGAGTTCTGGGTCTGTGTTCCACTTGCCCACATGGAGCAACTTCCAAAGTTTGAACTAAAAACTTTAAAACCTTCGACTAAAAACCTTGAAACTCAAGGTCTTCTGCAGCCACAGCCCAAACTCCTTCCCCCAGTCTTAGCAAACAAACAAAATCAGGAACCACCTTTGTTTTAAAACTTAATACATATATCTTTTTTTATTATAGAGATATAGATATTTATTTTATATATAAAATAGCACTTTTTATATTTTACAAAACAGAAAATAAAACGAAAAGCAACAGTATCTCACCCTTCCGTCCTTCCCTTCCCATTGACAAATGAACAAAACAGAATATCAACAACGTAAGATAAAATGATATAATTAAAACATAACAAAAATAAAACTTTTAAAATAAACGGAGAGAAGCCCCAATCCCCAAAGAACTTGCGGCTGTGATTCCCCGGTTACGGTTGCCCTGAGATGGGGGTGTCTCCGCCCCCCTTTGCCTAACCACCGTGGCGGCAGAGAGCGAGCAAGCGAGCAGGAGGGGCGGGGTCTGCGTGGCCAAGGATGTGGCATGGCTGTGTGTGTTTGTGTGTGTGTTTCGTTGTATACACATGGCTAAAGAGTTTTCAGGGAGTTCAGTCTGCCTTGCTCTTGGGAGGGGAGGCAGGAACGCCATTAGCATAGGTGGGCGGGAGGCTAGGCTTGGACAGAGTGCACGCCACGGGGGGGCGCAGGTACGTGCTGAAGAGGCGGGCATAGTCAGGGTGGCGGAGAGAGAAGTCTTGGAACTCATCTGGGTAAGAGAGAAAAAGGAAAGCAGGGTGAATATTTTACTTCATTGATTAGCTTTATGTACCACCCTTCATCTAAAGATCTCGGGGCAGTTCACAACATAAAAAAACCACGAGATAAAAAGCACAAATAAGGAATATCAGTGTAAAAGTGGTGTATGGGTAGCCCTAGGAGAATCCCCTGGCAGCAGAAGTTGCGTCAGTATGGACCAGGCGCTGACACCCTTTTGGGACCCATGGGTCCATTTGCAAACCTGAGAAACTCTTGTGGGCTCGCCTGCCCGGGCAATCTGATGAACATTGCAGCTATTCTGCCAGCTACAGCAGAATGCATCTTTCACAACAAATTTCAGCAGAGAGGGAGGAGATGACTCTGTGGGCGCCAGCGACAGATGCCATGTTGGACACCCCGGGGTTGACACTTCTTCCTGCACTTTTATCCACCTCCTGACTTTTTGCCCCTTACCATAGCTGTCCCCAAACCCAACGCCCTTCTTCCTCAAAACTTGATGTTAATGAGCCCTTCATGTACTCGACATACGAGACCTGTCACACCTCCCCTTTCCCTTCCATGCCCCGCTTTTATGAGGGATCTCACCGAGGGTCAGTCCATCTTGGCTGTGGTCCCCACAAAGTCGACTATAGAGTTCGGCCCCATCTGCACCTGGTGTGCCCAGCAGGAGGCGCAAAATGGCGCAGAATCCATCTTGGCAAAGCCGACTGTTCTCTGCCTCACTGTCTGTCTCCGTGAAGAGCTGGCGTTGTAGAAAGGGGTGTGTGTGTCAGGAACAGAGATATGAACTCTGAATGCAACATTGCATATAATGCCCTCTTTCCCGCCACAGCAGAGACTCCTCCCCTTTAAACCTTTGGTTTGGTCCACTTTGCCCCAATCCCCACCCCTTTCGTTCTATAGCCCACCCAGACCGACACAGAGACACGCAGCCATGTCTTCCATCGCTCGGATTAAAGGTAAAGGTACCCCTAACCATTAGGTCCAGTCGTGGATGACTGGGGTTGCGGCGCTCATCTCGCTCTATAGGCCGAGGGAGCCGGAGTTTGTCCGCAGACAGCTTCCGGGTCATGTGACCAGCATGACTAAGCTGCTTCTGGTGAAACCAGAGCAGCACACGGAAATGCCATTTACCTTCCCGCTGGAGTGGTACCTATTTATCTACTTGCACTTGACGTGCTTTTGAACTGCTAGGTTGGCAGAAGCTGGGACCGAACAGGAGCTCACCCTGTCGTGGGGATTTGAACCGCCGACCTTCTGATCCGCAAGACCACAGCAGCACACAGCCATGTCTTCCATTGCTTGGATTAACCCCTTTCTAAACTCACAATCCCACTTGTGCTTCACGTGGACAGAAGTCCTGTCGGAACCACCCTAGAACTCCCCTCCCTGGATGCTTCTCCCCAACCAAGATGCTGAGATGCATTTCCCCCCACCACTAGGAGAAAAATGGCTGGGGGAGTGGAATGCAGGGGGGAAGCAGCAAGCCAGAAGGGCTAGGCATCACCCCATACCCTCTAGCCAGCGCTGTCCAACTCATTGTTTAGATGTTTAGCAGAGAATTGGGTTTCTCTGTCTCCATCGAATCACTAGCTTGACTTTCTCTCCATCCAACTCAACCACAGCGGTTACCTTAAAAGCACGAAACGTCAGTTCCTGTGGGTTGTGCTCTCCTTCCAATGCCTCCAGGGCCAGGGCCACTTCCCGGGAGTCCATGTTGCCATCGGCGTCCTGGGAAGAGATGCAAGAAGGAGAGAACTGATTGTGTTGCACACCGAACCAGATGTTCTCCTGGCTCAATTTTAACCTCAAAAAGTAGCGACACATTGGGCAGGGGGCTGGATTACCTTAAAATCACCTTTTTTGGGAAGCTGTTCACAGCCATAGCTCACCCCTGTTTCACTGTTATTTCCCCCATTCTGTTTCCCATCAGATTTTGGCTATGTGCAGGCAAAACGGAGGGCAAGTTAGGCCTACGTAGCTAAGACAATGGCGGCTTTTCCCATGCAGATCACAATGGCCAATCTTAGTCAATCAGGGAGCACATTAACAGTGATTTGGAATTTTTGCAGCCATTTTCACAAAGCATCTCCCCTTGTTTCAGGATATTCATTGAATACCACATCTTTCCATGTCCTTTCTATTTTGGAAAGGCAGTGTGGTGCGGTGATTAGAGCGTCGGACTAGGACTAGGACCTGGGAGGCCAGGTTTCAAATCCCCACTTGGCCATGAAGCTGACGCTGGGCCAGTCATGGCCTCTCAGCCTAACCTACCTCACAGGGCTGTTGTGGGGATTAGATAAGGAGGGGGAGAACCACTTTGATCTCCATGGAGAAATAGTGTGTGTGTGTGTGGGGAAATGCAATGAATAAAATGCATCATTATTATTTATTAAATTTCGATGCTGCCCTTCATCCAAAGATCACAGGCTGGTTTACAATATTAAAACAAAACGAAAAAAAATACCATAGTAACAAACAAAAAACAATAACCCCAACACGTTTACAGTGGTACCTCGGGTTACAGACGCTTCAGGTTACAGACGCTTTAGGATACAGACTCTGCTAACCCAGAAATAGTACCTCGGGTTAAGAACTTTGCTTCAGGATAAGAACAGAAATCGTGAGGCGGCGGCGGGAGGCCCCATTAGCTAAAGTGGTACCTCAGGTTAAGAACGGAACTCCAGAATGAATTAAGTTCTTAACCAGAGGTACCACTGTACTTGCTACATTTGCATACCGCCGTCCTGCCAAAACCCTCAAGGACATTTTGCGTTTAAAATACTGGCTTACGATTGCACAAGCCGCTTCTGTGCTTTCCCTCCTGCTCCCACTTACCTGTTGGAAATAGGTGCAGAGCCCTTCAACATCCTCAGGGCAGGCCAGCCCCAGCCAATGAGCCAGCTCCTTTGGCCCTAGCTGTCCTGATGCACCTGCAGGCAAGGAATCCAAATGACCCTTGACTCCCCCTGTCGGGCACCTGCAGGAAGGGGGGGAACCAATAAGGAAAGCAAGGTTTTCACATTTACCGTAACAAGTACAGTCACACCTCATGTTACATTTGCTTCAGGCTGAGTGTTTTCAGGTTGCCATAGGGTTACTTCCGGGTTTTGCCGCTTGTGAATGCGCAGACGCGCAAAATGACGTCACGCGCATGCGCAGAAGCGGCAAATCGCGACCCGCGCAGGCGCAGACGCGGGTTGCATTCCTTTCAGGTTGCAAACGGGCCTCTGGAACGGATCCCGTTTGCAACCAGAGGTACCACTGTACCCTTCTTTTGGATTTCCCCACATGCTTCACTCTGCCATGGATGATGAGGGGGCATGTCTGCCCGTCGCGAGAGGAGACTGAAGGGAAACGTAGCTGCCATCAGAAAATGGCAACGTGGCATCCTGCGCACCACCGCTGCTTCGACCATCATGCTGTGGCTGGCCCTGATGTGGGACCCTCTCATGCACTCTTGAACTAGTGGCTTTCTCCTGCCAGTGCCATACGCCCCTTGCTCTGCGGCAGAACATCTGCTTTGCACATAGAAGGTTCTGGGTTCAATTCCCAGCATCTGCAGACAGGGCTGGGAGAGACTGGGGAGCTCTGCCAGTCAGTGTAAACAACACTGAGGTAGATGGACCAAGAGTCTGATATGAGGCATCTTCCTTTGCTTCCTGTGTGTTCCCAGCCCCCCCCCCCCCGTTCCTTTTTTTTTAGAGAGAACAGACTCATCTAGACCAGTGTTCTTTGGCTCACAGTGGCTTCCCAGGATCTCAAGCCAAGATCTCTCTCAGCCCCTACTTCCTGATCCTTCTAACTGGGGATGCTTGGAGTTGAACCTGCAACCTTCCTGCACACAAATGTGGTCTCTCACCTGGCCTTCCGAAGCGCTTTGCCCAACTCCCAGATGCGTGGTTCCAGGGCCACTCTCAAGCGCCCCACGACGGTGACTGGAAGGTTGCCCACAAACTCGCAATCTGTAGCTGGGATTCCCAGGGCTCTAGCCAAAAAAAAAGGGAGAAGGGGCAAGAGGCAAAGGAGAAGAGAGGGGGGGAAAGGTCTAAGTAGCAAATTGAGGCCTCGCCTGATAAGAGGAGGGGTTTCCCATCAGCTTGCGTCAAGGGCCAATGCTGCAGTCACACTTCCTGCCCACAAACATCCTGATCGTCTCCCCCAGACATTAACCACCAGGGACTTGAACCAGCTGCCTAGGGGTGATGGGGTTTTTCCTGCTAGCAGAAAAGCCTCTCTCTTTCTCTTTATTTTACCTGCTACTTCTTCTTGTTCTGACTACAGCTACCACATTCCCCATTTTCCTCAGGTTTAAATGCTCACAGTCCCTGTGGCTGCTTCTGACACCTTTCAAGCAGCAGAAGTTTCCACAGTGTGAAAAAGTGGAATGGAGGACTTTTGATCGTGTTCGTGCAACCTGTGGGGCTGTAGTGGGGGGGGGGAGTACCCTTGATTTGGGGCCTGGGTCCAGCTTTTTCGCCTCATCTCTTCCACACAGCCACTGCCTCTCCTCCCCGTTTCTGGGCCTCTTTGGTCGTATCTGTGCCATACACAGAAAGCACATCGCTTCCCCTCAAAGATTCCTGGCAACTGTAATTCCAAAGATTTCTGGGAACTGTTAAGGGTGCTGTGAATTGTTGAAGGGTCACCTTCACTTCCCAGAATTCTTTGAGGGGGAAGCAAGGACTTTAAACAGAATTCCGCCCCATGCCCAGCCTACCAAAGTCCCTCACTCCCCCAAACTACTAAGACCCGCTCCCTCTCCATACTCACTTGGCCATCACTTTCTGCACATTGTTAGCGTACAGTGTGGGGTTTACAGCCTCCTCAGCGCTGGGCTGATAAACTGGGAGGAACTGAAAATGACAGGAAGAATTATGAGTGTGATCAGGGAGAGATGGCTTGCTGTGGGTCTGATATGCGATTAAGAGTTGTGATGGTCCACGAAACCTCCTAGGAAGGAAAAAAATCACAGCTTTCCCCCTACTTTCTTTGCCCACTCTGCTAGGACTTCCCACCCCCATTTTTCCAGTAGGAGAGAAATTTCAGGGAGCCTTTACTTAGGAGTGAGCTCCACTAAAAAGTGGGCCTTGTCTCTGAGTAAACATCCTTACGATTGCTCTGTACATTGCATGCCATCTCCGCTGCTAAATAGTGCATTCTATGCAGTTAAAGTAGTAAAATGAGTTCACCTTTGGCAAATGAGTATTGCATCTATTTCAGTTCCCCTCAAAAGTTCCCCCCTGTTTTCTCTAGGAAAAAAACAGCAGCAAAACATTTCTCCCTCTCTACGGCTTCAAATTTCCCAGAAATTCCCATAATTGTGTATGATAAAAGAGTTATACCATGTTAGTGGTGGGGATGAGGAGTGTTGAAAAACTACTCCCTTCAAAAAGTGGAGTGGGTAGCTAACTGAATCTGAATTTATGGATTCTGACTCTGAATCCTAAAGAGTTCGGGCAATCTGGGACTTAGGAAGCATGGCACAGTAGGGGGCACTGTGTTGCAAAAAAAGAGAAGGAAAAAGAGACATTTCCTTACCTCTACTTCCACTGTTGTGCAGGGCTGAGATGCTGTTAACCAGATGACTTTTAACCTGAAAGGACAAAAGTGGAAGGTGACGCTTGGCTACAAACCAAGCCCCCACCGGCCTGCAGAACAAGCATACTCCACCCCACACATCAGTGCACACAATGTTCCAGTATTTTAATATTTTTCTGGAAGCCGCCCAGAGTGGCTGGGGAAGCCCAGCCAGATGGGTGGGGTATACCATATTTTTCGCTCTATAAGATGCACAAGACCACAAGACGCACCTAGTTTTTGGAGGAGGAAAACAAGAAAAAAAATATTCTGAATCTCAGAAGCCAGAACAGCAAGAGGGATCGCTGCGCAGTGAAAGCAGCAATCCCTCTTGCTGTTCTGGCTTCTGGGATAGCTGCACAGCCTGCATTCACTCCATAAGACGCACACACATTTCCCCTTACTTTTTAGGAGGGAAAAAGTGAGTCTTATAGAGCAAAAAATACGGTAAATAATAAATTATTATTATATTATTATTCCAGATTTGACGCCCCCATGTCAATTACTCACACTCCAGGTCCTCTCCATGCCCATGTCGTCGAATCCTATAAAGAAAAGAAGCACTTTTAAAATAATATTTAGGGAGGTTTGTCATGGCATCGAATTCAGGTGCACAGCTGTACGCATGTGCGGAGGAACTGAAATACAGCCTCTTCAGCTGCCTCACCATCAGTACCTTTAGGAACATCAGAAATGGAACGATGCAAAGCCAAAACATGGGGTCTATATAGCTTAGCACCAACTGATAGTGGTTCTCCAAGGTTTCAGACGGGGAATATTTCCTAGCCCTACCTGAAGATGTCAGTAATGGAAGCTGTTTGATGTTTGATCATCTTGTTAATATTCTGTTGGGAGCCACCCAGAGTGGCTGGGGAAACCCAGCCAGATGGGCAGGGTATGTATACATACATACATACATACATACATACATACATACTATCATTATTCCTCAAGCCAATCAGATGTTCTACCCGCCCTTTCCTAATGTTCTTGTAGACTCACCAGAGAGTTTGGGTATCGAATGAGGACTGGCTGGATGGGGACACCAGATATGAAGGCACCTGAGGATGAAGAACACACACCCTCAAGACTTGCTCTTGTGTCCTTCGTTTCATTCTTTTCATGTCACTTTTAATCTGTGTACCGCCTTTCTGAATTGCTATACACAAGGCGGTTTTGCGAGCTGAAGAAACAGCAAAATAGATAGCAAAGGCCACACACCTAATAGCAATCTGACCCAATACTGGAAAAATATCTATAATAAAAACGTAACTTAAAAATAAACAACTTAAAATAAAGCAATATTAAATAATCCATTGGAATATAATAGTAAAGAGAAAACTTAAATGTCTACAAATTAAATTATTATTTACACTTAACACGTAAATGTCTGCAAATTAAATTATTATTTACACTTACACAGTTTACATTTAAGATTACAGTCGTACCTTGGATTTCAAATGCCTTGGCTCCCGAACAGACTGCCTCCCAAACAATTGAAACCCGGAAGTGAGTGTTCCAGTTTTCAAACGATTTTCGGAAGCTGAACATCTGGCGCAGATTCCACAGCTTCTGATTGGCTGCAGGATCTTCCTGCAGCCTTTTCAGAAGCTGCGCTTTGGTTTCCAAACGTTTTGGAAGTCGAACTTCCTAGGTACGACTGTACAATAAAGAATTGCTAAACTGCCAAGAAAACTCCATGGACAAAAACCATGAGCTTGACCAAACTGCGGGAGGCAGTGGAAGACAGGAGTGCTCTGGTCCATGGGGTCACAAAGAGTCGGACACGACTAAACAACTAAACAACAACAAACTACAGTGGTACCTCGGGTTACATACGCTTCAGGTTACAGACTCCGCTAACCCAGAAATAGTACCTTGGGTTAAGAACTTTGCTTCAGGATGAGAACAGAAATTGTGTTCCAGCGGCGTGGCAGCAGCAGGAGGCCCCATTAGCTAAAGTGGTGCTTCAGGTTAAGAACAGTTTCAGGTTAAGAACGGACCTCCGGAACGAATTAAGTACTTAACCCGAGGTACCACTGTATAATCAATGAAAATAACAGCAAGTCATCCTATGGGTGGCTGAAGGTAAACCCAGGCTGTGCCCCCATTTTTGCTGAATTGTCTGCCCAGTGTGAATGAGAGGAGCATAGCTGTCAACGTTTCCCTTTTTAAAAGGGAAATTCCCTTATTCTGAATAGGATTCCTCGCAAGAAAAGGGAAAAGTTGACAGCTATGGAGAGGAGTAGAGTTCCTACCTCAGCTAAAATGCCCTGCACCCACTTCTGTTCATAGGCTCATCCGCTCAACTCCCCACAGCCTCTTACCTGGTTTAAACTTCAGTAAGGCTTTCTTGTTTGAGCAGGTTCCCTCTGGGAAAAAAAGTACCTGCAAACAAGAGAAGGTGAAATAAAGTGGATTATCTTACTCAGGGACCCAAACCGGTAACTCAGGAATGCAAACTGCAGCTCCTGTAAAAACCTTACTTGCGGCCATTTCCCCTGGGAAGTTGCCCGTTTCTTCACTTCCTCCACTACCTTCTTGCGAGAAGCCGGATCGTGACGCGAGACCAGGATGGCCTGGTTAAACCTCAGCAGGGCTGGTGGGGGTGGAAGAGAAAGAGAAACGGGATTCAGAAGAGCAGGGTGGACTTAGGGGCATCCCTGGGTCATCGCCAGACACCTCAATCCTGGTAATGGGCCTAAGGAAGCTTTCCCTAAATCTGAAATCGCTGTGGCGATCTGAATGACTGCTTCATATGAAGAGCCGAGCTGGATCAGACCAAAGGCCCGTTTAGCAGAGCTGCCCAGCTTCCCCAGAAGTCTTGTTTTATTTTAATCAACTTATTTAAGATCTCTGGTCCACCCTTAGCCACTAGGTCCCAGGGGAGGTCATGGTGACACAGTCATATATTTATTCTTTAAAAGCAAAACAATGTATTAAAATTACACACACAATAAAACAAACTTGTTCCAACCTGAACAGTATCGATTCAACAAAAGAAGCACATCCCAGTACAGTGGTACCTTGGTTCCCGAATGAATGTCCAATGCGGCTTCCGATTGAGTGCAGGAAGCTCCTGCAGCCAATCGGAAGCCGCGTCTTGATTTCTGAATGGTTCCGGGAGTCGAACGGACTCCCAGAACATATTAAGTTTGACAACCGAGGTACCACTGTGAATACTTTACTGTTGAAGTAATCTTCAAGTTAGAAGGCAGGAGATTCCGATTAAACATCAGGAAGAACTTTTCTGACAGCCGGAGCTGTTTAACAGTGGAACGGTCTGCCTCGGAAGTTGGTGGACTCTCCAGGTCGCCACTCCCCATGCTTCTGGCAATGGCAGAACTGCCAAGAGAGCTGGCCAATGGTATTCATAAGCACTGCTGCCTCTGACTGTGGAGGCAGAGCACAGCCATCATGGGTAGCAGCCATTGAATTGGTCTCCAATTTCTCCATGAATTGGTCCAATTCTCTTTTTCGAGCCTTCCAAGTTGGTGGCACACAGTGTGGTCTCAACACCTGAGAGAGTCTCATGGAGGTGGTCCCATCGAAAGCCCACCAGCGAGGCAGGAAGGGGATGTCCACCGGCCACCGTTGTTTCTCAGCCTCTTGTTTATTATTATACGGTGCTTTACTGACACAAACGTTACGAGACATTCTTGATTTCCCAAGCACCTTTCCCTCCTAAGCCACCCAGTCTGCTGAAATTAAAGTCTTTGCCATCAAAGCTTCAACACGAACATGGAGTTATCTAACAGTAAAAACCACCCCCTTGCCAACCCCCCTCCCCAAACCCTGAAAAAGTTGAGATTTGGGGAGAATCAGATGAGTGAGTATACAAAACTATCTTAAAGTGAGGGCCAAACAAATGGTTACAGGGGAGCCACATGCATTCATTCATGTATCTGCTGTGTTTACATTTAAAGGCCTTTCTCTCGACACTTCCCTGAACAGGAAATGGGAAGACCAAACCAACCTTCCTCACCTCACCTGAATATGCTTTGTAATTTGAAGCGCTCCCCCTCCCCCCAATCTCAGGAATGAGACTGCAAATTAGCTGGACTGAGGAGAAATTTGCTTCAGTAGGAATGAAACGGGGCAGGACGGCACATAGGATTTATTCCTGCTAACCCATACACATCATTTCATGAAAAAACGAGGCTTCAGCCCATCCTCGGTAATAAAATGCTAGGAGATGAGAGAGCCGATATGGGTGTAGCATTTACAATGTTGACTTAGGTATGGGAAGACCTGGGCCCCATCTGCACTACACATTTGGAACGATATCGTGCCACTTTAAACAGCCATTATTTTCCCCAAGGAATCCTGGGAAATGTAGTTTACCAAGTGCTAATAGACCCCCCTATTCCCCTCACAAAGTGGTGCTACGGCCAACCGCTTTTGCTAGAACACTCTAGAAATCACAGCTCTGTGAGGAGAATCAGGGTCTCCTAACAACTCTGTGCAGGGGTGCCAACTTGAATAAAATATGGGGTGGGGACAGGTAAGCCTCACCCCACATAACCGATCACATGACATGGCACACACATGCCATTTGAATGGAAACTTTGAGGTGGGCGGCCTCCTCAAATATTTTATTGGGGGGTGGGCAAAGGAACCTCGGTCCTTAGGAGTTTGCTCCTATGGCTCTCAGCATCCTTAACAAACTACAGTTCCCAGAATTCTTTGTGGGAAAGTCGTGGCTACCGAAAGTGGCATGATAAGAGCTTCAAATGTTGAGTTCAGATGGGGTCCTCATTTCAGAGTCATCGCTCCGAGAGGGCTGCAGAGCAACCTCTTCCCGCCTTGCAAGGCTGCCCCATTCCCTTCCCTCCCTACAGCCCTGGTCTGTTGTGCTGGAGTCACTCACCTCCAATGACGGGCACGTGGAGATTCTCGGTGCGAGAGACCACCTTAGGGAGGTCGCAGGGCAGCAGGATGATGGGGTCAAAGAAGGTTGAGTGAGGGGCGGCCACCAGGATGGGAGCTTCCAGCCGCGAAGCCCTTTGACCCCGGACCCGTATCCTCATGAAGCCCAGCAAGAAGAACATCAGGCGGCTCAGGAAGTAGACAGAACCGTGAGAAACTGTGCTGAAAAGGGGGGAGAAATGGGGAGACAGGAAACAAAAGGAAGGGGCATTAGGAGAGCCAAGCACAGCAGGGTCCAAAGGGCCAGGCAACCCACGGAGCGGGGCCCACTACTTACTTTCTCCAACCGGAGAAGGGCTCCTGGAGGGTCTCCTCCGGCAATCCCACCACCTGGAGCAGCGCAAAGGGCCAGATGAGGAACAGGACCACGAAGGCCAGAGCGACACGGATTGGGGCCAGCACAGCTCCCAGCACATAGAACTGCAAAGAGACAAAGTCAGAGGGAGGCACGTCATAAGACGGCAGCCCAGGTCAAGTCCCTTGTGTCGGGCTGTTTTTAGGAGAATGTAAGAAAATCGTAAGACTGTAGGGAGCACCAAGAGGTCCTAAAGACCAGTCTCAGGTCAGCCTCTCTCCCTGCATGAGGAACCCGCCTCAGGGATAGCCATCACCTTAAGTCTGGGGCATAGATAGGGTGGGCGTGGGGGTGTAATATTAATATGCTTATTAAAATGTCCAGATCTAAAATTGTAAAAATTGAATAATTAGGGGGGGGGGGCTTTGCTCTGTTGCTTGTTGATTACATACATAAAAAGGATGATAATACACAACATTGTGAAATACACTTGAAAAAGTAAACAAAACAAAAAAAAGGAATTAGAAACTGCAAAACCCTCTGGGATGCAGAGGGTGCTAAAAGCAAACTCAAAAAGACTTCTGAATTTATTTTACTCAAGAATTTCAATGCCACATTTTGAGACAAGGCATTTCCCCAAGAGGGCTCTCAGTTATTATTATTATTTTTATTTAGAATCATTTCCACACCGCTTAATATTTTAAAAATCTGTTTAAATACAACATAAAACAAGACAATTGTATAGTAACACTGAGATACCAAAAAGGAAAAAGGAAAGCAGCATTATAACAACAGGAATTCAATAACAACTGGGTCAAATCTTGTGGGTCCAGGGAAAGCCTGGGCAAAAAGATACAGTGGTACCTCTAGTTGCGGACTTAATCCATTTTGGGGTGCCGTTTGCACCCCGAAAAGTCCGCAACTAGAGTGCCTCTTCTGTGCATGTGCATGGCACGATCGAGCGCTTTTGCGCATGTGCAAAGCGCGCAGATCACTTCTGCGCATGCTTGAAGTACACAGATCGCTTTTGCGCATGCACGTGTGGCGAACCTGGAAGTAGACACTTCTGGGTTTGCCGCATTCATAAGCTGAAAGTCCGTAACAAGAGCGGAACGCAACTAGAGGTACCACTGTACATCTTTACAAGACGGCTGAAGTAGGGTAACTGGTGGATGATGTTTAGCCTGGAAAAAGCTGAACCATGAGCCCAGGATCAGTTGACATTCGAAGCCAAACCATGGCTTAGATCAGTGCAGTGGAGGGAGAAACAAATTGGCTGCAATCTCCTCTCCAGGAACCTGCTAGCTCACACTAAACTATGGTTCGGCTTTGCATTACACACAACTTGGGCCTTACAAGTGGCTGACCCAGCTAGCTGATACCAGAAGAGCTCACAGCCAAGGGGCAGGCAGGCAGGTTCAAACCGGTGCCAGTGTTGGTGGGCAGCTGCCGGGGCACTTGGCCCCTAGCAGCCACCCAAGGGTGCTGAGTGCTGCCACCAGCCCAGCTCAGGCATCTGACCTCTCATTAACAAAACCATCCTTGTTTCACTTTGCGAGCCCTCTGCGCTCAACGTGCCATAGGAAATTATTTCTAATAATATCTCATGCTCCGACTTGCAGGCAGGCTGTGCGGTTGGCATCGAGTTAGGCTAACCACGTGTACTCTGCAGGGACCACCAGCCCCGATTTGCACGGATTACAGCCCCGGCAAAACGGTGGCATCTGCCAGGGCACATGTTAGATTTATTCAGTGTCCTGATGGTGAGCCGTACTGCCAGCCCGGCTTTTCTCATCTGTCCCTTTGGAACCCGGTAATGACTGGATTTCAATCCTTCCTCCTCTTTGGCCTGATTCCGTGCTTGCTGACAAAAGGACAATCCACAGAGCCTCATGTCTGTCTGAGCGAGCGATTCCACATTTTGCAAACAGAGAAGATGAATTCTGAAATCCGGTCTTAGTTATTCAATTTAAGAAGAGTTTCCAGGATATTTGCTTAGCATAAAAATGTATTCTGCATCTGCTTTCTCAACCTGCCCTCCCGCTACCAGTTTGTGAGATACGTGCTCAGCCACACACTCCAAAGTGTTTCTCTGAAGTCTTAAGGTCTGGAGACTTACTTCTGTTTAACAAAATAGCAACAAAACTTGAAGCAGAGATTCTCAAGATGTTGAATTTGCTATTCACAACAACAAATTCCACAGGGGCACAATCATGGAACTAATGATTTGTGTGTTGGTGGTGGTGTGTGTGTGTGTGTGTGTGTGAGAGAGAGAGAGAGAGAGAGAGAGAGAGAGTCTGTAGAGTCCCTAGTGATTGTTGTAATGCTATAAAATAACACTGCAAAACTGGGTTCAGAATTTCTGCAATAACTCCAGTCTTCAGTGCAGGGTGGAATGTTTAGCTAATTAATTGGCTAGATGAAAACTCCATGAAAACCCTTTCAATTAACTCTGATAAAAGCATTCTTGATTAAAAGGGCAGCACATTTTTTATATAATTGTTTCTAATAAAAGAACTTTAAAAATCTGTAGGTGGCAGGCTCCATCACTGAAAAGGCAACCCCCCCCCCGCCCCTGAAAACACCCTATTTCACATAAGATGGCATGCATCTTCTAAGATAGCTCCCACTGTGACAAATACGTGCATCCTTTATTAACAAAGCGGGGAGAAACAAAATGCTTATTCCATTAATGTGTTTATGTAAACAAACTTAACTGATTTAGCATGCAGTCCTATATGTGTTTACTTTGAAGTATATTTGATTGTGCCTAATAGGTCTTAAATCCTGTGATCCTCTGCAAACTTACTAGGAAGTGAACCCCCATGTGGAGCTTACTTTTGAGGAGGAAACATAGGCTCACTCTAGAATTTGCTGGTAAAGCAACCATCCCATGCACATTTATTTGAACCCAATAGGACTTGGTGCTTTTAAAGTAGATGTATTCTGCAACATGTCATTGACACACCAGTATAACCTACAATTGTCCGGGGCAAACCAAAACATACTGTTTTTTTCCCGCGACAGCACGGCGGCCAATTTAGGAGCTGTGCTCTCGCGCAATTTCGGGATGCAATCTCACCCCCCAAAAGTGATTTTCCAGGGCTGCAATCTTGTGCAGCACCCCAAACTGTGTGTTTTGGGGCACTGTGCCCAGAAAAAGTGCTTTTATCGGGGCCTCAATGTCACACAAGAATGCTGCCCCGGAAGATAGCATCCCGGTTTTTCTGTGTGCCGCGTTGGACGATATGCAATAGTAGTGAATTAGGGGTGGATTTATACTGGAGGGTCCACACAGTGTTCCCTGTTGTTTCTTGTTCTGCAATCCTTCCTCAACCTCAATGCACTATTGCTGCCTAGAGGATCACTCCTGCGGTGCTATTGCGCATTAAAAGCGGCACCAAAAAATAAACTGGAGCACTTGTGATATGAAAAGTTACAGGGATTCAGCAAGGAGTT
Organism: Podarcis pityusensis; assembly: GCF_964106645.2. NCBI lineage: Eukaryota > Metazoa > Chordata > Lepidosauria > Squamata > Lacertidae > Podarcis > Podarcis pityusensis. Next base: position 42,867,527 of record NC_138038.1, on the reverse strand, counting down.
ATGGGGACATGCACTGAGTAGAAGCAAAGCGTCACGTCCTCCCTGAAACCTCTGCAGGACCAAATGCTATTGAAAGCAGGGTCATGTCTAGCCACTCTGATACTATCATGAGCACAAATAATCATGAATGCACAACGGAAAGAATGTCTGGAGGGAGCTCTTGCTTCTGGAATGCATTGCTGACAACCATAATAATAATAAATAAAATATACATATACAGTGGTACCTCAGGTTACATATGCTTCAGGTTACATACGCTTCAGGTTACATACGCTTCAGGTTACAGACTCCGCTAACCCAGAAATAGTGCTTCAGGTTAAGAACTTTGCTTCAGGATGAGAACAGAAATTGTGTTCCAGCGGCGCGGCGGCAGCAGGAGGCCCCATTAGCTAAAGTGGTGCTTCAGGTTAAGAACAGTTTCAGGTTACAATTTAAGTACTTAACCTGAGGTACCACTGTAGTTTTAGCTCATGGGTCGGCAAACTAAGGCCCGGGGGCCAGATCCAGCCCAATTGCCTTCTCAATCCAGCCTGCGGATGGTCTGGGAATCAGCATGTTTTTACATGAGTAGAATGTGTGTTTTTATTTAAAATGCATCCCTAGGTTATTTGTGGGTCATAGGAATTCATTCATTTCCCCCCAAAAATATAGTCCGCCCCCCCACAAGGTCTGAGGGACAGTGGACAGGCCCCCTGCTGAAAAAGTTTGCTGACCCTTCTTTTAGTTCCATGCACTTATACAGAGACACTCTTTGTTTTCATGGCAGTTGTCCCTTGTTCCCTGCAAACACGTGGCTGGAAGGCGGGACAAGCAACCAGGAAAGGAGCATTGTATTTTTCTGCATTGCACTTAAGATGGGTATGTCATTATCTTAGGCAACCTGTGCTTTCCAGGGATCCAAGACAAGACATATACTTACAAGGCAAAGCCAAAGTAGCATCCAGATTCCCTGCCCCCACAGAGACTAAATTAGCTTGCTTTTCTCCATACAAACCCCACTCAATACAGACACAGAGCATGAACCGAGTGGCCAGGCACGCGAGACAGTTTTGGCGGAAATGCACCCAAGCCCTACAACAGCCAAATGGTATAAAGTTTGTGAAGAATGAAACGGAAAGGAAGAGGGCAAAAGGAAGAGGCAGGATGTTGCTTAAAAACAAGAAGAACCTTTCCGTTCAAGTCTGTCTCTCCCGATATGTCTACTGACAAAGACACCATTGCAAGCTGCACGAATGGTGTCGCGTTGAGCTATGGCCCTGAGGCTGCAGTTCTCCGCACCACTAACCTGAGGGTAAGCACCCCCTGAACGCAGTGGGATCCAGCCCTCGCTCAGCACGTGCAGCAGAGCAGGATGATACAATGGACTGCACCACTGAAACTGCAGCTGACAGGTCACATTTTTTTTATGCTTCCCTGCGCTGCTCACAGACTCCCCTATAAGCAGAAAACCCACACAGGACAGAGCTAGTGTTTTTCTCTCTTCAGCTTGCAGGGAATTGTTGCTGGGGGAGGGGAGGATGTTTAAACTCAGTTCTCCACCTGAAAGCCAAAGTGGTACATTGTTGTTTAGTCATTTAGTCGTGTCCGACTCTTCGTGACCCCATGGACCAGAGCACGCCAGGCACTTCTGTCTTCCACTGCCTCCCGGTACAGTTCACTCTATAACCTTGAGACTTTGCCACAAAACTTTCCAAACTTTTCGTGTTGGTGACACACTTTTTAGACACGCATCATTTCGCAATACAGTGGTACCTTGGGTTAAGTACTTAATTTGTTCCGGAGGTCCGTTCTTAACCTGAAACTGTTCTTAACCTGAAGCACCACTTTAGCTAATGGGGCCTCCTGCTGCCGCTGCGCCTCTGCTGCACAATGTCTGTTCTCATCCTGAAGCAAAGTTCTTAACCTGAAGCACTATTTCTGGGTTAGTGGAGTCTGTAACCTGAAGCGTATGTAACCTGAAGCGTTTGTAACCTGAAGCATTTGTAACCCGAGGTACCACTGTACAGTGGTACCTCGGATTACAGACGCTTCAGGTTACAGACTCCACTAACCCAGAAATAGTGCCTCGGGTTAAGAACTTTGCTTCAGGATGAGAACAGAAATTGTGCAGCGGCGGCATGGGAGGCCCCATTAGCTAATGCGGTGCTTCAGGTTAAGAACAGTTTCAGGTTAAGAACGGACCTCCAGAATGAATTAAGTTCTTAACCTGAGGTACCACTGTATAGCAATTCAGTTTTACTAGCAAACCGGAGGTTAAACTAACCCCTTTCCAACTCTGGGAGGAGTACAGGGAGCCTTCGCACACTGCAGCCGACACACTAACATGTTGTGACACACAGTTTGGAAAGCTCTGCTTTATCACCTCATTCTGCCAGGACGAAGGGTGGGAAAGCCCGAAATCAGCGAAGGCTGGTCCATTAGGGCAAATTGGGCACTGACACACTGCAGGACTAGTTTTCATTTAGTAATGCTGAAGTAACAGTATGTACGTTGCTCAGTGAACTGCCGTTTTGGGATTAATGGCGTGCACTATTAAGTATGAATCAAAAGTGAAAACATGAAAGGGGGCTCCAGTTTCAGCTTGGGAGTCAGAGGTGGGTCTAGGTCTGGAACAGCTGAACAAAGCCAGTATAGTGCAGTGGTTAGAGTGGCAGACTAGGACTTGGGAGACCCGGGTTCAAATCTCCACTCAGCCATGAAGCTCACTGGGTGACTTCTGTTCACCCTAACCTACCGCATAGGGTCGTTGTGGGAATTAAATGAGGAGGGGGAAGGACCATGTATGCCACTTTGAGCTCCTTGGAGAAAAAGGTGGGGTAGAAATGCAATAGAACCATAGAATCACCGAGTTGGAAGGGACGCTGAAGGTCATCTAGCTCAACCCCTTGCAATGCAGGAGACTTTTGCCCAACAGGGGGCTCAAACGCACGTTCCTGAGATTAAAATTCTAATGCTCTACTGACTGAGCTGTTCCAGCAATAAATATATTAACTCATCTTGACCCTTGGTCATACTGGTTATGGAGTTGGGAGTACATAACCTTTTGAGTGGGGGGAGCAAGTTGGCAAGGACTACTTTATTCAATTCTCTTTTAAAAAATCAGCCAGTTGCAAAGATTACAGTAACCTCTTTATAAGGTAAACGTAAAGGACCCCGGACAGCTAAGTCCAGTCAAAGGCGACTATGGGTTTGAGGTGCTCATCTTGCTTTCAGGCCGAAGGAGCCGGCGTTTATCCACAGACAGCTTTTTGGGTCATGTGGCCAGCATGCTTCTGGCACAACGGGACACCGTGATGGAAACCAGAGCGCACAGAAACGCCGTTTACCTTCCCGCCACAGTGGTACCTATTTATCTACTTGCACTGGCGTTCTTTTGAACTGCTAGGTTGACAGAATCTGAGACAGAGCAATGGGAGCTCACTCTGTCAAGGGGATTCGAATGGCCAACCTTCTGATTGGCAAGCCCAAGAGGCTCTGTGGTTTAGACCACAGCGCCACCCGTGTCCCTTTTAACCTCCTTATAACGGGACCTTGGGAAGGGTTTGGAACGGAACACAAAACAGCTTCCCTGTGGAGTCTATATTGTTTTAGAATTGCCTTTTCCTTTCCCTATGACGATAATCAGCGAGAGGGTGGGGAAACCCCAAAATTAAAATAAATAAATAAAGGAGCAGCCTTAAATTGTGAGTCTGCAAATTAAAATGTGCCCATCCGTTAACTAGCATAGGCTGGCCAGCCCACTATTAAAAGAATCAGGCTAATATTGTGTGATTGCACCGGCGGCTGTTCTCACAAACCAGCCGCAGGAGGAAGCAACCCTGCTTTGTGTCCCAGTGGCCGTTGCTCTGGAATTCCTGGCTTGCAGAGAAGCTGGTCCCACTCTGGACTCCCCTCTCGGGCCTCTCTGGACATAAATACCCCCCAAAGAACTTGCGCTGCACCGACCGCTAGTAACCTTTCCCCTGGGAAGTGCCTGCGTTGTTTACGGGAAGGAGGGAAGGAGCCTGCGAGGGCTGAAGGATGGGAAGGGGAAATGAGGGGAAGCTTGGAGGGGGCAACGGGAAGGCATGCGGGAGAAGCCGGCATGGAATGGTACCAGGGCTGCAGGACAGTGGGCAGATCTGCAGCAATAAATCTGGCAGGAGACAGGTGTGTTTGTGTGTAAGAGGAGGCGCTCGGTAAAATCTACAGCGTGTGTTCAATGGAAGAGCAATCTTCGGAAAGGAGCAGGTGGCAAATAAGCATTCAGCAAGGCAGAAGCAGCACGGGCGGAGGATAAATAAAGCCGTGCTTTTCCAAATGTCAGACAACACGCAGAAATCGTTATTTAATAAAAGGAGAGGAACGCTTAACAGCCCCCCCCCCAGGGTTTTACTTTTAGAGTATGAAAAAGAAAGAATTTGCCATTCTCAGTGGAGCCATGCTTCTGTATGTGTCCTGAGTGAGGCCCCCTGAATGGGTAGAGATGAGCCTAGGGCAGTGACTCATACAGGGTTGCATCAGGCAGACTCTTCCATGAATGGGCTTTTCTGAGGCCACTGCTACATTGGGTTTGACCAAGTGACCTAGTCACACCTAGTGCAAATGCAGACAAAAATAAAAGGAATAAATCGTTAAGAGATACAGTGGGCAGCCTCCTTTGTGGAAGAGGTCACAAGGGTGTTAAATTATAATCCCTGACTGCTATTGACTAAAGGGGGTGTATTGTTTTGTTGTTTTTGTTTTAACTATTTACTTGTGTTTTAATTTTGTATTTTTACCCTGTGAACCACCCTGAGATCTTGTTGTGAAGGGCAGTATTTAAATCTAATAAATTATTATTATTATTATTATTATTATTATTATTATTATTATTTCAATGGGCCTACTCTAAGAGAAGACTCCCTGGAAAAAACCCTGATGTTGGGGAAGATGGAGGGCACAAGGAGAACGGGACAACAGAGGACGAGATGGTTGGACAGTGTTCTCGAAGCTACCAGCATGAGTTTGACCAAACTGCGGGAGGCAGTGGAAGACAGGAGTGCCTGGCGTGCTCTGGTCCATGGGGTCACAAAGAGTCGGACACGACTAAACGACTAAACAACAACAGCAACTCTAAGAATGGCTAAGCCTGGACCCAAGCCCGAGTTATACGATACAAACTGTCCACAAGAGCTCAATCCCTAAATCAGGACAGGAGTGAGGAACTTTTTTCATCCTGAGGGCCACATGGCAGTGGTGGGTGGAGCCAAGGGCCAAAGGGGCAGGACCAGGGGTACGTGGCGCAATGGATGCGACTCTTAACCTGTGTACCAGGGATGAGAAACGTGGCACCCTGCAGACATTGTTGGACTACATCTCCTATCATCCCAGACCCGTGGTTATGCTGGCTAGAGGCTGATGGGAGTTGGGAGTCCAGCAACCTCGAGAGCAGGATTTCCCAAACTTGGGTCTTGCTGCACTACAACTCCTATCGTCCCTAAGTATAGCAGGGCCAGTAGCTGGAGACTCAAGTTTGGGAAATACGGATCTAAAGGCTCACAGCTTCTCTATCTTCACTTTGTGCAACGGCTGACATTCCAGGCAAACAAATGTCTTTCCTCTCTCTTCTAAACAAACCCGTCCCTATCCTCCCATCCAGAAAAGCAAGAAGAGTTACTTAAAGTTCAAGGACACTTTTCAGTCAGGCCAAAGCACTTGGGGAGGATGTGGAGGAGGACCAGTGAGGGGGGGGGCATGGTCTGGGAGCATCCTGAGGGCCTGATAAATACTGTATTTTTCGCTCTATAAGACGCACCAGACCACAAGACGCACCTAGTTTTTGGAGGAGGAAAACAAGAAAAAAAATATTCTGACTCTCAGAAGCCAGAACAGCAAGAGGGATCACTGCGCAGTGAAAGCAGCAATCCCTCTTGCTGTTCTGGCTTCTGGGATAGCTGCGCAGCCTGCATTCACTCCATAAGACGCACACACATTTCCCCTTACTTTTTAGGAGGGAAAAAAGTGAGTCTTATAGAGCAAAAAATATGGTAAGTCTCGAGGGCAGCATTCAGTCTCTGAGCCTGAGGACCCCCACCCTAAATACTTGCTATGGAACCCCTGAACACTGCAAAGGATTCTAAAGCAGTGGTCCCCAAACTTAAAATTTACACACCCCATCTAAAAATTGTGGAGTGTCTGTGCAGACCACTGAACTATTTCTTCTTCTTTTTTTGCCTGTTGTAGCAAATCATAACATGCTGTGCTAGATGCTATATGATTTTCAATTACAGTGGTACCTCGGGTTACATACGCTTCAGGTTACAGACTCCACTAACCCAGAAATAGTACCTTGGGTTAAGAACTTTGCTTCAGGATGAGAATAGAAATGGTGCTCCGGCGGCGCAGCAGGAGGCCCCATTAGCTAAAGTGGTGCTTCAGGTTAAGAACAGTTTCAGGTTAAGAACAGACCTCCAGAACGAATTAAGTACTTAACCTGAGGTACCTCTAGATGTTTTTTATTGTCTTTTATATATTGCATTTTATTGAATTCCACAGAATTCGGATTTCAATGCAACAAAATAAATAAAAGAAGCAATCAAAAATCAGTATGTATATTAAATGCAATGGGTGTGCTCTCTCTCCTGCCTTCAGCCACGAATCCACAGACACTCCTCAGACCACCTGAAGGAAGCTTGCGGAACGCGGTTTGGAAGCGCCTGTTCCAATGTGCACCGCTCTTTCATAGTCCCATATATGGACAGAAAAGCATCAGGAATGACCTTGCTTTAAGTTGGATTTCTAAACTGGAGGTCTCCAAACCGCTTGAAAACGTTGACATGCGCAGCTTCTTCCCGGTGGTAAATAAGGTCTCATTTCATGCCTTCCGGCACTGCACAGATCCCAAAGAAGGTTTTTTTAAAAAAGGCAGCAGTAAACTGTGAATGTGGGTAGGGACAATGACTCAGGGATCTCGTTTCTGTTTGGATTGCAGGGAGGTCAAGAAGGGGAGAGAGAATAGGATGTGAGTCAAGCAGGTTTAAGCTATTACATTCCTTTGTTTTGAAGTGGTTTTCTTCCCGCTCCACCCCACATGTTCAAGGCAGGAATGGGAAACAAGAAGAGAACTGGGCATTTTCTCTCTCCTTCATAATGCTAGAATGAGCATTCAGCATTGCCTTCCATGGCTGGCCTGCTGAACTTCCAGCATCTACTGAAAACTTTTTAAGAAATCCCATTCATTCATTCATTATTAGTTGCTTGTAACCCGAAGGCAACTAAGAAGATAAAGTGAAAAAAGAAAAAAGGCATACAGTACTGTACATAATATCTTAGGAGGGAAAGTGTGTGTGTGGGGGGGAATAATATAACACATTAATCTTTCATATAACGTAACATCAATTTAGGACAGGGGTGGCGCTGTGGGTTAAACCACTGTGCCGCTTGGGCTTGCCGATCAAAAGGTTGGCGGTTCGAATCCCCGTGACGGGGTGAGCTCCCATTGTTCGGTCCCAGCTCCTGCCAACCTAGCAGTTCGAAAGCACACAGTGCAAGTAGATAAATAGGTACCGCTCCGGTGGAAAGGTAAACGGCATTTCCGTGCACTGCTCTGGTTTCGCCAGAAGCGGCTTAGTCATGCTGGCCACATGACCCAGAAAAACTGTCTGCGGACAAACGCCAGCTCCCTCTGCCTTTAAAGCGAGATGAGCGCCACAACCCCAGAGTCGTTCGCAACTGGACTTAATTGTCAGGGGTCCCTTTTACCTTTTAACATCAATTAATGAAAACTCCATACTCAAATAATAAACAAAGCAATAATCACACCCATTAATTAAGAAATAAACAAAAGCAAACAAAACCTCAACACACAACCCCCCTGTCCAGTGGGCATGCGAAACCAAATTCTGATTTTATAGATTTGACAGGTTTTTATTTGCATTGTATGGCACTCCCTGTATGCTGCTGAGAGACGGCTGTGTTTAAGCAGTATATAAATTGTCTAAATAAACCAACCAATCAGGAACCATCCAATGAAACTCACTAGCAGGAGCTTTGAGACATATTTCCTAACACATCACAGAGTTCATAGATGGAACTCACTGCCACAAGATGAGAGAAGCAAGCAAAGGCAAAACCTCCCCCAGGCCTTAGCAAGAGTCCAGGCAGCTAGGCAGTAAACAGGTAGGAGCAGTTGCATTTCAGTCTATGGGCCAAGGGCAGATGCGTAGTCAAAGCCACGCATGGGCCAAGATCGAAGGCGATGTTCTAATACCAGAGACTATGAGTCCCTTTCGACTGTTACTATTTTGTGGGAGGGATTCAAGCACAAACCGAAAATTTAGATCAATGTAATGAAAGTGGGTTAAAGGGCCTTGTCGCCTTAGCGCAACAAATTCACTTTTTGAAAAAATGAACCAGACTCTGTGGTGTTTGGAAAGAGACCACGAAATTCATGGAAAAGTGTGGGGTCCATGAATGACGAAAGGGAAGAGTGCCCCACAAGCAAATGAGGACAACCCAGAACCAGTGTTCACTGTTGTATAACCGCCCTGCAAACTAATCAGTAAAGACGGAATATAATCTAACCTTCACATCAACTTTGTGTGAGCAAACCAGGAGGAATGCTTACCTGGGCAAGCTGTAAACATGCATTCACAGCCCAATCCTATGCATGTCTGCTGAGATGCAAGACCGATGGGACTTATTCCAGGTAAGTGAAAATAAGAATCACAACCTAAACCCCAGTTCCGCATTTTGGACATAAGAGGAAACTGTAGTTTAAGGCAAGGAGGATCAGAATGCTGCCACAGAGGAGGTGCTCAACAATGGCTTAGCAAGCTATGAAATGCATGTCGAAATCAGGCCACTGGGCCAAAGGATGCGATAAAGAGTCATGGGGGGAAATGGCTTGGGTCCTAAGAGACATTAAGTGAAATAAGTTTCCCCTCCCTTCTAGCCCAATATAGGGCTGGGCCCTCCTGAACAATGCAGGAGGGGTATGGAATGGGGATTGCTGCTCGGGGAGAAATCGTTCCAAAATCAGGTTTGGGTGGTAAAATAAGTTAAGGACATTCAAGGAAGGAAAATTTCCTGCCTCCTCTGATCCTTCCCCGCCACATAGATCCTGATCCCCATCCCACCCAATTCATTTTTTAAAAATATTTTTTAAATTAGTTTGACATAAAAGTTGTGCACAACAAACATAACTATTTCAAAAAAATTTAAAGGGTTCTTTTGAACCGTCAGATCTCTTTCCTTTCCTCCATGGGTTCCATTTCTAAATTTTATTCCTGCATCTTTTACTTTAATCTACCGTAGATTCCGTATTAGGCGACTGGGCGTATAAGACGACCCCCAACTTTTGCTGTTCAATTTTAGAGTTATAGAGTTATAGAGTTTGAGCACCGCCAGGGGCAGAACCCGCACCCCTCCGCTGCCTCTGCCGTCGCAGCAGCAGCAGCCCGAGGTGAGGCGTTTGGCGGGCGGGCGAGCGAGCGCCGCGCTCGGAAGGACTTTCGCGTCCCCTTCTGTGGGGAGGGAGGAGGAGCGACGGCAGAAGGGGCGCCTCTGCTCACCGGCTCCCTCTCCTCCTTCCCAACGCGTATACCTGGCGTATAAGACGACCCCCGACTTTTGGGGTGATTTTCCAGGGATAAAAAGTCGTCTTGTACACCAGAACATACGGTATCTATTATATGATCATAGTATCCAAAATTCGTGTTACTTTACAAGTGTCATGTGTTCCTGCCAATGATTTCAGCTGTTTACAGTGGTCTCTCAAACAAATTAAAAAGTTAGTCCAGTCTTTTAAGAATACTTGGTCTTCCTGGTTTCTGATCTTTCCCCCCACCCCACTCAATTCAGGAGCTCCCCAGACCCTCCAGAATGGCTTTTCAGGGCTGCAGGAATAATAGACTTAGAATTGCAGAGTTGGAAGGGACCCCAAGGATCAGCTAGTCATCTAGTCCTGCAGTGCAGGGATCTCAGCTAAAGCATCCATGACAAATGGCCATAAAACCCCTGCTTAAAAGCCTCCAAGGAAGGGGAGTCCACAACCTCCCAAGGGACAGTTCCACTGTCGAACAGCTCTTACTGTCAGAAAGAAGGTGTACAGTAAAAGAAATATTCCTCCCTGAACTTCCTTAACTAACCATCCACACCATTTAAGGCGCATTTATAGCACATCAACAATCACAGCTTCTCTCAAGCAATCCTGGGAACTATAGTATGCACCCACAAAGCCCGGTGCCCCTAACAAACTACAGTTCCCAGAGTTCATTTGTGGGAAGCCATGTGCTTTAAATACACAGTGTGGGTGTGAGACACTCTCCAGGCTTGAGATCAAGCACTCTAAATATGGCAGGAACTGATCACATAGGGCTTTTTATCATGGGCTTGATACTGGGGACTCACAAATCATTGCACCTTCCGGCACTGGGAGATATTTCCTGCCCGGGCAGAACTTGCATGCTCCCATTTTTTAAAAAAAATGTCCTTCAACCAGAATCCTGCAGTTTGCTCAGTTCTCAAATTGTGAATATTTACTCTCTGTAAGCAAACAAGGACGTTTCCTTTATGTCTTCTGAACGCATAAAACAAGCAGCTCTCCCCTTGATTCGGGGCCCTTTGTCTCGAAACAGACAAAAGCTTCAGGGAGTTGTTTCTTTTTATGGTTTAGCTACTCTGGATTTCGGTTTGCATAGCAGGAGTGTGACTCAGTATGGGAGAAATGAAAGAGGAAGTCTGCTCTCTGTCAGTGCACCTTCTCCTTGCAATTTCACCTGCATATTTAACTGTCAACGGGCTTTAGGGATTAGATTAACCAATCAATATGCATCTTTTAAAAAATAAAAAATAAGAATATATATGGATTACCGTTGGAAAACTTGATTTAAACCGGCTGTTCCCTCATTTAGTGATTTGAATCATAATCTAAATCGCCGATTTAATTCAGTCCCCGCCCTGCTACCCTTCAGTGCTGAACAGCATCCACAGGAAGGCCTGACAGACTGAGGATTTAGAACGAAACAGGACCTTCCAGGTCACACAATAAATGGCTCCCAGGCAGATCGGCATCCCAGCAGCTGTTCATTCTGGAAATTAAATCAAAACTCCCAGGATGAAGCAGGCGAGAAGTGAAGGCCAGAAGGAGAGACTGGATCAGGCCGATGATCCAGTGCAGCGCCCTCTTCCAACAGTGGGGTGGATCCACATCTCATCATATTTAGTGTCAACCTGCTGAAATTAAATGAAGCTTTCTTTCAATCACTTGTGTATCTAGCTCAGTACTGTCTACACTGGCTGGTAGCAGCTGCCCAGGATTTTAGACAGGGCTCTCCCCCACCCAGGGATGCCACAGACCAAACCTGGGAACATAGAAATACAAAGCAGATTCTCCGCCACTGAGCCACGGCAGCGGCGTAGCGTGAGTTGTCAGCACCCGGGGCAAGGCAAGTAATTTGTGCCCCCTAACCCGGGGCAAGGCAAGTAATTTGCACCCCCCCAACCCCTAACCTGCCGATCTGAGTCGAGTTGCTGCTGGCGCTGCCGCCCAAACCACGCCGCTTGCCCGGAGGAGGAGGGGGGCAGAGAGGCGAGGAAAATGCAACATGGCCCAGCAGCTGCAGCAGCAGCAGCGGAGGCGGGGCTGTGAGGAGGGGCTGCCTGGCACGTCCTCCGCGGCCCTGACGCGCGGGGCTGAGAGCCGCTGCCTGCCGGACGCCTTCAGCCCGGGCGCGCGCACAGCTCGTCGGTTCCACGAGACATGGGGCTCTGCTACAGCCTGCGCCCGAGGCTCTTCGGCGACTCCGGAGGCAGCGAGCGCGCCCCCCCAGATGTTGCGCCCGGTGCAGCCGGCCCCCCTGGCACCCCCCACGCTACGCCACTGAGCCACGGTCCTCGTTACGCCATGGTACTGCACCTATAGTTGGCAAAGGCAGCTGGTTTCAATGGGTCTACTCTGAACACAACTAAATCTGGATCCAACCCAGTGACTCCCAGTCCGGACATGGAATGCAATGGTTCCCTTCCTGTTTTTTTGTCTCCCCTGGAATAGGTATTTGGACGTAGACTGCTTTCGAACACGAAGTCTCCATTTAGCCATCCTGGCTAGCAGCTTTTGGCTGACCAACCCTCCTCAACAAATTTGCATCCTCCCCTTTTGAGACGGATCCAGAACAGCAGGGAGTTCCACAAAAACAATTCAGGTGTTGTGCAAGGTGTCTGTCCCAATTCTGCTGCCCATTAACTTTATTGGGTGACTCTTAGTTCTAGTATTTTGAAAGAGTAAGGGAAAAACCATAGGACCATGTGACCTGCATGAATCTGCTGTCTGCTGCTAGCTGCTGATGGGCAGTGCCCAGGCTTCTCCTGCTCTCACTTCCTTAAGGATCTTTAATCCAGACTTGGACCAGATTGCTCTTCATGCTGAAGCCACTTGCAAAGAGAGCAGCCTCCCCCGAACCTGTTGCCCTCCAGGTATTGATCGACTGCAGCTCCTACCATCCCTGCTCACTGGCCACGTTAGCTGGGGCTGATGGGAGCTGGGAACCCCACAACATCCGGAAGGTGCTAGCTGGGGAAGGCTGAGCTAGAGGAAGGCCCTCTGAAAACCAGGCCACTCTATCTCTCTTAGAAATCTTAACATTGCCACTTCCCTTCACCTGAGTCATTTTTTTCTAATGCAAAAGCCCCCATACTTCACCCTTTCTGCATGGAATGATGTGCTCGCTCTCTGTCTCTCTCTCTTTCTGTCCATCTCTCTCTCCCCCCAGCTTTGATAATTTCTGTCCCCCTGTTCCAGCAATGTTCCAAATGTGGCTGGCCTGTATAAACGCATTACAATACCGCCTGTTTTATTTTCAGATCTTTCTCTAATAATCCCCAAGCAGGGAATTTGCCCTTTTCGCTGTTGCGTTCATTGCCTGATCTCCATGACCTCAAGATCACTTTCCTAGAGCATTGCTCAGACCCCACCAATGCGCAATTATGAAGTTGGGACGGTGGTTTCCCGCCCCATATGCACTAATGGGGGTCTGATCTGGTTGAGATTAGCCATGAAAGACAGTGTGCATTCCTTATGCACCTGCCATTTCAGTTATACAGTGGTAGCTCAGGTTACATACGCTTCAGGTTACAGATGCTTCAGGTTACAGACTCTGCTAACCCAGAAATAGTGCTTCAGGTTAAGAACTTTGCTTCAGGATGAGAACAGAAATCGTGCTCCGGCGGCACAGCTAAAGTGGTGCTTCAGGTTAAGAACAGTTTCAGGTTAAGAACAGACCTCCGGAACGAATTAAGTACTTAACCTGAGGTACCACTGTATTTTCATTGCGGGGGGAGGAGAGAGAATTTTGGACTCTATATTCCATCAAATTCCACCTCAAAAATTCCACTTTTTCCATGAAGCTTTTCTTACAACCTCCTAATCCTCATACCCAATTGTAATTTAAGCCAAATAACTGGGAACTGAAATAATGGCACATTGTCCCTTCATTTCCTGTCCCTTCTGCTGTTTTCTATCTGCCGCACCTCAGATCAGTCTTCCCCAACTTGCCCCCACTCAAAATGTTTGGGACTACAATTCCCATCAGACTCTGAACAGCATGTCTAATGGTCAAGGTTGGTGGGTGTTGCAGTCCAAAAACAGTAGTTTTCAGCATTTTTCACAATGAGAGCCAGTGTGATGTTGTGGTTAAGAGCGGTAGACTCGTAATCTGGGGAACCGGGTTCGCATCTCCGCTCCTCCACATGCAGCTGCTGGGTGACCTTGGGCTAGTCACACTTCTTTGAAGTCTCTCAGCCCCACTCACCTCACAGAGTGTTTGTTGTGGGGGAGGAAGGGAAAGGAGATTGTTAGCCGCTTTGAGACTCCTTTGGGTAGTGATAAAGCGGGATATCAAATCCAAACTCTCTCTCTCTCTCTCTCTCTCTCTCTCTCTCTCACTTTCAAGCCAAAGACCCTGAATTAACCCAAACATGCATTTGGGAACCAAATTCTCCTTTTTTGATGCTCACCTTAGATCAGGCCTTGAGTTGACCCCAGTAGTGGGTCCCAACCAGTGTTAGAAATTCAAATATATAATCTAGGTACCAAATGGCTCCTTAAACCAGGATTACGGTTGCCAACATGGATTGCCTAGTTGCCATTTTTGTGCCAGACGGCTCAAAGGTTGTATTTTTCAATACGACTTTTTGGTTCCTGAAATTCATTCTGATGGTGCAGATAAAATATAACGGATAGACTTCTACAGGATGCGTTGCTAGTGTGCGGAAACAGCCAAGACCCAAGGATCCCCAGGCATGCACCTCCAGATGGTGGAGACGTCAGAAGACATCCTGGCACCTGGACCATCCCTCACTTGGTCTCAAGTGGCTGATAGCCAAGGTGCAAAATGCACCTGTCGAATTTTGAATGCTGGTCCCAACACGACAGCTGAAGACCAATGGTCCAAAACATCTGGCTAGAGATGGCTGTTCTGCATTGCTGGCCTTAGGGCAGGGATCTGCCTTCCTACCTCTTTGCAAACTTTGTAAACACATAGAAGATAGGTGCATTAGAACGACGCAGGAAACATGATTACACTGAGTCAAGGCATTGGTCCATCAAACTCCACTCAGCCTACACTGACTGGCAGTGGCTCTTCGGTTTCAGACTGGGAGTCCCCCTCCCCACCCTCATCTAACCTGAAGATGCCAGAGGTTGACCCTGTTGCCTTCTGCATGTAACCATATTCTCTGCCACTGGGCTACCAGCTCTTCCTACAGCAGGGGTAGGCAAACTAAGGCCTGGGGGGCTGGATCCGGCCCAATCGCCTTCTCAATCCAGCCCGCGGACAGTCCAGGAATCAGCGTGTTTTTACATGAGTAGAATATGTCCTTTTATTTCAAATGCACCTTTGGGTTATTTGTGGGGCTTTCTTGCTGTTTTTACATGAGTAGAATGTGTGCTTTTATTTAAAATGCATCTCTGGGTTATTTGTGGGGCATAGGAATTCGTTCTCTCCCCCCCCTTCAAAATATAGTCCGGCCCCCCACAAGGTCTGAGGGACAGTGGACTGGCCCCCTGCTGAAAAAGTTTGCTGACCCCTGTCCTACAGCAAGGCTCTCTTTTCCTTCTGCACCCCCAGCCCTTAAACTGGGTGGGGGAACCTTGTTTCAATGTGAAGGACCAATGCCACTGGGCGGGCAGGCAGGGACAGAAGCAAAAGTGAGTGGGGACGACAAGTGTAAATATTACTGCCCTTCCTTAGGCAGATTTCTACAAACATACCCTTCTCGAAGCTACCAGCATGAGTTTGACCAAACTGCGGGAGACAGTGGAAGACAGGCGTGCCTGGCGTGCTCTGGTCCATGGGGTCACAAAGAGTCGGACACGACTAAACGACTAAATAACAACAAACCCTTCTCTTATCTCCCATCCAGACAACCAAGTGGCCTTAACAGAGATCAAGGACTTGTTCTGCCCTGACATAGACCCTCAGGGTGTGAAGCTGGGGCCACAGATCTCTCAAGGGCCACATCCGACTCACAGGGGCCTCAGGTTCCCCTCCCCTGCCTTAAGCTGGGATAGCTCCGTCACTGAGGCTTTTAACCTCAGGGCCGTGGGCTTGATCCCCATGCCGGGCAGAAGATTCCTGCATTGCAGGGGGTTGGACTAAATATCTCTTGGGGGGCCCTTCCAACTACAGTTCTAAGCTACAGCGAAATAAATGGAAGTGTGTGTGTTTGTTTATGTATGTTTGATGGTTTATATATAGATATGTGTGTGTGTGTTTATACATATTATTTGGGAATCGTGTCTCTGCACTCTCAGCACTATGGGAACTGAAAAATTCAGTTTAAATCTGTCCAGCTGACAAGCACAAATGGGAATATTTAGCACCAGGCAGCAGGCGGGTAGTGGGGGGAGGAGAGAAGGAGGAGGAGGACTCAGCAATAGAATAATAAAAGAGTTATTGCAGGGCAGGATGGCAGGGGGAGCTTGCATACTGGGGAGTGGGCATACGACCCACCATGGGGAGGGGAGAAGGGGCAGGGGGGTTTCATGCCAAGGCTAAGAAGAATAAAGGCCAGCAAGGCTGGATGTGAGGAAGGGGGCACCTGCCCTCGCCCTCCAAACAGTCCCTGTTGTTGCCAAGGAGAGTCTTAACAACTGTGAGAGCTAATACAGAGTCACGGAAGCAGAACTAGGAAGACAGCAAACGGCAAGGGCTGCTTGTGGTGGGGGTGGAAGAAGAGATCAGTTGCTGCTGCCTTCGTTCTGTGGTATTGCTTTTTTTGGGCCACACTGCCGGTGTAATCCAACCACCGGGCTTCTTTCTCTCTCTCTCTCTCTCTCCCCCCCCCCCGCTATGGGGGTGCACCAAGATCCAAGCCCGGTGCAGCAACCCCTGGAAAGACGCACAGCACTCCTGCTTCAATAGGCCTCTCAGTCATTCTCCACTGCCTCCCTTTTCTCCTCCGCACCCCCCTTCAACAATGCCGCATGGCTAAAGCAAAAAAAGGGGGAAGCAGCAGAGAGTCATCACTTTGACTTTAATTCTCCCCCATCTCCTTTCTCCAAAAGCCAAGAGGGAACCCCCCCCCCAAAAAAAGTGACCCTCATAAGGAGGCATCATGCACTTGCTCTATATAGAAATCCTCTATTCTACCACTTTTTGTCCCCAGTGGTTTGGGGGCGGGTCTTTTCTGTATGTGTAAAACTTGCCCTGCTTGTTTGGGGAGAGGGGGCAGACCCTACAGCAACCTTGTCGCTCGCTAAGGACTGCATAATCACCCACAATGCACTGCAGCGGCCCCCACAAAGCCCTTGCCCTTTCCTGACCCTATAAAGCACTCCCGAATCTGCTGCTGCCTCTCTGAAACAAACGGCGCCTGTCCAACAGCTTAGAGGCTCTGCAGAGATCCTGCTGGAGAGGAATCCCTAGGATCTTCTGGACCCCCTTGGCGCTTCTTCTGGACCTATTCCAGTCCCATAAACCCGATATGGCCCTCTTATACGGGACCCCCCCTTCCATGCGGTCTCGCCCTGCTAAAACTCCAGTCCCTCGAGGAATCCCATCCATCATCATGACAGGCCTACAGTAGCCCCCTTTAAAAACACACACACAAACACTCCGGCAATCTATGGGTCCCAGTGTCACACACAGCTCAAAGTAAACTCCTGCTGGAACCCCCAAAACTGCAAAAATCTGGGAGGCAAACCTTGCACACACACGCCGACACATCCACCCACCCAGAAATGCCTTGTCCTCTGCACAAAAACCCTTTTATACAACCTTTAAAGCCCTATAGTACCCCCCCTCATCATGCCCCCCCCCCCGCTCCACTAAGGGCATCCCAACTCCAGAAGACCTATATAAGGCAACCCGCAGCTTGGCAAAACTCTCTTTCATTTCTAAGGGCACACCATAGCAACAGAATCACCCCCCCCCCCAAAAAAAAGATAAGTCAAGCTCCATAAAATAAAATGCTACCTGGGGATGGGGGAGGGAAGACTGCCTGCGAGACCCATCAAGAAATCGCACCAGCCCCCATATGCGCTGCAGTTCCTACAGGACAGTCCACGGAGGCACGAACAGATCGCCCGCAGTCTTAAAACAACAACCCTGCCAAGACCACTGAAACTCCACCAAAACGCCCCCTCCAGGGGTCTCCTCAGATGGCCCACGGGCCTCCCCTCCAAGCGCCCTTCACTTCCAGGAGACCCACAGCCGAGCAAGGCCACTTCAGAAAAAAGCCCCACATCTTCGACCCACGGAGCGCTGCCCCCACCCGTAGGGGAAAACACAAACACTCCACACAGCAACCCCGTCCCCCTACAGGGAACCGTTCTTTCCTAGACGAAGCCACCCCCGGCACCCCACATTTCCAGAGAGAACCGACCGATCGCCGCGGCCCCATATATTCCCCCCCCTCGACGTCCAGCAACATCTCCCCGCTGTTCCCTTCCCCCGGGCGCGCCCTTGCGCTCCGCCCGCCCCGTCGGAAAAACGCGCGTTGGGTGCGGGGAGCCTCCCTCGCTCGTCGCCGCCGCCGCCGCAGCTCACCTTGACTTTCTGCAGGCGGGTCAACTGCAGCTCGTGGACGAAGGGGTTGGGGGCGGCGGCGGCGGCAGCCTCTTCCTCCTCCGGGGCTGCCCGGCTCGAGGCCCCCTCCTCCATGGCCGTACCCCCCTTCCAGGCTGCCCTTCTTCCAGCCTGGGAGCTGTCCCCGCGGCCGGAGCCCGGGGCCCTGGGCAGGGAGGAAAGGATGGGGGGAAAGGATGGAGGGATGGATGGATGGGACAGGCGGGCGGCTGGACGGACGCCCTGGCACCGGACCACGGCAGGAGGGAGCCAGGATGCGAGGCGAGCGGGAAGGCGGGGCCACGGCGCGGTCGTCACGGCGACACCGCCGCTGGGGGACGGACTTTCGCTTTGGAGGGGCCGGATGGAGAAGGGAGGGAAGGAGGGAGAGAGGGAGAGAGAGGGCCCAGGCTCCAGCATCTCTCCATCTCTCCATCACCAGTCCCTCCCTCCCTCTTTCTCTCTCTCTCGCACCTGCATCTTCCCACTAGCAAGAAAAGATGGGTTTTAAGCAAGGGAGAAGCACCCGTCGATTGGCTCCTTCTCAGAGACGTCTGAGCAGTGCAGCGGTGCTCACTTGTATAACATATTGGGGGGCGGCAAGGTAAGCCCCACCCCGCATAATCGACCACAAGACGCAGCACACGCACACTATCTGAATGGCAGTGCCCATCAACTTTGGGGCGGCCCCCTCAAATGTTTTATTGGGGAGGAGGGAGGCGAAGGGACCTCGTCCTCTAAGAATTGGGCTCCTACGGAGCAGTGTGTCCCTGTAATCCAATCCCCACCCCCGCAACGATAAACCTCAGATTCCCCCCCCCGCACACGCAGAGAGAAGACTAAAGTTGTAGCATTTGCAGAACCTCAAAAACTGAGGCAGAATGCACACGCGCTATTATGTATCTAGATCAAACTGATTTTATGTAACAAACCAATACAGATCCTCAGCCCCCAAATAGACCCATTCCTTTCCCCATGGAATAATATGTACGGCCAGTGCCGGGTTTACGTATAAGCTAAATAAGCTATAGCTTAGGGCCCCACTCTCTTTGGGGCCCCAAAAAAATTTAAAGGAAAAAGAAAACTTTGATAAAATACATATCTTGATATGTGCAAATGGCTTTCGATACCTATTTGGTCTTAAATTACCATACAGCATATATTCAACACAAAAACAACAACAGTGACAATTTGTGGTTGACAAAGGACAGATGGGCATATATAAAGGGCCCCATTACCTTCATAGTTTAGGGCCTCATCAAACCTAAATCCGGCCCTGTGTACAGCCACTATTTTTCCTCAGTTTGTGTGTATGTGAGAAAGTAGCCTGCTTCCCCCCACTTTAATGTCTTGCATTGCCCCCCCCCACGGAAAAATCATGCTGACCCCCCTGCACCTCCTCTCTCTGCCCCCCCCCCCTTTTCGTTGCACGACTATTTCCCTCCTACTTTCTTCTTTCTGCTTTGGGAGGTGTAATCCTTTGTATATATTTGGGAGATATCATGTTTCGGAAGGCTGCTCAGTGCCCATTGCGAGTTCTGTGTCACCGAAGCTCATTACTATGCCTCTTACAAGTAATGAGGCCGGTTTTTTAATTGCAGCTGTCTGCTGATCCTCGCCACAGCCTTGCAAGGTAGGAACGAGCAGAGGCGCTTGTTGCCGGCACCAGGAAGGGCGGGGAAACGAGGTTAAAGTTGTTATGCACAGAGCATAGGGTTCTTCAGTCTATAAAAGACGCAAACAGCCTGCAGGCTGCAATTACATATGGGCATAGGAAGAGACTGCTGGATCGGGTCAATGGCTCTTCTAGCTGGGGCTGTTGGGAACTGGAACTGCAATCTGGCAATGACTGTAGGGCTATAGGTTCCCCCGCCCCTACGTTATATCATTATTCGCAGAGAATGAGAGAGCAGGTCCCTGCCCGCAAGGGGCTTACAATCTAGGCAGTGACACAAGGGAGATAGCAAAATAACAGGAGGGCAATGGGGGAGAATGGGGGTGTTTCTGAACTGAGTGTGTATGTGTTAATATTTAAAACACACCATTTAAATATTGCAATTGTTTGCTGGCATCAGATGTTTCCTTTTTAAATTTCCTTTTTAAAAAATTTACTGGATCCCGCCCCCCCCAAAGGGTAATGTGGGTGGGGGGTTGTAGTTTTGTTGCTATGTTGTCATATGGACTCTGGAGGCGCGGAAAGCACCTTGTGTGTGACTGCAACACCCACCCCACACTAAGCACCTGTGAGGAACCAAACTCTGTGACTGACTGGCAGTTGTCCCAAAAGCTTTACGGGTGCTGAACAATAGTTCCTCCACCTTCCCCAAAATTTCACTGATAGCCCCAATTATAAACCCTATTTTACAGGTGAGGTATCTCAGTCTGAGGCAGTTTGATGAGATTCAATGTTGGCTGTTTAATAATAATAATAATAATAATAATAATAATAATAATATATTATTATTTATACCCCACCCATCTGGCTAGATTTCCCCAGCCACTCTGGGTGGTTTCCAACAAAATATTAAAAAACTATAGTCTGTTAAACATTAAAAGCTTCCCAAACAGGGCTGCCTTCAGATGTCTTCTAAAAGTCTGGTACAGTAGTTGTTTTTCTCTTTGACATCTGATGGGAGGGCGTTCCACAGGGCGGGTGCCACTACCAAGAAGGCCCTCTGCCTGGTTCCCTGTAACTTGTCTTCTCTCAGTGTGGGAACTGCCAGAAGGCCTTCGGCACTGGACCTCAGTGTCCAGGCAGAGTGATGGGGGTTGAGATGTTCCTTCAGGTATACTGGACCGATACTGTTTAAAATTACATAAAGTAGATTTTTTGTGTGTCTTGAACAAATCTGGGTTTTATTCCGAGCAGCTGTTTTAGGACTTGGTCTTGAGTGTAATGAAGGTGCTTGCTTGCCTTTCCTGCCGAAATAGCAAGTAGCAAACAAGCAAACAATAACACAATTAAAATATCTGGAGACAATGCCACTACTTACGGAAGTAGACTGTATTCTATGCAGATTTTAGATAATATTAAAATATTCTGGAACCAGTCATTACTGGAACCAGTCATCCTGCACTTTTACATAGTGCCAGCAAGTGGCAACTTGCAATACAAGCTGCACCTGTTGGACTTGAGTCCTTTACACAGCTAAGAAGTTTGAAGAAACCCTGATCTCTTTTGCCTTGAGGTGCTGCATGGGCAGCGGGAAGGTAAATGGTGTTCAGCACATGCTCATGCAAATCATCACTCATGTGCCTTGGTTGAATGTCCTAGCGTTCAAACAGGTTTCTTGGAAAAGACCTAATGATCTTTGCTCCTGAATTACATCCTGCGCTTCATTCACACCCTTCGTCCACCCTAAAAGTCTGGTGGTTTGTTCCTCATTCCATTTGCTTCTCTCCTTCCTGCATGTCTGATGATCTGAACCTTTAATAGTTGTGCAGAAGAGGGAAGATTCAACAGGTGTAGCTTGGCATGCAAATTAAACCTGAATTTCCTTCTTCTACACAGGCCATCCCCTTTGTCACTGTTAAGAAAGAGATAAAGAGATAAAAGTGTAATATGAAAACTTCAGTAAGTTAAAAGTGATGTTGTGTAATTTTTCTATTACTATTTGTTGTTGTTGTTTAGTCGTTTAGTCGTGTCCGACTCTTCGTGACCCCATGGACCAGAGCACACCAGGCACTCCTGTCTTCCACGGCCTCCCGCAGTTTGGTCAAACTCATGCTGGTAGCTTCGAGAACACTGTCCAACCATCTCGTCCTCCGTCGTCCCCTTCTCCTTGTGCCCTCAATCTTTCCCAACATCAGGGTCTTTTCCAGGGAGTCTTCTCTTCTCATGAGGTGGCCAAAGTATTAGAGCCTCAGCTTCACGATATGTCCATATTGTTAAAATTGGTTAATTGTAATGAATTGATGTTGCAATTACTGTGGTTTTTTCCCCCTTTGTTATTGTTGAATTCTAAATAAAGTATTATTATTATTATTATTATTATTTTAAAAGACAAAGGTGCAGTGTATGCTTGTGTGTGCACGCATGCTCAGGAGAACTTCTCACACCTCCTTCCTTTCCCAACTGCTGTACAACAACCCTGTAGTGTAGGCAATTGAGTCTTCTCTCCGCTAGTTGCTGCTACTACCCACTTCTTCTTTTCACCCACAGCTAAGGTTGCCATATTTCAAATAGTGAAAACCCTGTAACAAAAGCTTTTGCAAAATCTCCCCCCCCCCCCAAAAAAATATTGAAGTTTTTAACCAAATTGCCAAAAATAAATACTTCCAATATGGGTTTCCCAGACATTTTTTTCCTGCTTTTCTAAAATTCTGCCCAGGTGCCATTTTCGACAGACGAATCCCAGCCATATCCAGGAAATTACAGACATATAACAGCCCGACCCACAGCCCCAGAAGCAACCCCCCCCCCCCCCGCAAAATGGAGATCTATGATTAATGGCTAAATCCTAAGATGCTGGACCTGTGATCCTCATGCCCACAGCCAATCCCTTGCAGTCTGCACAGAGCATAATGCCAGGCTCTCCAGCCCTCTTCTTCTCCCTGTAAAGGGGGCAAATTATTGGCTTTAACATCCCTGGTGGCCCAGGGAAAGTGAAGGATCTGAAGCTGGTTTTCAATACCAGTACAGTCGTACTTTGGTTCTCGAATGCCTTGTGACTTGAACGTTTTTGGCTCCCGAACGCCGCAAACTGGAAGTGAGTGTTCCGGTTTGTGAACGTTTTTTGGAAGCCGAACACCTGACATGGCTTCCGGTTGAGTTCAGGAAGCTCCTGCAGCCAATCGGAAGCCGCGCCTTGATTTTCGAACGTTTTCGGAAGTCGAACTGAATTCCGGAACAGATTCCTTCTGAAAACCAAGGTACGACTGTACACAGCCCGAGCGGGCGAGCTGTCTAGCAGCTTAAATGAAATGTCTCTGAGCATGCACAAAGTGAATTTCGGCCAGTATTAAGTCCCCACAGCCTTCTTTACTCACCCAGGGATTAGATTTTCAGGGCAAAGGGGTGTGATTTCCCAAAATGACCCCAAATATTTTCTATCTCTCTCCTTTTGAACGTGGCTACTAGTCACAATGGCCAGCCTGTCGCTGAATACCAGTCACCAGGAATCACAGGTGAGGAAAGTGCTGCTGTGCTCAGGTCCCGCTTCCCATAGGCATCTAGTTGGCCACTGTGAGAACAAGATGCTGGACTAGATGGGGCTTGGGCCTGATCCAGCAGGCCTCACATGCAGACTCTGCTGCATATGTAGATCACATCTTCCATATGACGACCTGAGAAATATATTGTCCCAGGCACCAGGCCATAAGGCACCATAATAATGCATCTAAGAGCATAGTACAATCAATAAAACAGTAAAAAAGGGGCCGCTGAGGGAATGGTCTGAGGGGATGCGATGCCGTTGATGTGTTAACACTTAGAGGATCCACAGGCTGGTAAGTGCCAGAGGCTGATGGGAAACCACTTTGAGGTTCCTGGAGGAAGCACTAATAAATAAGTCTTTAAAAAGCAAAGCAAAACAGCCAGGAACAAGGACCAAAGGAAAATGCAATGCAGTTCAGCCTAAGCCAGAGGTTTTCAACCTTTTTGAGTCCATGGCTCTGTTGACCAACTACATTCTTTCTGCGGCTCCCCTGTGGGGAAGCAGGCATTGAGCCTCAGGAGCCCAGTTATGTCACCCCTTGCCTGCAGAACTGGCAGCCCCTCACCCCTTTCCCAACATTTCTTTGATGAAAATAGGGACGTCCCATTCCATGATAATTTTGCTATTTATACCCCACACATCTTATTGGGTTGCCCCAGCCACTCTGGGCAGCTTCCAACATATCTAAAAAAACAGTAAACATAAAACATAAAATCCCCTTCCCTTTACAATGGTACCTTGGGTTACAGACGCTTCAGGTTACAGACTCCGCTAACCCAGAAATAGTACCTCGGGTTAAGAACTTTGCTTCAGGATGAGAACAGAAATCGCGCGGCAGCAGCAGCGGGAGGCCCCATTAGCTAAAGTGGTACCTCAGGTTAAGAACAGTTTCAGGTTAAGAACGGAGCTCCAGAATGAATTAAGTTCTTAACCCGAGCTACCACTGTATATGCTTGCCTTCAGATGGCTCGGGGTTTGGATAACTCCCTACCTTCCAACATATCTCCAATGAAAATAGGGACATCCTAAGGAAAAGTGGGACATTCCGGGATCAAATCAGAAACCTGAACAGCTTCTTTAAATCAGGGATGTCCCTAGAAAATAGGGAAACTTGGAGGGTCTGCAACACCCTCCCTTGTTATTGTTACTTCTTCTGTCATAGCGAGCTCAGGTGGTGAGTGTCGATCGAATTGGAGTGTTCTCTGGAATGAGAGATTGATTGCTGAGGAATTGTAACTCTGTGAGGGGAATAGAGGACTTCCTAACAACGCTCAGCACCCTCAGCAAACTATAGCTCCCAGGATTCTTTGGGGGAAGAAGCCATGGCCGATTAAAGTGGGTTGATGCTGCTTTAAATATGCGGTGCAGATGGGGCCTAAGGTCCCATTTGTCTTTCATATCACCTGCTACCAGATTATGGGGTGTTCAGTCTCAGACACTTGAGATCGAACCCTGGAATTTAATTATTTCATAA
This sequence comes from Podarcis pityusensis, assembly GCF_964106645.2. Taxonomy (NCBI): domain Eukaryota; kingdom Metazoa; phylum Chordata; class Lepidosauria; order Squamata; family Lacertidae; genus Podarcis; species Podarcis pityusensis. Next base: position 42,842,871 of record NC_138038.1, on the reverse strand, counting down.
AATTTATACACTGCAAAAAGAAACCTCAAAACAGTAAAAATCAAGAAAAATGTACTACCCTATTTTAAAACGTACAAAAATGAAAATACAAAAGAAAGGATTAAAATTGCCCCAGCTTTCTAAGCATCTGTGTAGGCTTGTCTAAACAGGAATGCTTTTAGCAGGTGCTGAAATGACTTAGGCAGAGGATTAGAGGGGAAGTTCATCAAGCCTGCAGGTGCCACCAAACTGGGGTGGAATAATAGTAGTAGTAGTAATGATAATGATAATGATAATCATCATCATCATCATAGGAAAATGACTGTAGGTCAGTGACAGAGCCCATGCTTTGCCAGGTTCTATACCTGGACTCTTTCCAGGTAGGGCTGAGAAATACTTCCTGCTTGAAACCCCGGAGATCAGTCATTGTGTATCCAGCATACTCATACCCAGAACAGGCCCATTAAAATAAATTGACATGAATAACTCAGGGTCATTAATTGTCATGTAAACGCCCCTGTTAGGTATGCTAACTGGGTTTCCATGACAGAAATAGGATTTGAGATGACCCAGACAGCGTGAGGAGCATAGCTGTCAACTTTTCCCTTTTCTTGCAAGGAATCCTATTCGGAATAAGGGAATTTCCCTTAAAAAAGGGGAAATGTTGACAGCTAAGACGAGGAGCTGGGACAAGAGTAAAACACCCCCCCCCCTGAGTTTCAGCAGAGATAAATATGGATTTCTGCATTTAAGCAGGAAGACCTGGAGGCACAGAGTACAGGACTGGTGAAATCTGACTTGGCAGCCTTGCACGTGAACAGGACCTGAGGAGTTTTAGCCGGCCACAAGCTCAAGCAACGTGACTCAGCTGTGCGATGCATTTGCAAAAAAAGAGAGGCCAGTGCAGTTCTAGGATGCATCAGCGGAAGTATCGGGCCCACAAGAAGTAATGGGGCTGACCAATCCTGCTTTGGTCAGACCTCTCACTGCGTCAAGATGTGGGCACCGTCATTTAAGGAGGATGTTAGCAAACTGGAATGTGTTCAGAAATGGCAAAGGAACTTAAGTGTTAAATTGTGAGTTGGGTATGTTCAGTCTGATGAAGAGATGAATTAGTGCAGCGTTGTTCAACTCTGGGTCCCCAGATGCTGTTGAACCACAAATCCCATCACCCAAGGTAGTTTTGCCCAATGGTCAGGGAGAATGGGAGTTGTTGTAGTCCAACAACATATATGACTAGAGGTTGGGGAAACACTGATTTAGAAACAATTCCATAGCCGCCTTCAAATATCTGAAGGGCTGGCAGATAGATGATGGAGCAAAAGTGTTTTCTGTGGCTCTGAAGAAGCATAATAATAATAATAATAATAATATTTATATGCCACCCATCTGACAGGGTTTTCCCAGCCACTCTCGGCAGTAGGGGTGCCAACTTGAATAAAATATTGTGGGGGCCCAAGGTAAGCCCCACCCCACATAAATGATCACATGATGCACTGCACACACACCATTTGAATCAACTTTTGGGGGCCTGGCCCCCTCAACTATTTTATTGTGGGGGTCGAAGCCCCCACAGCCCCTAGGAGTTGGCTCCTGTGCTGGGCAGCTTCCAACAATTATGAAACCACAGTTAAATATCAAACATTAAAAACGTCCCGATACAGGGCTGCCTTCAGGTGTCTTCTAAAAGTCAGATTGTTTTTTATTTCCTTGACATCCGATGGGAGGGCGTTCCACAGGGCGGGTGCCACTACCGAGAAGGCCCTCTGCCTGGTTCCCTGTAACCTCACAATGAGGGAACCACCAGAAGGCCCCTGGAGCTGGATCTCAGTGTCTGGGCTGGACAGTGCGGGTGGGGTTCAAATTTCAATAAAGGAGGTTTCAATTAAACCTAAGAAGGAGCTTCCAGAAGATTCCTAGAGGAAGCAGCCATACTCCGAGTCAGACCAGCTTGGTATTGTCAACACTACCCACACCAAACTTGGAAAGCACATTGAGTGCACTTTTAAAGCACATAGACCCCACTACCACCTAAATACTCCTGGGAATTATAGTATGTTAAAGGTGCTGGGAACTGTAGCTCCAGCAGTAGTCCCTCGGACTCTTTTTGTGGGGGGAGTGATGTGCTTTCAATGTATAGTACGGATGCTGTCCAATAATGAGACAGCAGCTACAGATCATGGATGCTGGAGCAGCAGATGTCCTGCACTGGGGGGGTGGGCTGGGCTAGAGGACCTTTGAGGTTGCATCCCGTGCTATGATCCTGTGAAAGCATCTCTTCTTCTTCTTCTTCTTTCTTTGGCGATCACTCGTAGCCGAGTAAGATTGTCTTCCATAAACACGGTTTTAACAATGAGTCCATAAGTGACTGTGGAGGCCAATTCTGGATCCACATGTCCTTCCACAGTGGGGACATCAGTTTCCCGGTGGGAGTTGATCACAGTGTGGATTTGCCAAGCGTGCCTTCCTCTTAGCACGTTTCTCAAGTTCACCTGTCTTCCCAAGTGATGTGTAAAAATTTTCGGAGACACCGCTGAGGGAATCTTTCGAGGAGCTGGAGATGGCGTTTATAAGTGGTCCATGTTTCACAAGCATACAATAAGGTTGGTAGTACAATAGTCTTGTAAACAAGCATTTTGGTTTCCCTGTGAATGTCCCAGTCCTCAAACACGCTGCACTTCAATCAGGAGAAAGCTGCACTCGCAGAGCTCAGGCGATGCTGGATTTCGGCATCAGTGTCGGCCCTTCTGGAAAGATAACTGCCCAGGTAGGAGAAGTGATCAATATTTTCTAATGTTACACCATTGAGTTGGATTTGTGGTGCTGCAGAGGGGTTATTTTGTACTTGTTGGTGCAGCACTTTGGTTTTTTGGATGTTGAGCGATAGGTCAAGCTACTAGCGAGATATGGTGACTTTGCAAAGCTTTTAACTGCGTATGCCACAAGCGCCCATGATACCTCGCCGGAATGGTCTTCCACAGCCTTCGTCATCTTGGTGGCTGCCAAATGTTGAGGCTGGATTCCCCCCAGAAACATAATAGAAACTGTGCTGTGTGGTACTTTGGAGAGGTAAATGGCAGAGAAGCCAGGAATCCCAGCCTGCCTCATTCCTCACTGAAGCCACATTCCTTGCCTAGTCACAGGGTTCAGTATCATAAATAAAAGCTCCTTCCTTCAACTCAGCTTCCACAATACTCTGTCCCCGGAGGCTCAAGGAACATAAGCGTGTCCTTTTTTTTTTTTAAAAAAGCAATGTACGGCACGTGCAACACACCATCCCACAGACATAAATTGCCGGTAATTTAAAATCTAGTGTCCAACTAATAGCCTCGATCTGTCAGATGTCTTCCCTCAAACAGAAAAAGCAGCTTTCTAAACAAATGCTGTACAGAGAAACTCAAAATGTAAGGGGGAAATTCTGGAAACGTGGAGGGCTTAGCATAAAAGCAAGGGCTCTCTGTGCATGCTCAGAGGGTCTGTTTGTTATTGGGGTTCTTGACAGGTTCCAAGCCTGAGTTTCGGGCTTGGAAACAAGCACCAAGGGAGGAGGAATGGCAGGGCAGGAAAATGACTCCCCAGTTGGACTTTGGCTCCTACTGACCAGCCCGACCAGTTTTTCCTGCTGGGTGATATCCAGGACTAAGGTGGAAGTCATCCTTATCTTCAACCCTTCACATCAGCTGGTTTATCCCAGTAAGATTCACTGTCGTGGAAACATATATTGCCAGTGGGTAAACTGAGGTAATTGGCTTTAATTGCGCAACCTGAATTGCACTTGAAAATGGCGACAGTCTGGAAGCACCTTTGGACTCATGCTGACATCTCTCCCTCAGCTATAGTCCTAGGCTGGTTACTCGCCCCCCCCCCAACCAAACCTACCTCTCAGGGTTGTTGTGAAGACGGAACGCAAATGGAGGAAACCCTAATCTCTTTGGAGGAAGGTTTGGATAAAATAAAGTAAGCAAATAGATAAGGATGGGGGTGGGCACTGGTGCCTGGGTTCCCTCATACTAAACCAAAACCAAAACCACCCTTATCCATTGCACCACACGTTGATGGATAAGGATTCTTTAGTTGTGATTCCTGCATTGCAGCGGGTTGGGCTAGATGACCTTTGGGGAACCCCTTCCAACTCTATGATTTCATGACTTGTGGATTAACAAACTACAGTTCCCAGGATTCTTAGCTTGGGGTGTGTGTGCTTTAACTGCATAGTGTGCTTTGCAGCCTCTCTCTCTGGAAGGCATCTGAGAGTATAACCAGCCACAAGAGAAGATGTCAGCAGTGTCATATTTATTCCTGGCTCTGGGCCTCAGAAGAATCCCGGGCCCAGCTGGGAGAAATCCAGTCTCCTGGTTTTCCTCTCCACCTATCCTTCTTTGACCCCCACCAGATCTATCTTTGGCTTTGCTGGGTTCTCTGATAAACAGAGTGCTGGGGATGGGGACTGCTTGCAGCCCGGGGCCGAGGTGAGCACGATCACCCCAGAGGCTTGGGTTACAGCCGAGGGAATCACCTTGGGTGCCCTCGGGCAGAGGCTGAAGTCAGGGAAACCTGGAAAAATACCCATTCTGTGCATTTGGCACGAATCTATCTACGTCTTTCAAGGCCCAGGCAGTTCTGACAGCCACCCAGAAATGTTTTGGGTGCTTTGAGTTGTGGAAGTTTCCCCATAGAGGTGAGTGGCAGACAGCCCCACCAACCTCAGCCACCAGCCCCTGTTGGCCCGCCTTCTTCCTTACAACCAATCAGGAGTTGGCTCTGCCCGCCATTGGTATGGGCTGCATCTACATACTTCTGGTCTCCCTACCAGTCCTAACAGGCACCACCAACCACAAGTGGCTTTCAGGAAGGGGTGTGGACTTCCAATTATTATTAACCGTTATAACAAAGTTGTCCCTCCATGTTCAGAAGCAGTGTACAGTAGAATGTTAGTTGCTGAGGACAGATGAGTTTTCTGAAGACACCTGCCTGGGGACTGTTGGAAATCGCATGGCAGACTTGAGGGGCCTCTGGACTGAGCCAGCAAACTGAGTCTTGTTCCACAAATTTACGGTTTCACCAGGAATGAAATTGCCAGGGGTTGGAGTAGGTGACCATTTGGGTCCTTTCCAATGCTACAATTCTATGATTTTACACAGTGCTTTTTTCTGGGGGGTACACAGAGGTACACATACCCCTAAACATTTTGTGAATCTTTGTACTTTTGTCCATTTGCAGTATTTATTTCCCCCCAATTTGAACTATAAAATGGTGATTTTCTTGAGTCAAAATGAGAGTACCCCTAAACATATATATCTATAGATGATAGATAGATTTTACATATATGTATGTGGGTGAGGCAGATGATGCATTTCAGTGTAGCAATATTGCAGATCTTTCTAATATCATGCTTCAGAAGATCTTCAGCAATGCACTCATATCTGTCCCCATATACTTCTGCTGTTTAGGAGTTCTAGAATCATAGCATCATAGAAATGTAGTGTTGGAAGGGACCCCAAGGGCCATCTAGTCCAACCCCCTGCAATGCAGGAATCTCAATTGCAGCATCTGTAACAGATGGCCGTCCAACCTCTGCTTAAAAACCTCCAAGGAAGGAGAGTCCACAACCTCCCGAGGGAGTCTGCTCCACTGTCGAACAGCTCTTACTGTCAGAAAGTTCTTCTTGATGTTGAGTCAGAATCACCTTTCTTGGAACTTGAAGCCATACCCACCGGAGGAGGAGGAGGAAAAAAGCTCGCTCCATCTTCCAGGTGACAGCCCTGCAGATATTTGTCATTGGCATGCAACTCTTGAAAATCTTAGGTGGCTTGCGAAAATGATTTTTCCCCTCCCAGGAGAGGTGAGCTCTCGCTGGGAACACCAGAATGCAATACAGGGGCTCATAATGCCAGTCAGTTTTAGAGAGGTGTTGTAATGATGGCTTAGAATGAAGTGCAGTACATCTCAAGTGCATCAGAGCTTCTGTTGTCTCTTCCAACAGCCTGTTTTCACAAAAGGCCTTAAAATTGCATTACAGTGATACCTTGGGTTAAGAACTTAATTTGTTCTGAAGGTCCGTTGTTAACCTGAAACTGTTCTTAACCTGAGGTACCACTTTAGCTAATGGGGCCTCCCACTGCCCCCGCACAATTTCTGTTCTCATCCTGAAGCAAAGTTCTTAACTCAAGGTATTATTTCTGGGTTAGCGGAGTCTGTAACCTGAAGCCTCTGTAACCTGAAGCGTCTGTAACCCAATGTACCACTGTATATATGCAGGGAAATGGTTTGCCCATTTTGTCTCAAGATATTGTCACTAAACCCGGCGCAGGAGTCCCTCAGGTTCCACCATTTTGAAACAGGGTGTCAGACTGAAACAAAACTCTGCCATGACTCTGCCTTTTTTTCTGGCCTAGGTCCAGCTGCCTCTTGAGAGCTTTGGCATTTTGGTTGGAGTTCTCCATCGGCGTTTGGACACCGGGTGTTATTTTGATTTAAGACGTCAGAGGAAAAATACGTAACTTTGGCGTGTCTTCACCCCCTTTTTTGGCACCAGTTTAGCCACCTCTCGAGATAACATTGCCATCGGTTCCCAACATTGGGGTGGGGGTTTCATTGATGTTTGGAAGACAGGCACCATTTTGAATCAAGATGGCAGACCAAAATGTGACCTTGGTGTGATGTCGCCCAGTTTTTGGTGACACAGAAATTACACTATCCATTAAAAAAATAATCCACGATATATATTTTTTATTTCTAAAAATACTTGGGCAGTGCCAGGCACTCCTCACTAACTTACATATAGATAAATTACAATGTTAGTAGCCTGAATAAAATAAACATGCATGTAAATGCATAAATGGGGAGGGGTAGCTCATAAGCCTAGCCAAGGGGGGAGAAGTTGCCCCCCCTATGAAGTAGAACAATAGAAATACTTAACTAACTGACCAATCACGTCGGTTATGCCCCCCTAACAAAAGTCCGGCCCTTCCCCAACAAAAATCCTGGCTACTCCCATGGTGGAGCTGTGTGTGTGTGTGTGTGTGTGTGTGTGTTTGTGAACAAGGAAAGTTTCCTGAACATTCAGCATGCAATGTTAATGTCCAAAAGTCTGGGTTTTGCTGCCCTCTGGTGTCCATAATATGCCATTGCTGCTTACATCTCTCCCCCCTCTTCCTTCGCTACTGTTGCTGTTGTTACCATAATGGTTGCTAATGTATCTTTTTATACCAACTGCGAATCGATCCCTGCACCTTTGAAATATTGCAGGGATCAAGAGCAATTTGTGTCGAGACTGTTTTGAATCTTTTCTGCTGGCTTCCGTTTTGCTTCAAAGCAGAAATTTGGCAATGTCAAATTCAATAAATTCCTGTTTCACAACCTCCTTATCCCAAGCAACAGCACCATCTCTCCATTTCTTTCCTTTTTCTTTTTCCGCTAAGGTTTCTGCTCAGAAATCGACAGAACATGAGTCCCAGTAGAGCAAGTGGACTTGAGAGAAAGTTTCCGTCTCTCTTTGTTTAATAGTCCTTAGGACTGGATTGTTAAAAAAATATTATTTATTGATTTTTCACAAAAAACTTTACAGATTTCAGCATGGATCATAAATTGCTTTATCCATTGGCTTCCCGTCCCCGCTTCCATGGTTTCCATATTTACCCCTAAATGCTGTATATTTCACATATAATATCCAATACATCCATGTTAACCTATTGATCTTTATAATTAACTCTCTTAACATTCCAAGTCCTGCTCATGTCAAAAAGTCTCAATTAAAAGTCTCTAGTCCTCAAGGAACTTTTCAACATTTTGGTCTCTAATCTTTGCTGTTAATCCTGCCAGTTCTGCATACTCCATTGTATTCAAAAGCCAATCTTCCTTTGTTGGAACCTCTCCTTCCTTCCAACATTTTGAACCAGAGGCATGAGTTTTGAACATGGCCCTCCAGCCCCCTCCATCTGGCCCTCAGAACTCTCCCCAGGCCAAATGCCTCACTGTTCTCCCCATCTTTGGACCGTGAATGGTTCTCCTTAGCTGTTATGTGTCCTTGGACTCCAAAAAATGCTTTTTGTCTGCTTGGAAGGAAGATTGAGATGGCTGTTTGCCCCATTAAGGGCAGGCAAATCTATCAATTTCAGTTTCTCATTTTTCCATCTTAAGTTCATTTCTTCTCATTTCCACATCAGTTTGCCAAGGTTTTTTGTTTTTTTAAAACATCTCCTCATGAAAATGTAACAAGCATCTAGGTGCATTTTTTTTCCTGAATATACCCATTTTTTAATTCAATTTTCTCAAACATATATACAGGAGTGCTCTGATGGTGTTTCCTGCTTGGCAGGGGGTTGGACTCGATGGCCCTTGTGGTCTCTTCCAACTCTATGATTCTATGATTCTATGGACTTTCTTCATGATCTAATGCATCTTGGTATGCTATTTTCACTCACACAGGCATTTTTAAGCACACCCTAATGCATGGGTAGGCAAACTAAGGCCCAGGGCCCGAATCCTGCCCAATCGCCTTCTAAATCCGGCCCACGGATGGTCCAGGAATCAGAATGTGAATGTAGAATGAATGTGTCCTTTTATTTAAAATGCATCTCTGGGTTATTTGTGGGGCCTGTCTGGTGTTTGTACATGAGTAGAATGTGTGCTTTTATTTAAAATGCATCTCTGGGTTATTTGTGGGGCATAGGAATTCATTCATTTCCCCCCCTTCAAAATATAGTCCAGCCCCCCACAAGGTTTGAGGGACAGTGGACCGGCCCCCGGCTGAAAAAGTTTGCTGACCTCTGCCCTAATATATACAGTTCTGAACTCATCATTTGGCAGCAGAAGTGTCCTGCAAAATTGGAATAAGTGGGTGGCTTTTTTTCCTTTCAAAGGTTTCGCTTTGCGTATCGCTTTGGCAACTGTGGATTAGATAGGCCTGCTTTTAAATGCTAACTGAACCTCAGGCCTCTCCCATTCCTAGTCCCCATCACCAGCTGCTCTCTAGCTGGTAATTTGCCCCTGACTGCAGGGCTCTGGGCTTTATACCTGAGCTGCAGCCCCTACCTGCAGCATGATGCTTGTTATTCCTCCAAAAAGATGCTGGCAGCAACAAAGGGGAAATGGTAGGGACTGGCAGTTATGTCCTGCCCTCTTTCCCAAACTCCCAGGTGCTATGGGAGCTCCTCCTGTCTGCTATCTCCCCACTCCACTCCCTGGGATGTGTTTTGCATCATGTCATTGATGCAATAATATTGCACAAGTGATAGAAGGCTGTCCTTCCACAACAATTCTGCTTTATTAGTTGTTCTGCGATGCTTCTACAGTGTAACCACTGGAGAGCACTGTTGTTCTACAGCACAATGGAACTGGGACAAGAACACCCCCTCTCAATATTACATTTGTTTCATAAAATCCACAGACGGCTTGACTGTTGTTAAAACTCCTCAAAACGGTTTAGAAAGACAATAAAACAATAGAAATATAAGCAAAAACAACCCTTTAAAGCTTTCAAAAGACAAAATCAGCAGTAAACGAAAAATGGATTAAAACATACTACATGTCTGAGTAAGGTAAAGGTAAAGGGACCCCTGACCATTAGGCCCAGTCATGGCTGACTGGGGTTACGGCGCTCATCTCGCTTTATTGGCCGAGGGAGCCGGCGTACAGCTTCCGGGTCATGTGGCCAGCATGACTAAGCCACTTCTGGCGAACCAGAGCAGTGCACGGAAACGCCGTTTACCTTCCTGCCGGAACGGTACCTATTTATCTACTTCCTCTTTGACATGCTTTTGAACTGCTAGGTTGGCAGGAGCAGGGACCGAGCAACGGGAGCTCACTCCGTCGCGGGGATTCGAACCGCCGACCTTCCGATCATCAAGTCCTAGGCTATGTGGTTTAACCCACAGTGCCACTCGCATCCCTACATGTCTGGGTAGGCTTGTCTAAACAACAGTGTTTTTAACAAGGGCTGAACAGAGTACAGTGAAGGCACCTACTTGATGTCAACAGGCAGGGAGTTCCACAGTGTAGGTGGTGCCACACTGAAAGATTGATTTCTTATGAATGCAGAATGGTTATTAAGGAGTACCCGGAAAAGTGCCAGTTCTGCAGATCAGTGTGTGTGTGGGAAATCCTCATGAAAATTCACCAGCATTTCGGTGCTAATTTCTCCCAATAAACACACTTCTGTATGTAGTTTTGACTAAAGAACACATTTTTGCGAGCAAAGTTTCCTAACAATGAATTTTTGTGTGTCGTTTTCATTAGTGCATTCATTAGTAGGCATTCTTTACCCTGGTGTATGCATTTTTGCAAGCCCTGGTCTGTCAGAGAACTGCATTGCGAAAGTTCAGAGAAGTGTGAATTTCGAAGGATGGCTGTGTTTCGATTACCATATTGCTTCTGAAGGTGTAAATCTGGTAGATTCACTTTTATTTATTTATATTTTTTCATAAAGTTTTATTTGGTTTTACAAGTTCATTCACACAAATAAAATTCTTGCAATTTTTAAAATTAGAACAAGATTCTTCCGAATCTTAGGACTTCTCTCCTCCTCTCCGTGGGTTCTTTAAATACCTTTGCCAACTGCATATGATAAACTCATCCAAATTACAGTCCTCCATTATATCCAAAGTCTTTGTGACCTTGCAAGAGTTATTTAAAGCCTGTCAAAGAGTTCAAGTGTTTACAGTGTTCTTTTAGATACAGTCTATATTTGTCCCATTCTCTATTGAAGTTTTGATCCTCCCAATTTCTGATTTTCCCAGTCAGTCTTGCCATCTTTGCATAGTCTAGTATTTTCATCTGCCAGTCCGCTTTCTTAGGTATCTTATCAGTTTTCCAACTCTGAGCAAGCAGCATCCTTGCAGCTGTACATAAACAGTCTTTTCAATTCATTCGGTATCTCTGCACCTACAATTCCTAACAAAAGGGCTTCTGGTTTTTTAACAAAAGTTATTCTAAACATTTTAAAAAGTTTATTATATATCGTTTCCCAGAATTCCTTTATTGTTTTACAGTTCCACCACATATGATAGAAGGTGCCCTGGAAGATTCACTTTTAAATGTGAATTGAATTGAGTTCCTTCCCCATCCCTACATGTACATGACTGGCCCTGACAATGCAGTGAAAAACAGAGAGTTAATACAGGTGACGGATCATGCTCTGCTCCTGCGGTATCACTTCCCACCCCAGACCTTGGTTTTGGTGACCATCTTCCATATGGCAACTTTGATTTCGTTGTTCCTCAGGGTGTAGATCATGGGGTTCATTAAGGGGAAGACCACGGTGTGGAAGATGGCGACCAACTTGTCAAGAGCGAAGGCCTGGAACGGGCGGCAGTACATGTAGATTGCGGGAGCAAACATGATGAAGACGATGATGATGTGGGTGACGCACGTGGAGGCTGTCTTGCCCTTCCCTTTGGTGGAGCTGGACCTCACCTTGGACAGAAGGGCCCCGTAGGAGATGAGGAGGAGAATGAAACATATCAAAGTGGCCAAGCCGCTGTTGAAGAACATGACAAACTCCAGGTTGTATGTGTCGGTGCAGGCCAGCTTGATGATCTGGTTGATGTCGCAGAAGAAGTTGTCCAGCTTGTTTGGGCCGCAGAAGGGTAGCTGGATGATGGGAATGAACTGGATCAGGGAATGCATTAAGCCAAGGAGCCACACGGTTGCAACCAGTCCCCAGCAGAAAGCTTTGCTCACCACGTTGCCATAACGCAGAGGGTGGCAGATGGCCACGTACCGGTCAAAGGCCATGCCAATGAGGAGGAGGAATTCGGCCGCTCCCAGCCAGTGGAGGAAGAAGATCTGGGACATGCAGCCCCAATATGAGATGGCTTTCCGCTGTGAGTACAGGTCAGACAACATCTTGGGCGGGGTGACTGAACAGTAGCAGAGGTCTAGGAAGGCCAGGTTGCCCAGGAAGAAGAACATGGGGGAGCTGAGGCGGGGGTTGCTCAAGATGGTCACAATGATGAGGATGTTCACAGGCAAGATGAGGGTGTCAAAGAAGAGGAAGAGGACAAAGAGAAAGAGCTGGACCTCCCTTCTCTGAGAGAGACCCAGCAGCACAAACTCCTTCACCATTGTGGTGCGGTTGCCCCGCTCCATCCTCTTGAGGTTGCCTCCTGCAACAAACACTCACACACATCCTCACACTGGAAGGACTGCAAGCTGTACACAAATCAGAAATCACCAACATGAAACAGCTTCTAAAACCTGGATCCGCTAGAGAGGACAAGGTGCAGACTTGAGGGATTTACTTTGAATTTAACTAAAAAGGGTGGAAAGCTTCAGGCTTGGGGACTGAATGTGACCCCAAGGCCTCGCTATCTGGCCCTTGGAATTCTCTGCTGGTTGACTGGTCTTGAAACAGTAGACCAGGCTCCCCCAACCTGGTGGTCTCAAGATGTTCTTGGACAACAGCTCCTCCTTTCAGCTAAGAACAAGCGTATTGCCTGCCAGGTTTGTTTGACCACAAAAAAACAGGGGAGAATGAGTCATAGATTTGTTAATGGAATCTATTGTAAGATTGGAGGGCTTGACAGGAGAGGTTCAATGGGCTCGATGGACTGCTTAAAGTTGGTCAAACATAGAATCATAGAACTGTAGAGTTGGAAGAGACACCAAGGGCATAGCTGTCAACGTTTCCCTTTTTTAAAGGGAAATTCCCTTATTCTGAATAGGATTCCTTGCAAGAAAAGGGAAAAGTTGATACCTATGACCAAGGGTCATCCTAGCAATACAGGAATCTTGCCCACAGTTGCCACTGAAGCATGTTGGTCAGGCATATCCATTTGTGATGTAAACTTCAGGAAATGTATTAACGTGGGAACTAAATCATTAAGCAATTGTATCTCGATGCAGGATGATTGGGGGGGGGGAGTGTTCTGAAAAGAACAAGCAGAGAAGGGAGAAGACCCTGCGCCCAGCTCAAGATGGGGGTGGATATGTGTTTGCGAATGAAATGAACAGAACAGAGTGCATTTGTATGAGAGAGAAAGGCACAGAGAGCTGAGCTTGGGTGCTGAAAGCATCTCAGGGGCTTGGCTGTCACTTTAGAGATCTGATGTGGGAGCCATGTGAAAAGTACCATATTTTTTGCTCTATAAGACTCACTTTTTTCCTCCTAAAAAGTAAGGAGAAATGTGTGTGCGTCTTATGGAGCCAATGCAGGCTGCGCAGCTATCCCAGAAGCCAGAACAGCAAGAGGGATCACTGCTTTCGCTGCGCAGCAATCCCTCTTGTTGTTCTGGCTTCTGAGATTCAGAATATTTTTTTTCTTGTTTTCCTCCTCTAAAAACTAGGTGCGTCTTATGGTCTGGTGCGTCTTATAGAGTGAAAAATATGGTGCTTAGGTTCTATGGGCAATTTGTACGTCTGTAAATATTTACCAAATGCCCACAAACCTGCAGTAACCTCCTTCCAAAGAGAAGCAAACCCAGGTTAAGTGTAGCACCCTAAGAACATTTCACCATCCAGAGATACGCTTCCCACGCAGAAAATCTCAGAATTCAATCCCCAGCATGTTTAAGGAATGTAAAGTAGTAAGTGGTGTGAAGGACCCCTTGTTGGAAGCCAAGAGTCACTGCCTACCAGAACAGACATTACTTGGCCAGATGGATAAATGGTCTCACTATAAGACAGCTTCATTTATTCCTATTCGAATGAGCTCCAAACACTGAGCTACAGCATGCGCAGTAGACCATTGCAGGAGCAACATGCTGACAACCTCCATTTGCAAGAGCTGCAATTGAAATAATAGAATCATAGAATTGGAAGAGACCCCAAGGATCATCTAATCCAACCCCCTGCAATGCAGGAATATGTAGCTGTCTCACACAGGGATTGAAGTAGCAACCTTGGCATTATCAGCAGTTTGCTCAAACCAACTGAGCTGTCTGGGAATATAGTGCACTCTTCCTATGTCTGATGTACTTCCTAGCAAAGAGGGGAGATTGTTTTGCCCGCTGTTCATTGTGTGATGGATGAACATAAGATGAGTCCTGCTGGATCAGGCAAGTGGTACATCTAGCCCAGCACCCTGTTCTCACAGTGCTCAAGCAGATGTCTAAGGGAAGACCTGAGCACAGCAACACCCCCCCCTCTGTGGTTTCCATCATCCATCGACTGGTATTCAGTCTTCAACAGTGGAAGTAGAACACAGCCATCAGGGTTAGGAGTCACTGATAGCCTTATCCTCCCATAGATAGATGGATGAATGAATGAATGAACGAATGAATGAATGAATAAATTAAAAAATAGCTTATGACCTTCTCATGGGCATCTGGGAAAAGAAAAGAAGCCAGGGCTATTGCATCTTTAACAGTTGTCTAGGAGAGGGAATTTCAGCAGGTATAGCAGGAATGAGAAGCTGAAATTCTCATTACCGACGAAAGAATGGCAAATGAAATTAGATAAATTAACAGGAAGGATTTGAAACCTGCGGGATCAGAGATTCTTAGAAGACTGGAGTAAATATCTGAGCTATTTGAAAAGCAATTGTAATAAGCAGATTACGCTAGTAGGACTGCAAGAAGTTCTGTAAGGAGGATTATATGAAATATTGCAAGGAAGAGAGTTATTAGTTAATGGCAATTAAAAGTAATAGAGAAATTAAGAAATGCAGAATAAGTGATAAAGAACGGAAAATCTTCAGAGGTTGTTGACGGAAGTCTAAAATATTGTATAAGATAAGAAGTTATGTTAAAGGACTGTTGGAAATGATACATTAAATATATATATAAAGAGAAGCTGAAATTCTCTGTTCTGTGACCTATTAGAGCAGGAGGAGCCCCATCCTGAATTTTCACCCGGTTTCCTGAACCAGACCTAGACATGCTTTCCACAAGGCAGCTGTGTCATAGTCTTGGCCCTTTCAAAATAGTTTAAAGCTCAAACAATCTTAGGTTCAAATAAGACACAGGTAGACACTGGAGGCATGGTTGGTTAGCAGAATAAGATGTGAAGAGAGAGAGAGAGAGAGAGAGAGAGAGAGAGAGAGAGAGAGAAAGAGAAAGAGAAAGAGAAAGAGAGAAAGAGAGAATCAATGAAGGAAAGGCAGAAGAGGAGCATCAGTAATGACTTACCATGCAGGATCTTGGTGCGACAAGAGATGCCCTTAGTTGGCCACAGGTCTTCACACCTCCCAATACTAAATCAGCTCCTGCCCCATGAGAATCCCTTGAATGGGAGAACGGATCTGCTCCATGTTTAGACCTGGAAGGAAGCCCAACTTGGAGTTCAGGGAGCTTGTTAAAAAGAAAAAGAAAAAAGATAGTGGCTGGGTTTGCAAGTGATGGCAGCATCCCCCAGGATGGGAAGGTGGGAGATGAATCAAGAATGAATCCAGATTGGAATGAGACTTCACTTCCGCAGCAGTGTACAATGTTATAGGATTGGAGGGTCAGTGTGGGTGACATTTCTGGTTCCCTTTCAGTCTTACGATCATGTAGCTGTGAGGTTTAGAAGCTAGTGAAAGGACACATTGAATTAGGGCACGTGTTACAGCATTAATGACCATGCCAATCTGCCTGGTTGCTAAGCAATAGCTCCACCCATCTCACTCTTGTACAAAAGTTGAATTCATATTTATTCCTTTGCCCACTTTTGCTTCTGGCTTTGCCCAACACTAGTGTGTGGCCCCCAGAAGGTTGCACAGAAGCTAATGTGGCCCTCAGCCTGAGAAAGATTGTCCACCTAGGCTTATGCTTTGGCAAACCCACTTCTTCAAACTCCATCACTATTTACTTTATTTCATTTCATACCCCAAAATCTGTGTTTGCCCATCAGCTTCCACATGGCTTGTTTGATCTCCATGTTCCTCAGTGTGTAGATCATGCGATTCATTAGGGGGAAGACTACAGTGTGGAAAATGGCCACCACCTTGTCGAAGGGATAGTCCTGGAAGGGACAGCAGTAGAGGTAGATGATGAACATGATGAAGATGAAGATGATGTGGTGATGCAGATGGAGGCAGCTTTGCTCTTCTCTTGGTCAGATCCTATCCTCACCTTGACCAGAAGGGCTCCATAGGAGATGAGGAGAAGGATAAAAGTTGGCCAGACCACTGTTGAAGAACATGATGAACTCCAGGATGTGGGAACCTGTGCAGGCCAACCTGACAATCTGGTTAATGTCACAGAAGAAGTTGTCTAGCTTATTGGGACTACAAAGGGGGAGTGGCATGATAAGGATAATTTGGATGACGGAGTGCACAAATACTAGACACCATGATGCTAGGGCCGAAATGCAGTAGACTGCTCTGGCGACTAGACTGGTGTAGTGCAGCAGGTGACAACAGGCCACATAGCAGCCAAGGGCCATGGCAATGATAAGGAAGAACTCGGACCCACCAAGAAAATGGAGGAAGAAGATCTGGGCCATGAAATCCTTGTAGGAGATCGTCTTGTGGTAGGAGAAGAAATCAGCAAGCATCCTGTCTAAAACTCTGGAGAGCCACAGCCAATCAGTGTGGAAAATATTGAACTAGATCAGGCACCCCCAAACTCGGCCCTCCAGATGTTTTGGAACTACAACTCCCATCATCCCTAGCTAATAGGACCAGTGGTCAGGGATGATGGGAACTGTAGTCCCAAAACATCTGGAGGGCTGAGTTTGGGGATGCCTGAACTAGATGTTCCAGTGACTCAGTAGAACATAGTTTCCTATGTACCCATGTAAAGAAAGAAAAGCTTAAGCTATGATGTCTGTTACATTAACTATGACTTGAAGGACTTGCCACAAAATGCTGCAGAACATCATGCTTGGGGACCAAATGCAACTCCATCTGGCCCTTGAAACTCTCCTCAGGCCACACCTCCTTTTCTCAGGCCACACCCCTCACACACACACACCCCAACCGGTGGATTTTGCTTGGCTGGAATGTGGCCATGAACTCTGCTAATACCTCATGCTCGTCTGGTTGGGGGATGGAGAAGGGTGTGTGTAGAAATGGGTCTACTATACAAATGTGAAATTTCCATTCACTTCTCTGCCCGCTTTTGCCACAGGTCCACCACTGGCCCTTGGAAGTTTTGCTAGATGCAAATGTGGTTCCAGGGCCAAAATAAGTTCCCCCATCCCTGCACCTGACCCACTGACTTCTTTGTAGCTATGGTACTTTTGGGTACCTTTCTTTTAGATGGGTACTGTCAGGGAACTGCCATCAGCTCAGAGGCGAGAAATAGAAGGGCAGTTGTGTTACAGGGAGCCTCTGAAAATCTTGCGAAGCAGTTTCTCTTCTGGGGAGGAGGAAATTCCCACCTCTAGTGGGGAAGAGGTGCAAGGACCAGAGGATGCTCGTGGGAGCCTTAACACAGCTCCTGGGCAAAGCGGACAGGAGGGAAACATGCCCTTGCCATCACCCATCCTGCACAGTAGCCTAAGGCGCAAAGAGGGAAGTAGGAGGTTGGGGGTAATGAAACTCTTATGTTGGGGGAGGTCCAAGAAAAGACCGCTCCCGGATTCTGTTAGCGCTTGAGCCAGACCTGAGCTTTGAGGCTCTTCACTAAATAGTTTGCGCCAAAATAAAAACCTGTAAAACACAGGTTTTGAGTCCTGCCTGGTTACTCTCGAGCAACCGCAACAGCCATCTGACAGGTACTAAGTGCATTGCAAGCAGCAATTGACATTCCGGCTGATTTTCTTGCAATGTCTCCCTGGACTCAGTTACATTAATAAAGATACAGCAATTTGAATGCACTATAAACATACAACACCAGATGGCGCCAGAGAACAGGAAATTTTAAAACACACTTTTTCATAGAGATTTCTTTCTTTTTTTATAATGATCTAATCTCTGACTTATTTATAGCGCTTTTTTCCCTGTGTCTAGATCCATCCCCTGTTAATTATTCATTTGCGGCACACTTTTTCAGTGCCAGAAGAATACTGACAGCCTAGAGCTAACGCAACACTTTCTTGACTGCAATTCATGCCAAATGTGATTGTGAAAATCTCCTGCACTTCTGGAACCCAGGGCAGCTGATGTTCTATCTTGTTTCCCCAACTGCAGGCTCTTTACTGTAGTTCACATCACTTTTTTTTTTTTTTTGGCATATTGTGGCCTGGATGATTGGATGTGTTGAGTACTGCAAATTTATTCATTTTAAAAGTATATAGCTTCATCCTTCATTGGTGCCAATACTGTGGCAAGTTGCAACACAAAACCTCATTGATAAAACAGTAAACTGAGGGTTGTCACTCCTTTTAGGTCCCATGGGCACATTTGGAGTTCTGGTCAACTGCTGTGAAATTATATTTCTGGTATAATTTATATTAGTTTCACAGTTATATGCTTCACTGCTGCATGGTCTGCCAGCCACTTGGAACTGTGCTTAGCCACAAGTCCCTATGCACTATGTATGCATTGGATGAAGTAATCAATGTCTGTATTCTGATTTCTTTTTAAAAGCTCATTCTGCTTTAAAGGCTTTGGAGTGGGCAACAACACTTAAAACTGAGCCGAACCAGACAGAAAAAAATTAAAGCATTATTTTTAATGTCAAAATACTGTAATATGAACCTCAAATTTTAATTTACACCATACTAGCTCAAATGCTAGCTATGAAGGACCAACCTGACCAAGAAAGGCTTTGGGTGTTTCAGAAACAAAATGATCTTGCTCAAACATTTGGTGAGTTTCCAGTAGAAGAGAGTTTCCTGGTTTTGGAGAGGTCACTGGAACGCCATTGTGTGGACATGGGGTAGTAGCCAACATTAAACATACTCAGAGTAAACCTACTGAATATAATTGGCATATCTAACTTTGGTCCATTAATTCCAATGGGTCCATTCTGATAATGAAGTCATAGGAAGCTACTCTATAGTTGTGCGTTTGAATGAGAGTGAAGATCCTAGATGACCTGTTTATTGAGTATTTGTCCTGATTGGCTTACACAACATTTATGTGGAAGTATGACCATGTCTGACCTTTATGAAGCATCTCCTTTGATTTGTTTGTGGGGAGGTTATGAAGGCAGTGAGCATCCATTCATTCTGATGTTTGTGCCTTTCCATTTATCATTCATTTATCACACTTTTCAGTGCGTTTCCCAAACTGCAAAAACCTAGTCCCCCTGTCCCAAAGAGGTGGATTTGTTTCATTAGACCCCACCATTAAACCAATTCACTTTAATGGAGAAAATCCAAATTCCTGACTTGAATTCCCTCCCACAAAACACTGACAGTCTGAAGGTGACCTCAGCCCCTGGTTTCTCAGTTCAAGAGCCTCCAGTACAAGACCAAATCATAGCAAAGACACTCAACTGATGCTCTGTCAGTGACATCAGGTCTCAGCACCTATGTTCTCATTCCAGGCTCCTCAATATCAGTTGCTGGATTTGGGGGCTGAAGAAGAGCAGATGGTAAGTGCTGCTCTTAGAGCAGAGATGGAAAGACTTCAGCCTTCCAGATGCTGTAATACTAACATCCCATCAGCCATGACAATTGGCCATGCTGTTGAGGTTAATGGGAAGTGGAGTCTAACAACATCTGGAGTGTCACAGGTTTCCGATACCTGTCCTAGAATTTTTATGAGTCCTGGTCAAACCAGAGAGCCATTTTTGCTTAACAGTCTCCTTATGGCATGCTTAATCTCCTTGTTCCTCAGCGTGTAGATGATGGGGTTCATCAAGGGGAAGACCACAGTGTGGAAAACAGCCACCACCTTGTCAAAAGAAAACTCCCGGAAAGGGTGACCGTAGATGTAGATGGCAGGACCAAACATGACAATGACAATGATGATGTGGGTGATGCATGTGGAAGTAGCTTTGTTCTTCCCCTCAACAGAACCCATTCTCACCTTGAACAGCAGGATCACATAGGAGATGAGGAGGAGGATGAAACAAATGATGGTGGAGACACCACTGTTGACAAACATGAAGAACTCCAGGGCATAGGTGTCTGCGCAAGCCAATTTGACGACCTGAGTGATGTCACAGAAGAAGTTGTCAAGTTCATTGGGGCCACAGAAAGGGAGTGGGACAATGAGGAGAACTTGGATGATGGAGTGGACAAAACCTAGGCACCAGGATCCCACCACCATGGCACTGCAGACTGGCCTGCTTACTATGGTGGCATAATGCAATGGGTGGCAAATGGCCACATAGCGGTCAATGGCCATGGCAATGAGAAGGAAGACCTCTGACCCTCCCAGCAAGTGGAGGAAGAAGATCTGGGCCATGCAAGCCTTGTAGGAGATGGCCTTGCGGCTGGAGAAGAAATCAGCAAGCATCTTGGGAGGGGTGACGGAGCAGTAGCAGATGTCCAGAAATGCCAGGTTGGCCAAGAAGAAGTACATGGGGGACCCCAATCGGGTGTCACTGCGGATGGTCATGATGATGAGGATGTTTCCTGGCAGGATCAGACAGTAGAAGAGAAGGAAGAGGAAGAACAGGAAGAGCTGGGCCCCTCGTGCCTGGGAGAGACCCAGCAGAACGAACTCTTTCACCATGGAATGATTCCCTTGCAGCATCCTTCCAGAAGCCTATAACATTAGGGCATAGAGACAGTGGTCAGAGAAAATACTTTCCTCCTTCTTTCTTGACACTAGAACTTGTGGAACTCCAAGTTACAAAGCAATGGGGGCGAGGAGGCAATTTGCTGTGGAGAAGGGATGGGCGGGAGCTTTGCCCCCATAACTTGTTGCTTACATTCCTGCATCCCTTCTTCACAACAATTTCCTGCCAAAGCAGGGTTCCGGAGTCATATCTGCAGCATTGTGGGGGAAGATTGGGCATGGCTGAACGGTAGGGTGGGCATGGGACAATCAGGTTGCAGCTTTTTTCTGCAAAACACCTCTCATGCTAAGAGGATATGCTCAGGGAACAATGGGTTCTATTAATTACGAAATGACAGCCTGAGCATCCCTCTGTATGCACCACATTCTGTGCTAAACAAGTAATTTACAAAGCCAGTGCTGATCTTATGACATGTAAGAACATAAGAAGAGCTCTGCTACATCAGGCCAATGGAACATCTGGTCCAACAGCATCTTGTTTGCACAGGGGACAGCCAGATGCAGCAACTCTCCCTACTTGTGATTCCCATCAACTTGTAGTTAGAGGCATCTGGCTATCATGGCTTGTAGCCACTGCTAGCCTTATCCTCCATGAATTATGCTATTTGTCATCTAAAGCTGTCCAAGTTGGGGGCCACCGCTTTATCTTGTGGGAGCAAATGTTAGGCTATGAGCCGTGTAAAGAATCAGTTTGCTTTGTCCATCGGACATCTCCCAATGTTTCACTTCCTTGGATGCTCCTGGGTTCTAAAACTGGGAGAATTGGGAAGGGAACAAAGGAAAAGCTTTTCTGCAAAGACAAAGGAGAAATACCCAATTTGTGGCAAGAAGCATTGATAACCCTTATCCCAGAGCAAGGTACAGATTTGAGACTTATAAAAAACTACAGGTCAGTATCTTTATTGAATATAGAGTATAAAATATTTACTGGAGTTCTTGAAAATAGAATGAAAATTCTGCTAAAAAAGGTAATTAAAAAAGATCAGGCAGGATTTTTGCCAGCCAGACAAATAAAGGACAACACTAGAATAATTATAGACTTAATAGAATATGCCGAAATGAACCCAAGTAAAGAAATTTCAATGCTTTTAGTAGACGCTGAAAAGGCATTTGACAGTGTCTCTTGGAAATTTATGATCAAAACCTGTGAAAGTTTAAATTTAGGTAAAAGATTTACAAATGGAATTCAAGCAATCTACAAAAAACAAAGAGCCAAATTAATCCTAAACAACGAAATTACAGAAGAATTCAACATTGAGAGAGGGACACGACATGGATGTCCTTTATCCCCACTCCTATTTATAACAATATTAGAAACCCTATTAATAGCTCTGAGAAAGGATGAAGAAATAAGGGGCATATGTCTTGGTACACAGTGTTACAAAGTAAGAGCATTTGCAGATGATGTGATCATTACAACCGAAACACCAAAAGAAAGTATAAAAAAAAGCATTAGAAAGAATGAAAGAATTTGGCGAAGTAGCAGGATTCAAATTGAACAAAGATAAATCGAAATTGATAACTAAAAATATAGGCGAGAAAGGGGAAAAGGAATTAGAGGAAACAACAGGACTAAAAATAGAAAATAAAGTGAACTACCTAGGGATATGGATTACAAATAAAAATACAAATTTATTTAAGGATAATTATAGCAAAAAATGGAAAGAAATTAAAGGAAGTATGGATAAATGGGGAAAACTAAAACTATCATTAGGAGGAAGAATATCTATGATTAAAATGATGATACTCCCCAAAATTCTATTTCTATTCCAAACGATTCCAATTCTATTTCTATTCCAAACGATTCCAATTGTAATAGGAACTAAATATTTTATAAGCTGGCAAAGAGATCTTGCAAATTTTATATGGCAGGGGGGAAAGGCAAGGATAAAATTAGAAGTAATGACGGGCCCAAAGGAAAGTGGAGGATTCGCAGTGCCAGATTTAAGAAAGTATTTTGAGGCAACGTGTTGGTGTTGGATAAAAAAATGGATATTATTAAAAGATAATGAAGTCCTAACACTAGAGGGCTGGAACAAAATATATGGCTGGCATGGCTATTTATTCTATGACAAAAAAGAACAACATAAAAAATTTACAAATCACATAGTAAGAAAGGCTCTATTGGATGTCTGGGAAAGAATAAAAGGAAAAATTATTGAGAAAACTCACCAATGGGTTTCGCCAGTGGAAGCAACCACAACATTAAAGAGTAATGTAAAAGAGACTTGGCCAACATATAGGGAAATATTAGAGGATGCAGACGGAAATAATAAATTAAAAACTTACAAACAATTACAAACATCTGGAATAAATTGGTTACAATATTATCAATTAAAAGCAACGTATGAAAAAGACATAAAAAGGGGGGATTTGAAAATAAAACCTCAAAATTAGAGAAGGAAATATTGCAAAGCGATCAAAAAATACTTGCAAAAATGTTTAGATTATTAATGAAAACCACCTTAGAACAAGAGACGAAAGGGGAAAACATGTTAAAATGGGAGCATGATTTGGGATATGAGATAGATCTGGAAAGATGGAAAACTTTTTTTGGGGAAAACATAAATTTTACTGCGTGTGATTTATTAAGGGAGAATTTCAGGAAAATTAACCACAGATGGTACCTAACCCCTGAAAGATTGTCAAAAATAAATAAAAGGAACAACGACAAATGTTGGAAATGTAACAGAACAAAAGGTACGTTATACCAAATGTGGTGGACTTGCCCAAAGATTAAAACCTTTTGGGACATGATCCGTGATGAAATAAAAGAATTGATATGGACATCACACGCAAAAAAGGCAGAGGCATATCTATTAGGAATTCTAGATAAAGATATCCCAAAAGATAAAACTAACTTATTTCTATATGCGACAACAGCGGCAAGAATTTTGATTGCTAGCTATTGGAAAGAAGACAGCATCCCAACAAAAAGAGAATGGTTGGGGAAACTTTGTGAGTACCTGGAGTTAGCAAAACTGATGGATATAATAAGGAGAAAATTCAAAACTATGGTTATGAAGCAATGGGAGTTCTTAAATGATTACTTACAAAACCAGGACTCAACTACAAAAATCTGGTTGTGTTTAGAATAATCTTGTGTGTACTAAAAAAAATTCAAAGTGAGACATTAAGGAAATCCAAAGGGAAAGTATGAAGAATAGAGGTTCTGACGAACGGATTATTAAAAAGGTGTGAGGTAAACGGTGGAAGTCTTTTTTTAAAAAAAAAACACAAAATACCAAAAAAATTTATTTAAGGTAGATAAGGACAAGATGAAATTATACAATTCAATATAAATATAGATGGGAAATGGCTATGTATTGTGAGTACTTATCTACTTTTAACAATTTTCACTTATGATCTTTTTCTCTTCTTTATTCTTTCTTTGTTCTTGTTTTCTTTTTTCTGATATCATATCTTTCATTTCACTGCTTTATTGTGAATGGCATTTTATAGAGGTATAAATAACTGTAAATATGAAAAGAGACAAAATATTCTCTAATTTTTTTCCCCCTTGGTTAGATGTATTTTCTTTTTCTTTTGTATTTTCTTTTGTTGTGAATATGTATGTTTTCTAATTTGTACTTAATAAAAATATTTAAAAAATTAAAAAAAATTTAAAAAAGGAAAAGCTTTTCATAAAGAACATGTCCATTAAACTTTAATTAGTTTAATGTTAAGTAAACGTCCAGTGCGCTTCCGACGCCATAAGTCTTATCTCAGCAGAGAATTTCGTGCAGCGGTTGAAGAAAGCAAGAGAGTCAGTACCTTTCAATGAAGAATCCTGGAGCAAGCACTTTGGAACTCAGGAAAAAAAACTTTATTTACAAAAGAAAAACCCTGGCGATAAAGCACACATGCTTTTATCTCCGGCATAAAGAAAACTTTACTCTAAACTTAACTCATATCAGCAAACACGCCCATGGCCACAAACTGAGTCTGCGAGTCAGGTCAAGGGGGGAGAGAGCGAGAGCACACGGGTGAACTGACTATTTATACAAACTAACTCACATTCCTGGATGCTTAATGACTTCCAGCTGCTCAGTGATTAGAGCGACTTGTTACCTCTTAACCCTTTAGTACCAACAGGCATGCTTCTCGGTTCAGGACAGGGAAGAAATTTGATCCATTTTGCGTTTGAAGGTGAACCTCCCTAATCAGCATTGTCCAAAACAACATGAGATCTGTAATATAGCCACCTTGTGAAATTTGCACTTTTCCAAATTTTGCAGTGCTGCACGCCAGCCAAGCGATGTGTACAAAAATGCACATGCTAGGTTAAACTGTGTAGAAAATGCATCTTTTAGGGCTTATCCATTCCTCTGCATTTTCCCAGGCACAGCCCATGCTTTAAAGCTCTGTGTTCAAGCACTCTTTTCTTTTGCTCTGGAGATTTCCCTGTGAAAATCCCTTCTTTAACGCTGAATTGGAGCAAGTGGCAATCTACAGAAAATCCGAATTGCATTTGTTGCACTTCAGCTTTAAAGAGTGGGTATTCACGGGAAACGTTCTGTGGTGAAAAAAGGAGTGCCCAGATGTGGAGCTTTAAAGTGTGGACTTGGAAAGTGCAGGTCCAAAGGTAAGGGTGAATAAGCCCTTAGTGAAAACCATGTACAGCAGTGGTTCCCACTTAGGGGTCTGCACCCTCAATCCTTGTCTTCCCTCAACTAAATACAGTGTTCCCTCGGTTGTCGAACATAATCCGTTCTGGAAGACCATTCGACTTCAGAAACGTTCGACAACAGAGGCGCAATGGGCGGTCGACAATTCCAATTGAGAAAATGGAGAAACACGCCCCGGAAGCTGTTCGGCTTCTGAGGCATGTTCAAAAACGGAAGCATTTACTTCCTGGTTGTCAGCGTTTGAAAGCAGAATCATTCGGCTTCTGAAGCGTTTGATAACCGAGGTACCACTGTATTTGGCATTTTTGCATGGTAATCTCCCAAATGTTATAGTCTGTTGTAGCACTGTGCGATTTTTCAATATATTGGCTGAAATTGGCTTTCAAATCACACTGCAATAATGATTTTGATCCGGCAATATGCAGCAATATTTTGCTCCTCACGTGAGGGAGACCAGGGCAGCTGATTGTGAGGTGCTGCCTTCCCCTCACGCTGACCGAGAAGAAGGTAGCTGACTGCCCTCACTTCAAAGCACTCCCTTCCCCTGGCACAGAGGTGGAGCAGCTTTTCTCAGCCAGCAGGAAAGCAGCATCAGCCACAGTGGGCATGCATCTTCGCTGGCTGCCCCACTGATGGCAGCTTGAAACACCCTCCATCCCCATCCTCTGCTTCCTCTTCTCCCTCCCTCCATCCAGTCTCTGCAGCTGCTCCTTCTCTCACCCCCACACCTGATCTCCAATTTCCGACATTGTGATATATCGGAATATTGCGATGTTAAGCTGCTGATATATCACAATGTTGGAAACCAGATATCGCTCAGCTCTAGTCTGTTTTTTGGTATACCCAAGATCCTTTGCTTATTCAGGCCTACCCCACATTTTGTTCAAAAATTTGCTTTACAGAGGTAACTACCATAGATTTATCAAAAATTTCAAAAGTAGGGGGTCCGTGACTTGGCTTTTGAAAAACAGGGGGGTCCTCAGTAATTAACTAATGGTGAACCACTGATGTACAGAAATGCACTCTAATAGGGGAAATTGCTTTGCAAATATCTGTATATTAGGCAATGTTGCATAGCAACAGGTGCATATTAGGAGAAATTCACATTAAAATGCTGAAGAATTTCCCGGACTGAAGCAAATGAATAAATCACAGACCAATGCAGAAAAGTGGAGAACACAGCTCAAGTTTAGAAAAATGAGAAATGGAAAGAAACGGAAACTGATAGAGTCATCCATCGATATTCTGGTGGACTTTGGCAGGAATCGTTAAAAGAACAACAACAGCCACAAAATATGAAGACGGAATGTGGGTAGGTTGGAAGACAGCCTTCCTCACTTACCATTCAGTGCCTTGATGGGAAAAGAGAGACCTCAGTCAGTGACAGCTCTCCATACTTGAGAAACCCCTATATGGGAGAATATACCTTCTCAATGGCTAGCCCTGGAGGGAAGCCCAGATCAGAACTCAGGGACCTTGTTAAAAGAAACAAACAAACAAATTTGTGGCTGCCTTTGCAAGAGATGGCAGCACCCCCTTGGGAAGGGAGATAGGAAAATGAATCAAGATTACAATTAGGTTTTTCTCTTCCCATGGTATGACGTTTCGCTCACCTCCTTGAGTCAGCTCTTATGGGAATAGTCATACAAGGCTGTCAAAGCTGCTCATGAATGAGGTGCTATTTGAACACTAGTTTTGACCACCCCTGTGTCCTGAATTAAGTGTTCCTATGGAAATAGCCAAAAATCTCAAAGTTAGTACCAATTAGGCCCCCCTTGCCCATCTTTGTTATTGTGTGTTCATAGTGATTTGTGCCCATGATGCAATTGGATCAATCATACATGACTCTGCTTTCAATGCTATCAGTGCTTGCAAACATTTTGGGGCTAACATACTGCTTTGTTTCCACTCAGTGCATATCCTGAAACTTCCATGCTGAAATCCTGTAACTTCTTGCACCACAAATGTTCTGCACATGAATAAATAGCTTAGAATGACAGAACTGTAGAGCTGGAAGGAATCCTGAGGATCATCTTGTCCAACTCCCTGTAATGCAGGAATATGCAGCTGGCCTGTACAGGGATTAAACCTGCAATCTTGGCATTATCAGTATCACACTCCAACCAACTCAGCTTTCTCCTCAGCTTAAAATTATAGTGGTCCCCCTCAGGGCTGTCTTAAGCATATGCGGCGCAGGGATGCAAAGATCCGCCTGATGCCTCCCCCAGTTGCCCAGTCCCAGGCACACAGGAGGGTGGAGCCAGCCAGCCGTCTCAGCGTCTCACTGGCTCGGTCCCCCCTGAACTGGCAGTGCAGAGCCACCCACAGCAGAAGAGCCCACCACGGCACTCCGACCAACAGGCAGGCTCTTCCCTGGACTCAATTCTCAGGTCCTGCACTCTCAGCCTGGCGCCCCTAAGAGCCCGGCACCTGGGTGCCCTGCACCCCTAGCACCTATGGGTAAGACGGCCCTGTCCCCCCCCCTCCCTTGCTGCACTGTAGCGCCTCTGAACAGCAGTAATGTGGTAGCAATGGAGAAGCATCACAGCGCAGCTAGTGAAGCAGAATAAGTCAACCAATGCATTGTTATAGTGTCAAGAATATGTTGCAGAATGCACCTGCAATAAAACACCAATCTGGAAGGTCCCCTAGCATTTGTGATAGCAATTGGGTTGAATCAGTCAATCGGCTGATAGCCACACTAGGATTTTCATCTGAATTTTGTTAAAAGGAGGTTTAAAGAGAAAGCTTTGGGCTCAGTGAAGCAGCATTTGTTTATTTTATTTGCTTAGCAAGAATTATACACCACTTCATCGAAAATTTTAAAAAATCACAAATTCCTATGTAGCTTACATACAATGATATAAAATATTCCTTAAAAACAGCAATAGAAATGGATTTCAAAAAGCAGGAGGCCTGGTAAAATTATCAAAACATATATGGTGTTGTAATTAATAATTGCACCAGTTTGGAGATGATCCGTCTGGCTTTCTGAGAGACTGTTCAAATCAGCACAAATCATTGCAAGTTGATTTGAGGCAACCTGATCTTCTCTCTAGTGATTTGTAATTTGCTTCAACTGGATCCAGACAGAGCACAAATCACCCCAAATTGGCCAAATCAGGATTTGGCTGAATCTGGTGCACTGCCCTAGTGGTGTGTGTGTGTGTGTGTGTGTGTGTGTGTGCATGCATGTCGTGGAATTGTGTGGGCAAATGAAATACAGATTGTGTATTTGAAACAAAGACTGTTACAAACTTAAATATATGTGAAATCATGAAGAGTGACCATCCACAAAGTAGTATTGATACCAACCCCCAAATCCTGGCGTTGGTAGCTAATTAATGCCTATAGTGGGAGATTTCAATACATATATAACTACACCCATTATCTCGATTCAGGCCGTTGAACTAATGGACACCTGCCCCACCCAATGCATATCATATAAACAAGGCAACTGTCAGCGCTGCCTCAGGTCCTAGCTCACAGAGGACCAACGCCAGTTGCCCTTTATAAACAAAAGTCTTTATTGTGGTTCATTGTTGGTTTGACATCCATGGCGCGCAGCGCTACGTCTGAGTCCTTAGACCGGCGAAGCTCCGTCTGACTCCTCCCCTCCCCTACACCAGTTCAAGACCCGAGCTTTGCTCCACCTCTTCCTCTCCTGCTTCTGCTCCTTTCTCCTCCGGGTCCTCCTGTCCTCTGGGGTTACCTCCTTCCTACTTTCTTCGGAGGCGGATTCTTCTGACTCCTCCCCACCCTTCCGGCGGGCTTTAGGACCTGGCTCCCAATCCGGGTTTTCTGCTGGCCCGCGCGCCTCCACATTTGAACTTGGCGCGCGCGCCCAGCCGCCTACTTTCCTCCTAACAGCTACACTGCTCCCCTCACTGCTTTCTCCTTCAGGGAGGCTGGCCGGACCTGCTCTTCCCTCCGCCCCTCCACTCTCTGACGGAGGCGTGGTCAGTCCAGCCTCACTCTCTCCTCCTGCAGGAGACTCTTGTTTTAGTCCTTGGGATTCTTCCCCCCCGCTACGCTCTGGTGGGGAAGCTACCCCTGATTTCCAGCTGCCGCTTGGAGACTCCCCACTGGCCCCCCTTGCCCTGCCTCTGGGGGCCCCCTTCTGGGAATCCTCTGATTCGCTGGAGAGACTCATGGAATCTCTCTGATCACTGGCATACCCTCCTGAGCTCCCCTCAGATTGTTCCCCTTCGCTCTCCATCTCCTCCTTCCCCTGTGGCTCAGCCCCTGAGCCCATGACATCCATCCCCCCCTCGAAGCCCCCCCTTCCCCCCTCCCCCTCTCCGGGCATTGGTTCCGGGCGCTCCAGTGCTTCGGGGGCGAGAGCTGGATACTGTTCGGTGCCCCTGTCGTGCAGCCCTCCCGCTGGCTCCAGCCAGTCCGTACTGTGTTCATCGACGTCTATCTCCTCCGCTTCCATCTCTTTGCATTCGTGCTCAAACCCCTGTTCCTCACCCCACTCGTCCATGTTTGTCCCACCCTCCGATACCTCGGGTGACTCTGCGTGCCAAGGTCCCCTCAAGCATTTCCGCCTCCATTGCTCCTCCGGTTGATCGTCCCACCAATAGGAGCGGTCCGTGTCGACCCCCGAACAAGATCCCCTTGGTGTGCTCCATCCCGGCTCCGCCTCCTCGTCTGATGAGAACCCCTGGAACGTGCTGGCCGAAAGTGTGGGTGTGAAAAGCCAGTCGTCGAAAAAATCTGCTGGCATGGGTTTTTGGGGGAAGAGTGCATGAAACTCGTCCTTGAGATAGCGCTCTTCCAGGGCATAGTCCGGTACCCATCTGTTGGCGCTAGCCGGGGTACCCTCCCTGGCGAGGAAATATTCTACTCCCTCTTCCCCCCATCTCGAGTCCAAAATCTCCGTGACCTCGTTGATTGGTGTCACCCTCTGTGACTCCCCCCCTGCAGGTGATTTTCTGCTTGGGGCTGGTGCTGACCCTTGTGCCTGAAACCTGTGTGGTGCCTTGTAGGGTGTGAGCACCGACCTATGAAAGACCGGGTGCATCCTGGAACCCTCCGGAAGCGCCAACCTGAAGGCTACTGGATTGATTTGTGTCTCCACTTGGTAAGGCCCCAACTGCTTGTGTCCTAGCTTCTGCTTGGCTAACGATTTGGCCGGCACTGCCTGGGCCGCTAGCCATACCCAGTCCCCCACCTGGATGTCTTCCCCTACCCTCCTGTGCTTGTCTGCCTGCACTTTGTAGGCGTGTTTGGCTAGTTCCAAGTGCCTCCTGAGCTGCTCATGGACCTCCTGTAACTCTGCTGCCAAGTGCTCAGCTCCCCCTCGTGACTCCCCCTCCCCCTTCTTCTCAAACCCCGGGAAGGTTCTGGGATGCCGCCCATTGTTGGCGAAGAACGGTGTCACCCCTGTGGACCCGTGCTTCGTGTTGTTGTAGGCAAACTCGGCCAGCGGCAGGTAGTCCACCCAGGTCGAGGGCTGTTGATTCGCGTAGCATCGTAGATACTGCTGCATGATGGCGTTGACCCTCTCCGCCTGCCCGTTGGCCTGTGGGTGTCGCGCCGACGCTAAGTCGATCTTGACGTTCAGGATGCCCAGGAGCTTCCGCCAGAAACTCGAGATGAACTGGCGCCCCCTGTCAGACAGGATGGACCGTGGCAAGCCGTGAACCCTGAACACGTGGTCTATGAACAGCTTGGCAGTTTGTTCCGCCGTGGCTACCTTCGCGCATGGGATGAAGTGCGCCATCTTGGTGAACAGGTCTACGACCACAAGAACCGCTGTCTTGCCTCGCGAGCTGGGCAGATCCGTGACAAAGTCCAGGGCCACCTGCTCCCATGGTTCGAACGGCGTCTGTAGCGGTTCCAGCAGTCCCGCCGGTTTCCTGTGCACTGGTTTGGCTCTTTGGCACGTGTCACACCTGGCGACGTAATCTGCGACCTCCCCTCGCATCTGGGGCCACCAAAAGTCTCTGGCCACCAAGTCCGCCGTCTTGTCCTTGCCAAAGTGTCCAGCACTGGGTGCGTCGTGCAACTGCTGCAGGACTTTCGCGCGAAGGTCATCTCCCGGCACGTAGAGCGCCCCTTTGCGGGTGAGCAGTCCGTCACGTATCTGGAACTCGCCGTCCTTCGCTGTGCCCCGTCGCACCTCCTCCATCTTGGATTGCGCGAATGGATCCGTCTGTAGCGCTCGACGTACCGCGTCCAGGTCGACGGTGGCTGCAGAGCACGTCCACACTGCCGGTGTGAAAATGTGTTTAGCTGCCGCCGGCGCCGCTTCCTCCAGATACTGCGGTTTCCTGGAAAGTGCATCCGCCATGACGTTGTTGTCTCCCGGGATGTACTCTATCCTGAAGTCGAAATCCGCAAAGAACTCCGCCCAGCGGATGTGTCTCTGGTTCAGGAACCTCGCCGTGCGCCAGTACTCCAGGTTTTTATGGTCTGTGCGAACTTGCACGGTGTGTCGGGCTCCTACGAGGAAATGCCGCCACGCTTTGAAGGCTGCATGAATGGCCAGCAACTCCCTGTCCCAGATTGTGTAGTTCTGCTCCGACTTGCTGAGCTTCCTGGAGTAAAATGCGCAGGGCCTCCAGTTCCCTTGCGGATCTTGCTGCAACAGGACCGCCCCCACCGCTCTGTCTGATGCGTCAGTCTCAATCCTCAGCGGGTTGCCGGGGTTGACGTGCAGCAGCTGTTCCTCGGACGCGAAAAGACGCTTGAGCCTCTGAAAAGACTGCTCCGCCTGTTCCGTCCAGATGAACTTCTTCTTCTTGGAGCTGAGGGTGTCCGTGATAGCCGCCGTCTCCTTCGCAAACCCCTTGATGAATTTGCGGTAGAAATTGGCGAAGCCGACGAACTTCTGGACTTCCTTCCTGTTGCGTGGGCTCTTCCAGTCCAGCACCGAGCGGACTTTGGCGCTGTCCATGGCGAGTCCCTTGTCTGACAGCTTGTATCCCAGGAAATCCACTTCCGTCACGTCGAACTGGCACTTTTCCAGCTTGGCGTAGAGCTTGTGCTCCCTTAGTCTCTGCAGGACCTCCCTGACGTCCTCCTCGTGAGCTGCCTGCGATTCCGAGAAGATCAGGATGTTGTCTAGGAAGCAGACGCACTTCTTGTAGAGTAGCCCCGCCAACACGTGGTGCATAAATTTTTGGAAAGTGTGAGAGCCATTTTGTAATCCGAAAGGCATAACTTTGTATTCATAGGTGCCTAAGGGTGTAAACATGGCCGTCTTCCACTCATCGCCCTCTCGCATGCATATCAGATTGTATGCGCCTCGCAGATCCAGCTTGGTGAAGATTCTCCCCTTCCTCACCGTCGTTAGCAGATCGTCTATCTTGGGCATGGGGAATGCAGTGGGCTTTGTCCTCGAGTTTAAAATTCTGAAATCCACCACAAGTCTCCGTTGGGGCGTGTCTTTTTTCTTCACGAAGAACACGGGACTGCCCCCTACTGATTTGGATTCTTGGATGAATCCCCGCTTCAAATTGAGCTCTATGAACTCCTTGAGTTCTTGCATTTCGTCCTCAGACATGGAATACAGCTTCCCCGTTGGTAGCTTCGCTCCCGGTAGGAGGTCAATCGTGCAGTCGTAGGGCCGATGAGGAGGTAGCTTGTCAGCTTCTTTCTCGCAGAAAACGTCCAAAAACTCCTTGTACTTGTTGGGTACCGCCTGCACCATGCCGAGATGTAGCTGTTGTGCATCCTCCTTTCCCTCCTCTTCCTGACTGGTCTGGATGCAATGTTCCGCGCAGTAAGAGGAGCAGAAGGTCAGTTGCCTCTGGTACCAGGCTAGCGCTGGGCTGTGCCTATCCAACCAACTCATGCCCAACACTATGGGCGTTTCGGATAGGTGGGTGACATTGAAACTGATGACTTCGCGGTGATTCCCAATTTGCATCACCATAGGTGGTGTCTGCTGTACCACTTGCCCCCCCAGCAGCTTCCTGCCATCGACTGTGACGACGTTCAGGGGCATCGTGGCAGGTAGGAGTGCTATGCTGTGCTGCTTGACAAATTCCACCCCCACAAAGTCTGCATTGCTGCCAGAATCGATGGTAATAGGAACCTCCAAGATGAATCCATTGGGCAGTTGAAGTGATGCAGTGAGCTGCACCACTGGTTTGGGCGGGAGGGGGTCTTTGGGCTTCAGAATCTCTGGGGACTGCTTCAAAACCTTGCCTGGCTGAGCCCCAGTGCCTCTGCTTCCAACCAGGCTTGGTCGTTTCCCTGCTGCTCCCCCGCCTGCTGAATTCCACCTTTAATAATTGCGGAGGCTGCAGTGTGCTTCTGGATCCTCTGGGGACACTCTTTGACCATGTGTTGTGCACTGTCGCATAAGAAACACTTCCTGTTCCCTCTAGGATTTTTCGGCTTGACTGCTCCTGGCGTTAGGGCTCTGGCCGCTGTCTGAGCCTTAGCAACACCCAACTCCATTGGTTCTACTCCCTCCCCCAAAGGAGGCGTGGAGTGGGCGCGTCCACTCTCCCTGGGCATGAAAGGAGGTGCTTTGGCCGGTGTGCGTGCTAAGCGACCCTCATCTCTGTTCCATGGGCGTTCCTCCATTCTCACTCCTATTGTGAGTGCTCTCTGGACCACGTCTGCAGTGGTGCTAGGTCTATCGCCCCTGGCCAGCTCATCTTTCACGGAAGCGTTTAGCCCCTCCCAGAAGAGATCTCTTACAACCACAGAGTCCTTTTCCCAGCGCAGCGTATTTACCAACGCAAAAAACCGGGCATGGTATTGTCTTACTGTTGCCTTCCCCTGCCGCAAACCGTGCATCTCCTTTCTAGCCACGTCCACATCAGTGGTTGATTGGAAACAAGCGTCCATAGCCTTTATAAAGGCGTCCGCATTCTGGAGGGCTGGATCATTGTCGCGCCATAAATTGCGCAGCCAGGATCTTGCTTCTCCATGCAAGTGCGTTATGATAAATCCTACTTTCTCCTCCTCATCTCTAAAGTCCTTCCGAAGCAGCCTGAGCGCAAAAACTACATCTGCTCTGAAGTTAGGATACTGCTGCAGGTCTCCGTCAAAGTGGGCTACTAGGCTGCCCCCCCTCTTTCCGAGGCCAATTCCCTCTGTTGATCTGGGTCCCGGCAGCCCCTCCTTGCCCAATCTTTCCCACCTGGTCTGCAGATCCTCGCAGAACTTCGCTGCTTCCTCCTCTCTCTTCCTGGAAACTGCCAGTTCTGCGTAAAGCGCCTCAACTGCTTTTTCCAGCTGTTCCATCTTCCCTTCTGAAGTCATCTTTGTCTCTCTTCGTGAGCTCGCAAAATACCAAGTTTTGCCCCTCGCTGCGCCAACTCGCGCTGCGAGGGTTAACTTTTAGCTGAGACGGAGCTTACTGTCAGCGCTGCCTCAGGTCCTAGCTCACAGAGGACCAACGCCAGTTGCTCTTTATAAACAAAAGTCTTTATTGTGGTTCATTGTTGGTTTGACATCCATGGCGCGCAGCGCTACGTCTGAGTCCTTAGACCGGCGAAGCTCCGTCTGACTCCTCCCCTCCCCTACACCAGTTCAAGACCCGAGCTTTGCTCCACCTCTTCCTCTCCTGCTTCTGCTCCTTTCTCCTCCGGGTCCTCCTGTCCTCTGGGGTTACCTCCTTCCTACTTTCTTCGGAGGCGGATTCTTCTGACTCCTCCCCACCCTTCCGGCGGGCTTTAGGACCTGGCTCCCAATCCGGGTTTTCTGCTGGCCCGCGCGCCTCCACATTTGAACTTGGCGCGCGCGCCCAGCCGCCTACTTTCCTCCTAACGGCTACACTGCTCCCCTCACTGCTTTCTCCTTCAGGGAGGCTGGCCGGACCTGCTCTTCCCTCCGCCCCTCCACTCTCTGACGGAGGCGTGGTCAGTCCAGCCTCACTCTCTCCTCCTGCAGGAGACTCTTGTTTTAGTCCTTGGGATTCTTCCCCCCCGCTACGCTCTGGTGGGGAAGCTACCCCTGATTTCCAGCTGCCGCTTGGAGACTCCCCACTGGCCCCCCTTGCCCTGCCTCTGGGGGCCCCCTTCTGGGAATCCTCTGATTCGCTGGAGAGACTCATGGAATCTCTCTGATCACTGGCATACCCTCCTGAGCTCCCCTCAGATTGTTCCCCTTCGCTCTCCATCTCCTCCTTCCCCTGTGGCTCAGCCCCTGAGCCCATGACAGCAACATAACTGTTCATGCATCTGATAGACTCTAGTCTGCAAAGGTTTATGCTATCATGATTAGAGAACAGAGAACCAAGAGAATATAGAGAACATAGAGACTATAACCACTTTGAGAATGAACAAATTAAAATACAGAGAACAGGGATAGACATATACTAATATCAAACTTAGGTGCTGAGCTATGTTGGCTTAATACTTTTCCTATAAAGGTGGAGAGTAGAGCTAGCAGCAGTATCAGTCCCTGCTGCTTTTTCCTTGAATTTCCAAGGAAAAGGGCTCAGGAAAACACTCTCCCTTCCCCTAATACTTTGGTGGCTGGCTACCTTCCAAAAAGGCTTTGTCGGAAATGTGCGCTTGAGATCCCAGATCCCCCTGCCTTGCTTTTTCCTCATTAACTGTATGTGACTGAAGGTCATTTCTCCCTCCTTCATCACCCTGGTCAGCACACACAAAACCAGACTGGGAAAAATAAATAAATACTACCACCCCCTTAGAAGAAACCTCAGTTTCCAGCACCGACAAATGTTTGCCTGCTTGTCAGCAACTGTCATGGTGCCAAGCACAGAATGAAGTGACCATACACAGTGCATTTTATCTTCTGCAGAGGGAACCCAAAACCCTTCCCCAAAGCTCTGGCCGACACACATAGATCAGACTGAAAAAGTGGGAGACGTTTCATCAATTCCCTCCCCACCTGCACCCCAACCCCCATCTTTGGTTGCCACTAGATGTTTGGTAAGGATTAACCCTGTTCATCTCAGTTATGTGGGACTGATAAAACCTAAAGCATAAGGATTGCGCAGGACTATTTTGTAAGGAAAAGAGGATGAAGAATAAGTGTGAATCTTTCCTCTGCAAAGCGGTCTGTGCTGTAGGGATGGGGGAGAAATTCAATTTGCATTGGATTTGAATGCAAAGCTAGCCTAATCCATGTTTTCCAAAATAATATGCAAACCAAAACACAGCTCAGTTTTGAAATTCACACTTTTTGAGGACTGTTCTTCAAAATAGCTGCCCCTATGCTTAAGGATTTATAAGGCAAAAGCCACACAATAATGAGGAGTCCGGTGTGAGCTACTGGTGTGAATGTTCCCTTATTAAGCCAGTGTGCTGTACTGGTTAGAGTATCAGACCAGGACCTGGCAGACTAGGGTTCAAATCCTCAATCAGCCATGAAGCACACAGCCTCTCAGCCTAACCTACCTCACAGGGTCGTTGTGAGGATAACACAAGGAAGGGGAGAGCCCCATATGCAACACTGAGCTCCTTGGAGGAGAGGTGAGATACAAATTCAATTAAAAAAAAATAAACCTCCACCACCAGTCATGGTGCTATTTCAAGTCTTTGATGTCCACTGTTCAAGTATCTCCAATTTAAGGATAGGACTTTGTAAGCAGCAGTAGCTGGTGCTCACTGGAACTGGTAGGACAGAAGGCAGGGAGGCTAAGGGTAAGTTGACTCAATGACTGGCAATGATTGGCTGAGGCAGAGCCAACTAATTCTAGTTTTACTCCCATCCTCATCCTTGTTGTGATCTACAAGGGCAGCACTGAGACTAAGGAGGATGTAGCTTCTAGGAAGGGTCAGTCCCTGTAGGCTGGTTGTAAGTGAGCAAGTGGGGGCTGGCTGACAGCAGACTGAGGTTGGCTTCCACTGTTGATAAGTCTTCTCCCCGAGAACCTGTCATGGCTATGCTGGGGCTGTTGGTGGCCAAGCTGAATCCCAAATGAGTTTGTGATGCTCAGGTCAGTTGCTTGAGTCGGGGAACAGAACCACTGCTCTGTGCACCTGGCAAGAGCACAAGGCCAGGCTCCCAGAATCCTCCTGGAATTTATACTGATCCTGGCCAATCCGCAGGCCAACGTTTGCCCAACAACCTCCACATGGCATGCTTGATTTCTTTGTTCCTCAGTGTGTAGATCATGGGGTTCAGCAAGGGAAAGACCGTGCTGTGGAAAATAGCAACCAGCTTGTCCAGAGGGGAGTCCTGGAATGGGCGGCAGTACATGAAGATGGCAGGGCCAAACATGACAACCACGATGATGATGTGGGTGATGCAGGTGGATGCAGCTTTGCTCTTCCCTTCGGTGGAGCCCATCCTCACCTTGAAGAGCAGGACCACGTAGGAGATGATGAGGAGGGTGAAACTGATGAGAGCTGAAAGGCCACTGTTGATGAACATAAAGAACTCCAAATCATAGGTGTTGGTGCAAGCCAATTTGACAATCTGGGTGATGTCGCAGAAGAAATTGTCCAGCTTGTTGGGGCCACAGAAGGGGAGTGGGATGATGAGAGCCACCTGGATGATGGAGTGAACAAACCCTAAGCACCAGAATACCACTACCATGGCCCCACAGATCGGAATGCTCACCAGGCTGGCATAATGTAAAGGGTGGCAAATGGCCACATAGCGGTCAATGGCCATGCCAAGGAGGAGGAAGACCTCGGTTCCCCCCAGCCAGTGGAGAAAGAAGAGCTGGGCCATGCAGCCCCTGTAGGAGATTGTATTGCTGTTGTAGAAGAAGTCAGAGAGCATCTTGGGAGGGGGGACGGAACAGTAGCAGATATCCAGGAATGCCAGGTTGGCCAAGAAGAAATACATGGGTGAGCTCAGTCGTGGGTCACTCTGGATAGTCACAATGATAAGGATATTTCCAGGCAGGATCAGAGAGTAGAATAGAAGGAAGAGGAAGAAGAGGAAGAGCTGTGCCTCTTGTGCCTGTGAGAGTCCCAGCAGCACAAACTCTGTCACCATGGAGTGGTTCCCATGTTCCATATTGCAGCTTCCACCTGCTGCAACCAAGAGTTGGGATGGGGGAATACAAGGAGTAAATATGAGAGTCCCAGCAGCACAAACTCTGTCACCATGGACTGGTTCCCATGTTCCATCTTGCAGCTTCCACCTGCTGCAACCAAGAGTTGGGATGGGGGAATACAAGGAGTAAATATGAGCAACATCAGAGTGAATCTTGTTGGGAAAAAGCACCAAGGCAAAAGCCAGCTCCAGATGGCTGGAATGCAAAACAGGATGTTGTGGTTTTGCAGATGTACTGTTGGAGAAAAGGTGGAGCCTATTCTCTGTACTGAGCACCGGATGTTAGCTCAGAGTGTGTCATCTGACCTGTGCTGGAAGTACAGGGGAGGAGTTGTGACTCTTCTGATGGAGACTGAAGGGTGCAGACGCATTTCTATGTACTGTTGAGTGACAGGAATAAAACATGTAGAAAGGACTCCTGTCTGTCTCATTTCCCCTCCCTGGGGAGAATGCAGGGAGGGAGAGAGAAGCAGAAAAGCAGAGGGTGTGTTCTTCTCACGACTAATGAGAAGAATCGCCGGGTTTGTTTACCTAGCCTGCCGGAGGTCGCAGACGGACGGTAAACACACAGTATCTCGCTCAATTGCCTCGGGGGAGGCCAGGTACCTCTGCCTGTGAGCTGAAGATACTGACATATGGCAGCCTTCGGATGGTTGCGATTCATCGGACATCTGCATGAGAGGCTGGTGGATTGTCCTCCTCTGCTCCAAGGGAGAAGGCAAGCGTCTGAAAGAAGCCAGAGGCTCAACAGACAGCTGGTGGAAAGAAGAGGTGTTTTCCAGAGCAACAAAGTTCAAGGTATGCTGCATTTCGGGCTAAAAGTGTGAACGCAGTTCGATTAATTCACTGGTTCACGGGGAGCTGCGTTTTGGAAAAATACAGCTCCGGGAGAAGAGGCCTGCAGCTTGGAAGCTCAGCCTGCATTCCACAAATTCTTGTGGTTGATAAGATGTCCTATTGAAATGCATTGTTGCTAGGTAACGGAAAGTTGGAAAGTTACTGGCAAAGGGGCTGGACTGTGAGCCTGGGAAAGCGAAACAAAATCAGAGAGTGTTTTGGCTACAAAGTTTACGTGCCCTTGGAAGGGACTTTCCAAAGCAGCCAGAGTTTAGCTGCCAGGTGTAAAAAGCGTAAACAACTTGCAGTTTTGCCTGCCTGAGAAAAGAAAAAAACAACTGTTGGATTTTACAGCTTGTTTGAAAGTGAGAGAGGCTTGGATTCAAAATGGATGCCAAGAAGGGGGAGACTTACCTAACTCATCTCCCCTGACCAGAGACAGTTATTCATCATGGTCTGGATGAAAAACTACCCCAGAAGGGGTGAGCCAAGATGATGCTGGCCAAGTTCCTAAGAGCTCATCGAAAGCTGAGGAGAGCTTTGACCCCAGAGGGGAGAGTGCAGGAACTGTGGCTGTTGGAACTGTTGGTGTTCCTGAACAAGGTGCAATGGGTGTTGCTGACAGGGGGAGGGAAGAACAGAGTTCAAATCTCCCCACTGATGATGCTACTGGGAAGCATGGAGTAGCATTGAGTGCTGTCCGATGCTACAATTGTGGACAGACTGGGCATCTACAGCGAAACTGTAAGAAGCCGCGCCAGTCAAGAGGAGCAAAGAGCAGCTCTACGAAGCCTGAGGCGTCAGGCAAAAGCCGTACCAAGTGCCAGGTGAAACCTGCAAAGGCTATGATGGCGAAAGGAACCACGCCAGATGTTGGGAACTCGTTCATAATCGACACGGGCTGTACAAAACATTTGTGCCCGCACAGACAACTGTTTTCAACGTTGAAGAAGCAAAGCTTCACTGTGAAACAGGCCAACGGTCAGGAGCTGGAAGCGACTGGAATTGGGACTGTGTATCTTGAGAGTCTGAACTTGACTATAAGTGATGTTTACCTGGTTCCAGAACTGAGATTTAATCTGCTGAGCGTGTCGCAGATTGCAAAGAAAGGACTGAAACTGTCCTATGATGCTAAAAGCTGCAAGATCTACAAAGATGGAGAACTGTTTCTTACTGCCAAAGAGAAAGATGGACTGTATTTGTTGACTTTTGATCAAAGTGATTACATGAAGTGTAATTCTTCTGTTTCTAACGAAATCTCTCTTGCAGGTGTGACCAGTGTGAGCACCAGGAAACTGACCAAAAAGGTCGACAGAGCATTTCAGCGGGTGTATGCTGATGTGATTGGTCCTCTAGAACCATCTAGAGGCAGTGCAAAGTATTACCTTTTGTGTGTGGATTGTTTCACTAATTATTCTTGGGTTTATATGATGGAGAAACCGCAAGAAACTTTAGAAAAGTTTCAGGAGTTTTGTGACAAGGTTAAAAATATGCATGATGCTAACATTGATTGTCTATTCACAGATGAGAAGCAAATTTTTCTGTTACAGAAGTTTCAAAAGTTCCTGGATGGAAAAGGGATAGACCACAAAGTGGCAGTTTCGCAAGAAGCGTGGAACAGGGGGGTCTGTGTGAGGGTGAACAAAGAATTGCAAAAGGGGATGAATGCGCAATTGCTGAGTTCACATTTGTCACATGAATATTGGGCCGAATCGCTAGCGTCCTATCTTCATGTGTGGTTGAGAAAAGTCTCAACAGGGTTGGGATGTTCTCCTTTTGAGAAGCTGTTTAATAGAAAACCTTCTGTTGCCTATTTTAAGGTTTTCGGGTCTCATGTGAGAACAGAAGCTCCAGGTGGAGTAAAGAATGCCAGAGGCATTTTTGTGGGTTATGAAAAGGGTCTCTACAGAGTAATTTTGTCTGAATCTGGTCAGGTGATTCTCACAAAGTTCCTAGAGAGTGCTCCAGAGCAAGAGCGGGTAGTACAAACATTTCCCACAGGTGGCGATTCAGATGTTGATGATTTTTCTGATGTCACAGATTACAGTGGTACTGATGATGATGATGACAGTGATAGCTCAGAGAGTTCAGTTGTAACAGTCATTGAGAGGAAATCTCACACAATGGATAGACCTTCACAGGTGAAGGAAGAACCACTGATTGCTACTGGTTCTCAACAGAGTCCAAAGGTTGAACCAGTGAGCACAGAGGATCAGAACCTCATACGCAGGTCTGAGAGAGTTACAAAGGGTGTACCACCGAGGAGGTACTCAAAAGAGTTTGCTAACTTAGCTGTTGCGTGTGTTGCTATTGTTAACAACTCAAAGCAGGTTAAAGCAGTGTCTAAGTCAGAGACAAAGACACAACAGAGGGTAGCTAGCCAAGGTAATGCAGAAGCACTCACTCCTTGGAAGCCAGACAACCAGAGAGGTACACTGGTGAAACCAGTGGTGGGGAGTTCCAAGGGTGGAACTGAAACAACAGGGGACTGTTATATGTATAACAACTGTTTGTTCTCTTCTCTGGATCATGTTTTGCCAATTGATGCTTTTGGGGGAGGATGTTGGGAAAAAGCACCAAGGCAAAAGCCAGCTCCAGATGGCTGGAATGCAAAACAGGATGTTGTGGTTTTGCAGATGTACTGTTGGAGAAAAGGTGGAGCCTATTCTCTGTACTGAGCACCGGATGTTAGCTCAGAGTGTGTCATCTGACCTGTGCTGGAAGTACAGGGGAGGAGTTGTGACTCTTCTGATGGAGACTGAAGGGTGCAGACGCATTTCTATGTACTGTTGAGTGACAGGAATAAAACATGTAGAAAGGACTCCTGTCTGTCTCATTTCCCCTCCCTGGGGAGAATGCAGGGAGGGAGAGAGAAGCAGAAAAGCAGAGGGTGTGTTCTTCTCACGACTAATGAGAAGAATCGCCGGGTTTGTTTACCTAGCCTGCCGGAGGTCGCAGACGGACGGTAAACACACAGTATCTCGCTCAATTGCCTCGGGGGAGGCCAGGTACCTCTGCCTGTGAGCTGAAGATACTGACACCTGCTGCAACCAAGAGTTGGGATGGGGGAATACAAGGAGTAAATATGAGAGTCCCAGCAGCACAAACTCTGTCACCATGGACTGGTTCCCATGTTCCATCTTGCAGCTTCCACCTGCTGCAACCAAGAGTTGGGATGGGGGAATACAAGGAGTAAATATGAGCAACATCAGAGTGAATCTTGCCATTTTTAAAAGGCATTTAAAAGGTCATTATCCACT
Source organism: Podarcis pityusensis (assembly GCF_964106645.2). NCBI lineage: Eukaryota > Metazoa > Chordata > Lepidosauria > Squamata > Lacertidae > Podarcis > Podarcis pityusensis. The sequence continues at coordinate 42,800,725 of NC_138038.1, read as the reverse complement.
TTCTTGGTTTTTTAAAAACAAAAAACAGGGGAAAGGTCAGTGGCACTCCAGTACATTTCCGAGCACAATTTGAAGTGCTTGTGGTGACCTTTAAAGCCCTAAATGGTCTTGGCCCTGTATACCTGAAGGAGCGTCTCCACCCCCATTGTTCAGCCCGGACACTGAGGTCCACTTCCAAGGGCTTTCTGGTGGTTCCCTCACTGAGAGAAGTAAAGTTACAGGGAACCAGGCAGAGGGCCTTCTTGGCAGTGGCACCCTCCAACAGATGACAAAGAGATAAAGCACTACACAACTTTCTGAAGACATTGGAAGGCAGCCCTGTATAGGAAAGTTTTTAATGTTTGATGCTTTGCTGTGTTTTTATTATGTTGGAAGCTGCCCAGAGTGGCAGCTTAAGTTTTTCGAAACACTATGACTTTTGGCCAACCATTTCTCTGGTTGGTGGTTCAGAATGGTCAGCTGATTATCTCTGTGGGAAATATACCAAAATGCATTAAATTGGGGAAAATTCCTTCAAAAATGTGTATGTTTTTCAAAACTACATGCAAAAAATGTGTTTATTAGGAGAAATTTGCACTGAAAAGCTGACAAATTTTCATGAGGATTTTTTTTAAAAATGTGTGAATTGCTGTGGAAATATGGAGAACAGAATTTGTATTGGAAAAATGAGAAACCAAAATTAACAGATTCCTCCGTATCTACGGATGAAATACTAAACAGTTTGGTTGAAGAGGGGGGAAATGTATAGTGTGTGAGGTTTCTTTTTTCTTTAGCAGTGTTGAAGAAACAGGGATAGAGAAAGGGAGTGTGGGTTAGGAGTTTAGGAATAGCTTGCTAAAGTGTGGTGCAAATTTAGTGATGGGCTGCCCTAGCCGCTCTCTGAATGCCTGATGCAGTCTGAGCTGCCCGCTTGGTTCTGTGCACTTGTATGCACTGTGTTCTGCTTGTCTCTTTGTATGTAAAACTAACATGAGAAGGTTACTATATGAGTGGACTGTTAGTCTTTTAAGGGATGGATTCAAGTGCATACTGGAAGTTTAGGTCTGTGCAGTTGAAGTGGAATAAAGGGCTCTGTTGCCCTTGCACAACAAATCCATTTCGAACCACAGACTTTTTGCAATTTGGAAAGTGAAATGGAAACGCATGAAAAGTGTGGGATGAACAAATAATTAATGGAGGACACCCCACAAGCAAATCAGAATGAATACTCAATCAAGACCGGATGTAGTCTAATCTTTGCATAAGCTCTGTACAAACCAATCAGGGTGAATGTTCAATAAACTGAATTTCAGACAAGCAAGTCTTTTTTTGGAATTGATTCCTTATTTATTTTATACATTTCTAAGACTTTAAATATACATCATGCATTTTCCAAAACAAAACTAAACAAGACCCCTCTTTTCTCAGGACTTCCCAGTCCACCCCCATGGCATTCTAATCAAACTTTATTTTGCTGCATATCCTTTTCTTCCATCCTATTTTATTCTATAGGTAAAGGTAAAGGGACCCCTGGCAGTTAAGTCCAGTCACGAACGACTCTGGGGTTGCGGTGCTCATCTCGCTTTACAGACCAAGGGAGCCGGCGTTTGTCTGCTTCTGCAGGCAGTTTTTCTGGGTTATGTGGCCAGCATGAGTAAGCCGCCTCTGGCGAAACCAGAGCAGTGCATGGAAATGCCATTTACCTTTCCGCTGGAGTGGTACCTATTTATCTAATTGCATTTTGACATGCTTTCGAACTGCTAGGTTGGCAGGAGCTGGGACTGAACAATGGGAGCTCACCCCGTCACGGGTTCGAACTGCCGCCCTTCCGATTGGCAAGTCCAAGCGGTACAGTGGTTTAAACCACAGCGCCACCCGTGTCCCATTTTATCCTATAAATAGCCTTTATTGTTGGTCACTGCTGCTCTTACTGTTATTCCTACTCGTAAGTTAATTTAAATATATCTTTTAAATATTCTCCCAAGTATTTCCACTCATCCTTTATCAGAGTTTCATCTTTATTTCTTATTTTCACTGTCATGTATGCTAGCTCTGCGTATTCTGTCAAATTATTTTGCCATTGTTCTTTGGTCAGGATGTCAAGCAAATCTTTTGATAGAGCTGCACTAAAACTCCTCAGCTGTCAGCCTTTAAGGAAGCAAGGAGGCTGTATCAAAGCATTAATTTATACTAAACCATTAGGTCAAAGCAGTTTTTTGTGCTATTCATTTCTAGAATAGATCATATTCTTTCTGCCTTGCCTTCTTCTTCCATGTTTAAGATGTGCCCACCTTTTACACCATTGCTGCAGGAAACCAGGATCTTCATAGCAAACATGATACTTACTAGAGTTGAGTAGAGGAATACTTCCTTCCTCCCTCCCCATTGTTATTGCTTAGGTCTGTTTTGCACACTCCAAACAAATGACACTTCCAAAATGTCAGCATTTTGACAAACACAAAACAGAACTTTAAGTTTGCACAACTAAAGTTGACTTAAGGGTTCTGTCGTCCTAGCGCAACAAATCCAGTTTAAAAAAAGAATTGGACTGTTTGCAGTTTGGAAAGTGGTGTGGAATTGCATCCAAAAGTATGGGGTGAACAAATGATTAACATGAAGATGCATGAAAGCCCCACAAGAAAATTAAGACAAATGAAGTTAGATTGCTTGTGGTTATATAACTGCCCCACAACAAATCAGAAAAAATGCTCAATCTAATTTCTGCATAAACTTTGTGCAAGCAAATCAAGATGAATGAGGAATCTGGAGGAGCCCAAATACTCAAGAGATTGGAGCAAACACATACAGTTGGGAACAGGTTTGACAGCAAACACATACAGTTGGGAACAGGTTTGGTGTTCTGGAATAATGGGTGTTGTTCACAGACAAAGGGATTTCTGAGATTAAAAATATTACCAAAGACAAGAACTAGCTCAGACACTTACCTGGTTCCCATTGATAAAGGGAGAATGGGAGGCATTAGGAAAAGTAGAAGGGAACTGGAGAACAAAGGTTTCTTGAAAGCAACGTAGCATCCACATTCTTCGGTGGGATAGGGAAGGTATCCCCCCCCCCCGCCCCGTTCTCAGGTCTGTATCACTGCTCACATCTTTATCTTCTCTGAGCCCAGGAGGTATGTTGCTCACTGAAGGAAGAACAGGACTTGTTCTCATGATGGCCCTGGAGGTGAGCCCAGCTCCATACCTTGGGGACCTTGTTAAAAACTAGAAATCAGCTTGAGAAATTGCATCTGCGCCTCCTATGCCCTTCTTTTATCCCAAGGGAGGGAAAAACTGAGCAGGGAAACAAATGAGGCCAAGGGCAGTGCTGGATTTTGGGCGGTGTAGGTAGTCCCCCTGCACAGGGTGCTGAGCCAAGAGGGCGCATTACAAAAACAACAACTTCTGTTTTTGTCAGCCTATTGAGTAGATCCACAAAAAAGCAACTCTACCGAAAGGAATTATTGTGAAAATAAGAAATATTTAGAGGGGGCGCCAAATTTTGTCATTGCTCAGGGCACCATTGTCAGGAGCACATGCAGGAGCCAGGCCCTGTGACCAGTAGGACTTTGCAGGACTGGGGCCTTCCTAAGTTTGTTCTGAAGAGGCAAGGCGTGGCCGCACAGGTGAGGCCAATTGGTAACTCACAGCACCTGGTGGCAAGAGCCAGGAAGGGATATAAGGTCAGCATTTCCCTTTGGCTCTTTGCCACAGCAACACGTTCCCTGCCTTGCTGCGTTTTGCTCCTTGACTCCTTGCTTCTTGATCCTTGGACCCCTGACTTTGTGACTCCTTGCTTCCTGATCCTCAGACTCTTAGCTTCCTGGCTTCTGGACTCCCATTCCTGCTCCCACCCTGCCATCTTGCCCCCGGTCCTGACTTCTCCAGCCGGGACTTAGATCGCCTGTGAACCAGACTGTGACAACCATCCTATCAAAGTCCATTCCTGCCAAGGGCTTCCAAATTTACCAGCGTGACTTTGCTCTACGTTAGGAAACTCTTAGCTTAGGCTATAGGTGAGCTGACTTCTGTCTTGTTTGGTCTGCTGTTCCTTCATTTGCTTAGGAGCTGACAATAACAGGCAGTTGGCATTCTGTGGCTGATGGCATGTTCAGTCCTCATCGGGTTATTCCCCCCCCCCTTTAAAGAACAAAAGGAGTAAGTGCCCGCTGAATGAGCCCAAAGCTTCCTGCTCTCACAGTGGCCAACCAGATGCCTGTGATTATTGCACAGGACCTGGGTGCAATAGCCTTCTTCCAACTTGCTATTTCCATTAACTGGTCAGAGGCATACTTCCTCCATCTGTGGAGGTAGAACATACTTGTTAGGGTTAGTAGCCACTGATAGCCTTAACCTCCATGAATTTGTATAATCCTCTTTTAAAGTCATCCAGGTTGATAACCATCTTGTGGGAGTGAATTTGATGGCCTATCCACAAAAAAATCACCATAGCTATTTTATTCAAAGCATCATGCTCACAAACTTAGCACAAATGTCACATTAGTGATCCATCTTACAAGGCAGTTGCAGAAACAACTAAGATAACGTTTGTGAGCTTCATGGAAAGGAATGTCCAAAAATAAATGAGACTAAATGGCCACTAGGAGGCATTGATGCTTCGTAAATGGCCAGATTGGAATACACCGAAGCCGCTCTGAAGGCTTTGAATATGCTGCTGTTTTTTCAAGATTTCACTTCCATTTAGGTAGGCTAGAGCAGGGGTCAGCAACCTTTTTCAGCCATGGGCCGGTCCACTGTCCCTCAGACCATGTGGTGGGCTAGACTATACTTTGGGGAAAAAAATGAATGAATTTCTATGCCCCACAAATAACCCAGAGACACATTTTAAATAAAAGCACACATTCTACTCATGTAAAAACACGCTGATTCCCAGACCGTCTGTGGGCCAGATTGAGAAGGTGATTGGGCCAGATCCGGCCCACGGGCCTCAGGTTGCCTACCCCTGGGCTAGTGGCTGTGAAGGAGTGAAAGTTTTGACTGGCTGTTAAGTGCTGTGCCGGGCATTAAACACAGATGTGTGGAAGGTGACCTAAGGCCGGCACAGGGAACCTGTAACTCTCCAGATTCTGTTGGACTTCAATCCTCATCAGCCCCAGGCAGCATGTCCAATGGTCAAAGATGATGGGAGTTGTGGTCTAGCAATATTTGGAGGGTCCCAGGTTCCTTGCTCTTGCCTGAAGGGGAGCAATTCTTAAAGGGCATTTCCTTGCAAATAGTGAGTGGAGAATATTTTGACATAGGAGAAAACAAGAGAGGGTTTATTATGGAAGGGTGCTGATATTTGTTACATTATAATAATAATAATTTATTATTTTTACCCCGCCCATCTGGCTGGGTTTCCCCAGCCACTCTGGGCGGCTTCCAACTGAATATTAAAAACAGTACAGCATCAGACATTAAAAACTTCCCTAAAGAGGGCTGCCTTCAGCTGTCTTTTAAAAGTAAAATAGTTGTTTATTGCCTTGACATCTGGTGGGAGGGCATTCCACAGGGCAGGCGCCACTACCGAGAAGGCCCTCTGTCTGGTTCCCTGTAACCTCACTTCTCACAATGAGGGAACTGCCAGAAGGCCCTGGCGCTGGATCTCAGTGTCCGGGCTGAACGATGGGGGTGGAGACGCTCCTTCAGATATACAGGACCGAGGCCGTTCAGGGCTTTAAAGGTCAGCACCAACACTTTGAATTGTGCTCGGAAATGTACTGGGAGCCAATGCAGATCTCTCAGAACCGGTGCTATGTGGTCCCGGAGGCCACTCCCAGTCACCAGTCTAGCTGCCGCATTCTGGATTAATTGCAGTTTCCGGGTCACCTTCAAAGGTAGCCCCACGTAGAGCGTGTTGCAGTAGTCCAAGCGGGAGATAACTAGAGCATGCACCACTCTGGCAAGACAGTCTGCGGGCAGGTAGGGTCTTAGCCTGCGTACCAGGTGGAGCTGGTAGACAGCTGCCCTGGACAGAGAATTAACCTGTGCCTCCATGGACAGCTGTGAGTCCAAAATGACTCCCAGGCTGCGCACCTGGTCCTTCAGGGGCACAGTTACCCCATTCAGGACCAAGGAATCCCCCACACCCGCCCGCCCCCTGTCCCCCAAAAACAGTACTTCTGTCTTGTCAGGATTCAACCTCAATCTGTTAGCCACCATCCACCCTCCAACCGCCTCCAGGCACTCACACAGGACCTTCACCGCCTTCACTGGTTCTGATTTAAAGGAGAGGTAGAGCTGGGTGTCATCTGCATACTGATGAACACCCAGCCCAAACCCCCTGATGATCCAGCGGCTTCATATAGATATTAAAAAGCATGGGGGAGAGGACGGAACCCTGAGGCACCCCACAAGTGAGAGCCCAGGGGTCTGAACACTCATCCCCCACCACCACTTTCTGGACACGGCCCAGGAGAAAGGAGCGGAACCACCGTATAACAGTGCCCCCAGCTCCCAGCCCCTCTAGACGGTCCAGAAGGATGTTATGGTCGATGGTGTCAAAGGCCGCTGAGAGATCCAGCAGAACTAGGAAACAGCTCTCACCTTTGTCCCTAGCCTGCCGGAGATCATCAACCAGCGCGACCAAGGCAGTTTCAGTCCCATGGTGAGGCCTGAATCCCGATTGGAAGGGATCCAAGTGGTCCGCATCCTCCAGGCGTGCTTGGAGTTGTTTGGCAACCACCCGCTCAATCACCTTGCCCAAGAATGGTAAATTTGTGACTGGGCGATAGTTGGCCAAATTGGCTGGGTCTAAAGATGTTTTTTTAAGAAGCGGTTTAATGACCGCCTCTTTCAGCGGGTCTGGGAAGCCTCCCTCACAGAGGGAAGCATTCACCACCCTGTAGAGCCCATCGCCCAGCCCGTCCCGGCTCGCTTTTATCAGCCAGGATGGGCAAGGATCAAGGAGACAGGTGGTCGGTTTCACTTGTCCAAGCAGCCTGTCCACATCCTCGGAGGTAACAGATTGGAATTGATCCCATGTAACAGGACTAGACGGAACTCTTGCACTCTCCCGCCCTGGCCCTGCTCTCACGGTGCAGTCTACCTCCTTCTGAATCTGAGCGACTTTATCTGCAAAAAACTTTGCAAAGGCATTGCAGGATATCTTGTGGCCCCGGTGGTGCAGGCGGTTCCGATAGATTGCGAACGACCTGAAAATGTCTCCTGTTGCTGTTTTCTGCAGATGCAATGGAGGCGGCGAAGAAGGCACTCTTCGCCGTTGCCATTGCCACTTGGTAGGCTCGACGTTGAGCTCTAGCCCATGTCCGGTCTGATTCAGAATGAGTTTTCCACCACCGGTGCTCTAGCCGTCTCAATGATTGTTTCATCGCCCTCAGCTCCGGGGAAAACCATGGGGCTGTCCGGGCTCCATGCAATCGGAGAGGGCGCTTCAGAGCCAGACAGTCAATAGCCCTGGTTAACTCCACATTCCAGCGGGCCACCAGGGAATCAGCTGAAAGGCCATCAACTTGGGATAAAACATCCCCTACCACTCTCTGGAAACCAATTGGATCCATTAGGTGGCGGGGGCAGACCATCTGAATTGGTCCCACCTCCCTGCAGAGGGGAAGGGTCGCGGAGAAGTCCAGTTGCACCAGGAAGTGATCTGACCATGGCACTTCTTTTGTTTCGCTTTTAGTTAATGTCAGATCACCAACATCCGTAGAGGTAAACGTCAAGTCTAAGGCATGTCCGCGGCTATGAGTTGGGCCAAACTTATTCAGGGACAGCCCCATGGAGGCCATGCTTTCCACGAAGTCCCAAGCGGCCCCTTGTAAGGTCGTGTCGGCATGGATGTTAAAATCCCCCAGGACAACCAAGCTAGGTGTCTCCAGGAGCATATCCGCCACAACCTGAAGCAGCTCGGGCAGGGAATCCTTGGTGCAGCAGGGAGGTTGGTACACCAATAGGAATCCTGTACTGCCCCTATTGCCCAACTTCCAGAACATGCACTCAGAGAACTGGGTCTTCCCAATAGGACGCCTGGTGCAGACTAATGACTTCCTAAAAATCACTGCAACCCCCCCTCCCCGCCCACATGACCTGGGTTGCTGTGCGTAAGAGAAACCCGGTGGGCAAGCAGCGGCAAGGACAGGCCCATCTGCTTCATCCAACCAGGTCTCTGTCACACATGCCAGGTCAAATCCTCCATCCACAATCAGGTCGTGGATGGCAGTGGTTTTATTCATCATTGACCTGGCATTGCACAGCAATACTTTCAGGTCATGTGGGTTTCCCTTGCTGATTCCAGTATCCTTCCGGTCAGGACCAGACCTGGAGGCAGGGATAGTCCTCAAATAACGACTAAACCTGCCTCCTCGGTAATGACATGGTCTGGTCTTAGCGTAACTCCTCCTCCTGCCCGTGATCACTGAGATCGGGTGTCCCAATACATTCCCCCCGTGAAACCTGCCCCAGCCATTCTATTGGCTGAGGCCAACTCCCAGGCAGCCTTGACCCGTCCCCTTAAAAGGCAAAATGCAAACTATATAATAACTTAACAGAATAATAAAAATAGGAGCAAAGCAAGAAACAATAGTGCTAAAATTAAACTACTCCCCACCCTTAAAGCATTAAAAATGCTTTAAAAATAAAGAAAAACTTAATGGACCAATCAAAACCTTCTGGCCCTTTGTTTTGTTACACCCCTCCTATTTTATTTTTTTTGTAAACTATAAAATAAAAAATATTTCAAAAAAAGAGAGATTGTACTGCCACACGTTCCTTATGTCATTTTAAGAATCTATGATAAAAAGTTCCCTGTCTTCACAAACAATAGGCTCTCTGTGTCCAGGTAGAATTTTCTTTTAAAAATATACACCTACAGACACAAAAGAAAATACTGGTGAATTTTCCCTTGGGAATGCTGTCAAAGTGCATGTTCACCCATGAAAACAGAGTTTGTGTACAGCTAGGGCTGTCTGCTAAAAAGATTGTGGGCTTTCTGTTGTGACAGCATGTTATATCTTCTAGGAGTAAAGCAACAGCACTTGCAATAAGTAACCCAAACCACTGAAATGCCCAAGGAATAAACCAATGGTTTCTATAAAATTTCAAACCACTTTTGGTTTTTGGGCAGAAAGGTAGTGTATAAATGCAATGCAATGCAATGCAGTCCAGGAATAATATATTTATTAAAACTGCCTATTTCAAAACAGCTGATGTGCTTGGCAGACTGAAAGACTGAGATGGCCTAAATATAAAAAGACATTGTCCTGAAGGCCATATTCATCCTTTGCCAACTGACCAGGGGCTATGGTCACTTCAACTCTCTCCCTCTCCACAGCCATGCAGCTTCCCTGCCGATGGTCAAACTGATAAGCAAGGAGGGGGTGATTTGTATCACCGTTAGGGCGCAGAGCTGTTCAGAGAGGTTGACGGAAGTAAATGCTAATTTTATAAGTCCATGTGTATTTTTCACTTGTGGTAGTAAGTTCGCTTGTTCAGCAGTGTGATGTGTAAAGAAGTGCTTCCTTTTCAGCTCCATGGGATGAGCCCGGGTTCTGGAATTAGGAGAGAAGGAGGAAAACTTATCCCTGTCCACTTTACCCACACCTTGTGTGCAAGGGGAACTGTAAATAAAATAAAAGTTTGCTGCTTTTTTGTGTCAGCCATCACAGGGGGCCTCTGCAAGCTGCCTAACGGCAGACCTGGCCTTGAGTGGAAACCCGCCCAGAAAGCCTTGACAAAAGACTTCCCAAGGCAGCCTTCATCTCTTTATTCTTCAAAGCATAGATAGCTGGGTTCAGCAAGGGGGTGATGGAAGTGTAGAAGACAGAGAGTACCTTATCAATCATGAACCGGGTGTACGGACGCAAGTAAATAAACATAATAGGTCCAAAGTACATGGTGACCACGATGAGGTGAGAGGTGCATGTGGAGGCAGCCTTGGTGGTCCCTTCAGAGGGACCCCGGGAGCAGACTGTGTAGAGAATGAATCCATACGAGAGAAGCAAGCCAATGAAACACACCAGTGACAAAATGCCACTGTTGGTGACCATCATGACCTCCAGGGGGTAGGTGTCAGTGCAGGCCAACTTGATGACCAAGGGGAGGTCACAATAGAAGCTGTCCACCTGATTGGGTCCACAAAAAGGCACATTAATGATGAAAGCCAATTGCACAGTAGCATGGAGGAGTCCACCAGCCCAGGAGGCAAGGAGAAGTGCCATGCAATGGTTTCGGTTCATGAGTGAGGCATAGCGGAGAGGATGGGAGATGGCCACATACCGGTCATAGGCCATAACAATCAGCAGGAGCATCTCAATGCCTCCAAAGAAGTGGAGGCAGAAGATTTGTGTCATGCAGCCATGGAAGGAGATGACATGGTGATGGGCAAGGTAATCAAAGAGAGATCTTGGAGTGGCAAAGGAGCACAGGCAGAGGTCCAGGAAAGCCAAATGAGCCAGCAGAAAGAACATGGGTGAGTCTGAAAGACGGTGATCCCTGAAAATTGCGAAGATTATGAGAGTGTTGCTGAAGAGAGTACTCATGTAGAGGAGGAGGAAGAAGACAAATAAGATGAGTTGGAATTCCCAGGTTTCAGAGAGGCCCAGTAGGACAAACTCGGTCGTCATGGTCTGGTTTGACCACACCATTCCCTCCTTGTGTATCACTGTGAAAATTGGGCAGAAAGGAGAGAGTAATGAGATACTTGCTTCACAGTTTTAGGTGAAATCAGCAAAGGGTGTGTCTTGTGTGTTATTCTTCTCAGCTGGGTGCTGAGACTCCAGTCTGAGTGGTTCCTACATTATTGCAGGACTTATAGTGATTCAGACTGTTCCCCAATCTAACTTACTATTGTTTGTATGAGGAGCCAGGGATGGAGAATATGTGGCTTTTCAGGTGTTGTGGAACTCCAACTTCCTTTCTCTTTGACCACTGACAAGGCTGGCTGTGGATGAGTCCTACCAACATCTGAAGGGTCATAGGTTTCCTGTCTTTGATTTATTTATATGTTACTGCCTTACACTGAGTCATAGTTGGAGCAATGAATAAATCATACATGCCACAAAAAAGAAAGACTGACTATCCAAGGTGCAGTTTGCTCAAGTCCATCAGTTGTGTGTCAAAGAAACCATCAGGTTTAGGTACTGGACAAGTGAGAAATTGCTTAGAAATGGACACCATATTGAGAGACTTGCAATCATACTCCGTCATGTTTTGAATAAAAGAAGGGAATTAAAAATGTTTACATCCCTACACAAACAAAAAAAGATCAGGGGCAAATGGGGCATAACTTTAAGCTAATTGTATATTAGAACAGAGAACTGATTGCTATAAAAATGTTCAAGTTGCTTATAGATCGCAAGAGAGGCTGGATATTAACCTACCCATGGAAAGAATGAGAAGGCACTCTCGACCACGTCTTGTAACATTATTAGACTCAAAAAAGAAGTATGTCAAATCAATGCTTGAGAAATAGAGAAAGAATGTTGCAGAGAATAGATGAACAAATAAAACTAGTGCAGGTTCCGAAAGGAGGTGAATTGCAAAGGTTAAACATAAACAACCAAACTGAAATAGAGAGATAGTAATAGGAGTCATGGGAATGAAGTAACTTCCCAACAGATTTTTTTTATTTCTTTACTTTCTTCCATGCTCACTGACTTTCCTTTTATTCCTTTTCATTTTTTTCCCTTTTGAGGTCTTTTCTTTATTTCCCCCCTCTTTATATTTAAATTTATATACTACCGTTCATTCAAAGATCTCAGGGCGGTTGAACTGTACAGACTTCACCTCATCTTTTGTATGCCAATAACAGAATGAATTGAATTCCTGCCCCTGTAAATACCAAAGGGTGAAATTCCCATAATAAAATGTGTGGGAATGCAAGTTCATTGAGAAAGGAGAAAGTCAATTTTATATTTCTTCAGAAAACTAGTGTAGGGTTTTTTTTTTTGTCTTTTAGAAAGATCAGAAGCTGCCATATATTGGGTCAGATAGTGTCCATTTAGCTTAGTACTTGTCTACATTGACAGGAAGCGGCTTTTCAGGGATTCAGACAAGAGAAAATTCACAACTCTACTTGGAGATTCTGGGGATCAAACCTGGGACCTTCTGAGTGCAGATCAGATGGTTCATCACTGAGCTAGGCCCCTTCCCCATCTTATCAATTCCTCTAAAATATACTGTCCTTCTTCCTAAAGTTTTGTCCGCACACCAACTATACATTTTCCTAAGAAACAGACCATTTTCCAAAAGGCAATATAACCCTATGGGGTGCCTGGAGCACAGAAAGGCCATTGGAACTCTTCAGAGCTCCTGAAGGAGGAGATTGAATAAGATTCTAGGGGGATGTTAGCCTCTGGAGGAGACCATGAAGAAGAAAGCAGGAGCTGTGCCCTCACAATGCATCTTTTATTTAGCACCACCACCATCACTACTGGGTCAGGTGAAAGAAAGTGGATCTCAGCACTGTGAGAAGCAGATCTGGCAGACTTTGAATGTACCCCTTTGTCTACCTTCATTACTAAACTGCATCCACTCCTATTGTGCTGTTTAAAGACTGGCCTTAAAATTCTACGCTCAACTGAGGTTTAACTTTTGCTTCCTCCTCCCTTTTCACATCTATCCTTGACCTTGGTTCCACCCTCCCTTTCTAACAAGGTATATTTCAATAAATGTGGGGTGGTGAGTTTGAACCCAGATCTTTCCCCTCCTCACAGTTGTTTGAACCCTGCTCCCCTTGTTCCCTGCACATAAAAGGTTGTTGGAAATGAAAGTAGAGTTGCCACAGTTATCTACTCTTGGTGACACTCTGACGGATCTAATTTTGTAGACGTTAATAGAAGAGAAGAGAAGAGAAGAAAATGTTGCTCTGTGGAGTGTCTCAGTGTCTTAGCTACCCATCTCTCCCCTCCATTCTCCCCCTCCCAGTTTTCCATCTCCCCACTGCCACTACACAATCCCAGAAAAGGATGTTAGAACTCTTGTGACCACTGGGCATGTTCAGTCTCACTGGGCTGTTTTGAGGTGGATTTTGTTTCCCCCCTTAAAGAAGACCAGGGAACCCTCCTGGATCAGGCCAATGGCTCATCTAATCCAGTGTACTACTCTCACAGTGCCCAAACAGACTCTTTTGGGAAACCCACAAACCAGACCTGCGCAGAAAAGCATTCTCTCCCCTCCTGCATTTTCCTGCAGCTGAAAGAGTAGTCAGCTAGTTGGTCATAAGTTGCATTCACATGTCAGTTTATTCCATTTCTCTGACATTTCTCTAACTGTTCATTTCCACATTATATTTGAGCTTTCACACGACATAAAAGCTACTTCCAGAACTATAGTTGAACATAGCAAAACTTTGGTGCTAATTTCTGTGCTGTTTGCTGCCAAAAAAAAATCCTTTGCAAATAATACGGAAACGAGGGCTAAACATCTGCTATACCCTTCTATAGTTCTGGATGTGGTTTTTACATTGTATAATGGAATGTGAAAATTAACAGGCAGGGAAACACTGGGGAAATGGAATGAACTGCTATGTGTATAATAGCCAGTGTCTGACCTGGAAAGGTAGTTCGGAGTTCTCATGTCCTTATATTCTCCCTTAGAAAGGAACACCACTTCCCTAACCTCAGTATTCCAACAGTATGCTGGGACGAATCCATTCCAGATCAGGCTATGGTAAGCTGAGTGTTCTGTCTTCTGACAGCAGTCAAACAGATGCCTATGAGAAACCCAGGAACAGAACTTGAAAGCAGCAACAGCCATCTTCCACTGTTCTCCAGCATTGAGACACATGTCACCTTCGATACTGGAGGTATTATATATAGTTTCCAGTGTTCTGGATGGAGAACCACATCCTAACATTGATGACCAGTCTCTATGCTGCCTCTATGCCCATAAACAATCTAGCCACCAATAGGAGGCATGTGGAGCGCTGGAGACAGAGAGGGGGAGAAAGCAGATCAGCAGATAGAAACTGCTGGACAGCTCCTTGGAGGAGTCTGCAATATGTCATCTTCCACAGAATTTCGCACCTGCGTTTTGGAAAAATCCAATACACCCTCATCTATTTTTTCACCCACCTGCAAATCCCAGCAGATATTTCTTGAGGTTTTCAGCAGCAATTTCTTCTACTCAGGATCAGCATCAGTTTGGAGCCGATTGATCCGGTTCCATCTGCTGCCTATGAGTGCTATGCACATGAGACATCTCTGGTGATGATCTATCTGCTCCAAAGGCTGACCAGCAAGTCAAGAGTAAATAGACCGTGTGTTTGTGTGTGATTAATTGCTCATTCTTTTTGAAAGGGGACTGCATTAATTGGTGCCTTATCTGCTCTTTCTGCTCTTGGGGAGCTAGAGAAAAAAGTAATTATTTGTCACTAAGGAACATGCTACACAGCAGTCCACAAGGGTGCACTGTGTGTTGGTTTGACTTCTGGTTTGGTTTCCTGGGTAGATGGCAAGGGATCAAAAAAGGTGGTAAGAAACAAGGGTTTGATTCCCCCACAAGTTTTCCAAATGTGTGATCTCACCACCTCCAGCAATTGAATAATATCCCACTGTACCTACCAGGAAGGAAGGAGGGAAGGAAGGACATGTTATTAAGTGGATGACAAGATTAGCAAGTTAATTTGTGGCTATACTATTTCCCAGGTGCTCAGGCAGTCCACCACCAATATTACATGTGCCTTTAGGAACATGTGTGCATACATGATACACCCATGAACCCCAAAACACACACACGTGAGAGGTGGATATGTTGTGGGAGTCAAACACATGATGCCTTGAATGTGTGCCTAAACAATTCCAAACCAAGAAATTCACAACACAGAGAATTTCAAAAGCAAACTTTTATTACACTGTGGTCTTGGAAAAAAGACATCTCAGTTGTTACAATCTAATCAGTGCAATGCAGTACAGTCACAGGTTTCTTTTAATCCTAGTACCCTAATACATTCACACTCCTAAATCTAAAGAAATAAGTGTCATTTAAAAGGACAAAACAAAATGCTTGAGCATAACCCTTAGTTATAGAAACCCCAAGAAATTAGAATAGAATCCAGTGACCTGTATTGGACTTACAGAGGTATAAGTAAAGAAAAGTCAATTTTGGATTTCCCCACCCATCCTTCTAAGAGTGGAGAAAAGTCCACAAGGTTGAAACCTCCCTTCAGTATGGGCTTCAAGACTGTTTCAAGTCTGTTTCAATGTGTATTGAAACAATTAAATTCTTGTTAGTAGCATCTTGGTTTGTCCCTATATCTGACCATATATTTACTTGGACTCTAAATTAAGACTAATTCAATATTAACCCCACTGCACCATAAGTTGATTTGGGTCTGTATCCTGGCTGGCTTTCTTCTGGATCTTCCCAGGTTGGGGGGCAAGGGTGGAATTTTGCACAGCCCTAGAATTTGTGCAATTTCTTGCCTCAGGTACCAAAATAACTCGAACAGTCACTGGTACTCAAAGCTCTGTACAGACTGGGGCCTGGATACCTGAATGATAATCTTATTCCTTCTGTACCAACTGGTCGTTGCAGGCAGGGGGGACCCGTGGCCCTTGAGATAGAAAAGTCTACCTAACTATGAAGAGTCTCTTGTCTGTGCAGACATTTTTATTTAGACAAAGCTACACAGATGTATAGAAAGTTTGTATGAGTTGTAATTCGTTTTAGTCTATTCCATGGGTAGGCAAACTAAGGCCCGGGGGCTGGATCCGGCCCAATCTCTGTCTCAATCTGCTCCGCGGATGGTCAGGGAATCAGCATGTTTTTACATGGATAGAATGTGTCCTTTTATTTAAAATGCATCTCTGGGTTATTTGTAGGGCCTGCCTGGTGTTTTTACATGAGTAGAATGTATGCTTTTATTTAAAATGCATCTCTGGGTTATTTGTGGGGCATAGGAATTTGTTCATTTTTTTCGCTTCCAAAATATAGTCCAGTCCCCCACAAGGTCTGAGGGACAGTGGGCCAGCCCCCTGCTGAAAACGTTTGCTGACCCCTGGACTCTATTGTGGTTTAAACCTTCTGTTTGTTTTAAATTATGGTTGTAAAAGTTTTATTGAAGATTTATCATTTTTTGTAAAATGGATTTAGACAATCAGTTTCCTGGAACTGGTCTATGACCACCCAGTCAAAAACCTTGCCCTGGAAGGGGAGATTAGCAACTGGCCAGTAGATTTTCTGAATCCAATGAGGGTTTCTTGAAGAGTGGTATTACTACTGCCTCTTCAAGCAGGCAGGGACCATCCCCTCTCAAAAGGAGGCATTAATTATCTCCCTGGCTCAGCCACCTATCACCTCCTTGCTAGTTTTTATCATCCATGTAGAGCAAGGATCCAGAATACAAGTGGTTGTCCTGACTGATCCAAGCATCTTGTCCACTTCCACAGCCTTACTAACTAAAACTCATCCAACACAACAGGACTAGACAGTGCTCTGGACACTACATGAGATTCATTTGCTATAACAGCAGAGTGAAGATCCCAGTGGATACAAAATAAATCACTGCATATCACACTTATATTCTAAAAAGCGATCTGTGGCAGAGCATTCAGCTGAGAAGAGGAAAGTTTAATTCTGTTACGTACTGCTTACCTTCTGGAAGGTGCTTGCATAGGAACATCCTGAAACCAGCTGGAATGAATGCCGAGTGTTCTGATTCACCATGGCATTCTACACAGGGAACACACCCCTGCAGCTTACCCACCTATATATAACCTTAACCCTCACAACTCCTGATGACTTGTGGTGGTCCAACCCAATACAGGGCAATCTGAGACTATCTCATCCAGATACAGCCTAAACCCAGATTGGCCCAGTCTGGTTCAGCCTTCAGTCAAATCCAGGGCAAAGTCCTAACAGAGATGTCTACTGTACCCTTACGCATCACTAGCCATCTAGTCCAACATCCTGATTTTACAGTGGCCAGCCATGTCTAGGAGAAACCTACAAACACAACATGAGCTGAACAGCATTCTCCCACTCATGTTCTCCAAGTAATTGGTATTCTAGGGCATATGGCCTCTGATACTGGTAGTAGCATAGCCATCAGGAGTAGTAGCCATTGATATACTTAACCTCCATTAACTTGTCTAAACAAGACCTCCAAGTTGATGGCCCTCACTTGTGCTAGCAAATTGTGTTGTTCAGGTGTGTGTTGTCTAAAAAAAGAATGTCCTTTTCAGCTCCACTGGATGAGGAGGAGAACCACCTCTCATCCACTTTCTGAACACTGTGTACAAAATGCTAGAGATGCAGTAAATTAAATAACTAACAATGTTCTGCTCTTTTGTGACACTGAGAGGAGCACGTCATGCTACCTAACATCAGGGCTGGCCCTGAGAGGAAACCTGCCTAGAAAACCTTGAGAACAGACGTCCAATGGCAGCCTTCATCTTCTTGTTCTTCAAAGCATAGATAGCTGGGTTCAGCAAGGGGGTAATGGAGGTATAGAAGACAGAGAGCATTTTATCAATCATAAACTGGGTGGATGGACGTAAGTAAATGAACATAATGGGCCCAAAGTACATAGTGACCACAATGAGGTGAGATGTACATGTGGAGGTAGCCTTGGTGGTTCTTTCAGAAGAGGACCGGGATCGGATTGTGTAGAAAATGAATCCATACGAGAGAAGCAGGCCAATAAAACACACCAGTGACAAAATGCCACTGTTGGTGACCATCATGACCTCCAGGGGGTAGGTGTCAGTGCAGGCCAACTTGATGACCAAGGGGAGGTCACAGAAGAAGCTGTCCACTCGATTGGGTCCACAAAAAGGCACATTAATGATGAAACCCAGTTGCACAGTAGCATGGAGGAACCCACCAGCCCATGAGGCAAGGATAAATGCCATGCAATGGTTTCGGTTCATGAGTGACGCATAACGGAGAGGATGGGAGATGGCCACATACCGGTCATAGGCCATGACTATCAGCAAAAGCATCTCACTGCCTCCAAAGAAATGGATGAAGAAGATTTGTGCCATGCAGCCATCAAAGGAGATGGCTTGGTGTTGAGCAATGTAATCAAAGAGAGATTTTGGGATGGCAAAGGAGGACAGGCAGAGGTCCAGGAAAGCCAGTTGACCCAGCAGAAAGAACATGGGTGAATCTGAAAGGTGGTGATCCCTGAAAATTGCTGAGGAAATAAGAATGTTGCTGAAGAGAGTAGCCACATAAAGGACAAAGAAGAGGATAAATATGAAAAGTTGGGCTTCCCATGTTTCATAGAGGCCCAGCAGAACAAACTCAGTCACCATTGTCTGGTTTTCCCACATCATTCCCTTCTTGCATATCACTGTGTAGACTGGGAAGGGAGAAAGGAGACAGTAATGAGATACTTCCATCACAGCCTTATGTTAAATCAGGAAAGGGTGTATCCGTGTGTTAGCTGCTGTTATTCTTGGCTGGGGTCTGAGAGCTCATGCACACTTCCATTTCCCCTGCCATTTTACCTGGGGAAACCCGTATTTTAGCACTGAACAGTGACAAACAGCGATAGGGTTTCCTGTGGATTGCTATTTGTTGCAATTTGGCGCTAAAGAGCGGGTTTTCTGGAGGATAGCAGCAGGCAAAGGCAAAACCACTTAGACAAATGCCTAAAAAGCATGGGAGAAGCAGAAAAACACTTGGAAGTGGTCTACACACACAAACACACACACACACACACACGTACGTTGAGTCAGAACATTGGTCCATTTAGCTCAGTCTAGTCTACACTGTCTGGCAGGGGCTGTTCAGATCTTTAGGCACATGAACATTCACAAACCTATCTGGGACCTTTTCAATGTAAAGCTATGCTCTACCAATGATTTATTACCCTTCTCCATCTTTTCAGTTCCCCTAAAATATACTGACCTTTTGCCCAATGTTTTGTACATTCACGCACCTCCAACTCAGCAGCGACCCACCTTCATAAGAAGTAGACCACTTTCCAAAATGCAACGTAACCCTGAGTAATGTCTGGAGTATAAGTTTTTGGGACTCTTCAGAGCTTCTATAGAAGAGATTGGGGGAGATTCTCAGGAGCGTTACCATCCACAGATGACTGCGGAGAAGAAAGCCTGAGCTGCCTAATGCTCTCACACAGCTCTTGACTTAGTGGCAGCTCCACCACTAGGGTGGGTGTGACAGAGACCGCATGTCAGGATTCTGGTTTCAGACCTGAGATGCTATGAATGTACCCCTTTGGTCATCTTCATAATTGAACTGCATCTGCTCTTATTGTGCTGTTCAAAGGTTTACCTTTAAAAACCATCCAAACTTAGCGGCAATCACTGACTCCTGAAATACTTTCATCTGCCCTGAATGAACTTCATTGGTGTTTTCTGAAAGATTATTATTATTATTATTATTTTGGTATTTCTCAGGGTTCCTGTTTTGGCTACAGTTCTGTTGGTGCTAAGATCACTATTAGACAGCACTGTAGAACTTACAACTATGACGGTGTGTTGTGCAAAGTGAAAAGAACTAGCTAGACAGCTCTGGGGTAGCCTGTGAGATTGATTGCTTCTTTGTAAGAATAAATTATAGACACACACAAAGACACACAGATCTCTCAGTAACTTCTACCCATGATAACATGTTCAGAGGCAGAAGAAAAAATTCAACAGAATTATTAACAGGCCAGATACATTATCATGTCCTGTTTTGTGACTCCTATCCAAAGAAGCACCTTTTGGGGCACTGTCAGAAGACAGATTGCTCAGATAAATGGCCAGAGGATGTACTCTCATGGCAGCTTATTCCATCGCCAATAGAACAATTTTAGTGCTAATTTCCATGTTATTTGCTGCCAGAAAAAAAAGCAGTTGCAAACCATGGAATTGAGGACTGAACCCACACTATATTTGTCATTTGAAAAGTGTATTTTCCATCATGTGAAAGCTCCAATGTAATGTGAAATTTAATAATGATAAGGAAAACACAAGGAAAATAGAATTGATACGTGTATACAAGCCACAGCCTGATCTGGAATGATACCTGATTTCCCAGTTTCTTACAATCTGCCTTAGCAAAGGACTCCACTTCCCTAACCTCAGTATTCCAACAGCATGCTGGGACTGAACCATTCTAGAGCAGGCTTTGACCATCTAGCACAATATTCTGTCTTCTGGCAGTGGTCAATCAGATACCTAGAAGAAAGTCACAGAGCATGGATACAGTAGTCCTCTCCCGCTGCTTTGCCCTGGTATTCAGAGGTATTCCACCTATGGTACTGGCGGTTTTGAATGGACAATTACATCCTAATAATACTGACCATTCCCCATGCTACCCCTGTATCCATCTGTAATCCAGCCATGTAACTCACTGGAGTAAGAGAGAGAAAAAGAGACCATCAGCAGATGGAAACTGCTGAGGAGCTCTTGGAGGAGCTGTAGTATGCCATTCTTCCCAGAGTTTCACACTTGCATTTTTGAAAAATCTTTTTTTAAAAAAAAAGTTTTTATTGTTAAAATAATTCAGCATTAATACACACATATTGCGAATATACAAGCATACAAACATACATTTCATACAATCCTTAAAAATATTCAGACATACCTACATTCAGTCCCACAGATAATTCATTTCCCCATCACCATCCACCACCCCTCACCCCACCTTTGTGTTAGACTTCCAATCTACTCAATTGCAATTTCTTTCCACTTCTATTGCTTTCTTTCACACACCTTTAACCTAATTTCATGCTTCTTTTTCTATTACGCATTGTTATCCATCTTATTTAGTTGCAAAACCATATTGAAAAATCAGAGCTCCTATTAGAATAAACAAGTCCCGTTTTAAATACTGAAATACTAAATAAGCATTTTTGGAAAATCTAATACACTCTCAACTGTTTCTTCACCCACCTGCCAATCCCAGCAGATATCCACTGAGGTTTTCTGCAGCAACTTCTGTTCAGTTCATGGAGCTGCTTGATCCAGTTCCTTCTGATGCCTGTGAGTGGTATGGGGATAAGATCCCTGTGTGGATGAGATCTCTGCTTAAAAGGCAGGATGAACAAGCAAATCAGGTGTAAATAGTGTGTGTGTGTGTGTGTGTGTGTGTGTGTGTGTGTGTTGGTAATTGTAATTAATTGCTCATTTTCTTCTGATGGGGGCTGCATTTGCTGCTGCCTCATCTGCTTCTCTGCAGCTAATTAGAAAAGTAATACTTTTCAGGTAAGTGTTACACAGCTGATCTCAAGGGTACATTATGTGCTAAGTTTGAGTTCTAATTTGGTTTCCTGGGTACATTGCAAGGGATCAAAAAAGATGGGGAGAAACTGTGGGATGATTTTCTCTCCTTTTTCCGAATGTGTGAGCTCACCACCTCCATCAATTAAATGATATCCAACTATACCAATCAGAAAGAAGGAAGGGTGTGCAAGATATGAAGTGGATAATAAGATTAGCAAGAACATTTTGGGTTATTCCATTTACCAGGTGTCCATTTAGGAACATAAGTGCACACATGGCTTATCTGCGAACCCCTAATCAGTATAATACTGCTGATTCTTTGACAAAGGTGTTGCAAAGACAACAGAGATAATGTACATGAGCAATATGTGGAGGAACAAATTTTAGTAAATTTACTTACTGAAATAAATGGGACTGAATGGCCACTAGGAGGAGGAGGAGGAGGAGGAGGAGGAAGAAGAAGAAGAAGAGGAGGAGGAGGAGGAGGAGGAGGAGGAGTTTGGATTTGATATCCCGCTTTATCACTACCCGAAGGAGTCTCAAAGCGGCTAACATTCTCCTTTCTCTTCCTCCCCCATAACAAACACTCTGTGAGGAGAGTGGGGCTGAGAGACTTCAAAGAAGTGTGACTAGCCCAAGGTCACCCAGCAGGTAGGCTGGCATTGATGCTTTCTGAACAGCGTCATGGGAATATATTGAGGTCATGTGGATATGTCGCTTCTATGTCTTCCAGATTTCAGTTCCATATGTTTTTGTACTTCAATTCCTATCAGCCTTAGCTGGCTTGACCAATGGTCAGGCATGATGGGAGCTGTGGTCCAGCAACATTTAGAGGGCCACAGTGCCCTTTTCTTGTTGTCTGAAGGTGAGCAAATCTTTCCTCCTGAGTAACGGGTGGAGAATATTATGACAAGATGAGAGAGGTACATTGTGGAAGAGGGGGATGAAAGCTGCTTCATTAACAGTGAGTGCTTTGAAAATAAAGAAAAACCATGTGGATCCATAAAACGTATTCTTGAACTTTCTTTTTCACACACACACACACCCCTCCTCCTTCCTCCACCCCCACTCTCTCTAGAGGGGCTTTCAATTAAGCACTGACCAAACACATAATGTAAGCAAACAATAACTATAAATTAACAGTTTGTGTTGGCAACATGGAAGAAAGCTAAAATGGATATCCTTGGAAAGGAGTCAATTCACATGTCGATAGGATCCAACTCCTAGGTGCCAAGGTCCCTTTGCCCCTTTCAAAAGTAAAAGATTTGAGGGGGGCGCCCCTCCCCCCAGTTGATGGACATATAATTTGTATTGATTAGATTCAAATTGTGTGTGCACACCGTGTCTTGTGATCAATTATGTGGGGTGGGGCTTACCTGCCTCCCAATATTTTATTCAAGCTGGCACCCTTGCACATGTCTTTTAAATACGCCGTATATTTTGAAAAGTCATAGGCACTAGCTGGCCTGCTTTTTCTTTATTAAGGAAGGTTTTAAAGCTCCACTAGTTTTCAGCAAAAGAGTCTGTTTTCTTCTACTCATTGCCAGGTGTAGTGGCTGAGTTAGCTTTTTCATTAAGGCTACATCCCATACTTTCTTGTCCCAGTAATCCAGAGTAAGCCATTTTGAGTCTTTCCAAGGTTGGATTATTAATTAACATTCTAACTACCATGAGAAGAAAACACAAATACATCTTGGTTTGTTACTATAGCTGACCATAGTGTGTGTGTGTGTGTGTGTGTGTGTGTGTGTGTGTAAACTAATTCAATATACATACCCCTTCACCCAATTTGATCAGAGTCTGGATCTTTGATGTCTTTTTCCTGGGTTGACACAGGTTGGTGTAATGAAAGTGCAAGCCCTTGAATTTTTGCAATTTTCCACTTCAGCTACCCAAATGGTTTGACCTGCTGTTGGTGCTGAAAGCTCCGTACAGCCTGGGACATGGATGCCCAAAAAATTGTCTCATCCCTTCTGTACCCAACGGGTCAATGCAAGTATGGGGAACAGTGCCCCTTGTGATAGAAAATTCCACTACTGCTCTTGAATAAAGGGAACATGTCATTATAGCATAACACACACATATTCTAAAAAAAAAAAAAAAATCTGCAGCAGAGCAATCCGTGTTTAATTTATTAGAAATATTTTTTATTTCATTGTTAAAAAAAGGAGATGCTGCTTTGCCTTTTCCCACCCACAACTGAGCAGGAGGGTGAAACGGTCCTTTGAAATATTCCCACCCTCCGCCCCACCCATCACAACTTTAGATGACTCTTGGGGGCCCAGCCCAGCATGGGCCCATCCAGTCTGTATCCAACTTGGCCCAATGCCATTTTGGCCCAGTTTCATTGACCCTTCAGCTAAATCCAGGACAAATCTAGTCAGAATTGTACAATTGGAAGAGACCTCGATAGCTCTCAATTTCCCTTCCCTAGCAGTCATGAGAACAGCCATGCCAGATGAGATCAACAGCACTCTTGTTCCCCAAGCCACTGCGGGTTTACTGCTTCTGATACTAGCCATCATAAGCTTTATACTCCATGAATTTGTTTAATCTGCTAAAGATATTGAAGATGGTGCCATCCCTTGTGGTAGGAAATTTCATTGTTCAACTGTGTCCATCTCTAAATAAATAGTTCCTTCTCAGCTCCACTGGATGAGCCTGGGTTTTAGGACTAGGAAAGGAGAAAATCTCCCTATCCACTTTCTCTGTACCTTGTATAAACATAAGAGAACAATAAATCAAATAACCAATGATTTGTTGCCTTTTGTGACCTGCTGCTGGATGTGGCTGACTCAGGCTGCCTAATGGTGGGAACGGCCCTGTGCAGAAACCTGCCCAGAAAGCCTGGCCAACAGGCTTCCAATGGCCGCTTTCATCTCCTTGTTCTTCAAAGCATAGATAGCTGGGTTCATCAAGGGGGTGACACAGGTGTAGAAGACGCAGAGAACTTTATCAATCATGAACCGGGCAGATGGACGCAGGTAAATGAACAAACAGGGCCCAAAGTACATGGTGACCACAATGAGGTGAGAGGTGCATGTGGAGGCAGCCTTGGTGGTCCCTTCAGAGGGACCCCGGGAGCGGATTGTGTAGAGGATGAATCCGTACGAGATGAGCAGGCCAACAAAAGACACCAGTGATAAAATGCCACTGTTGGTGACCATCATGACCTCCAGGGGGTAGGTGTCAATGCAAGCCAACTTGATGACCAAAGGGAGGTCACAGAAGAAACTGTCCACCTGATTGGGCCCACAGAAAGGCACATTAATGATGAAACACAGTTGCACAGTGCCATGGAGGAGCCCACCAGCCCAGGAGGCAAGCACAAGCCCAATGCAATGATGCCGGCTCATGAGTGAAATATAATGGAGAGGATGACAAATGGCTACGTAGCGGTCATAGGCCATGGCCACCAATAGGAGCATCTCGCTGCCTGTAAAGACATGGACAAAGAAGATTTGTGCCATGCAGCCATCAAAGGAGATGACATGGCATTTGGCAACATAATCAAAGAGGGATCTTGGGATGGCAAAGGAGGACAGGCATAGGTCCTGGAAAGCCAGCTGACCTAGCAGAAAGAACATGGGTGAATCTGAAAGGCGCTGATCCCTGAAAATTGCTGAGAATATGAGGATGTTGCTGAAGAGTGTACCAATGTACAGAAGGAGGAAGACAACAAATAAGATGAGCTGGACTTCCCATGTTTCAGAGAGGCCCAGTAGGGCAAACTCGGTCACCACTGTCTGGTTTGCCGACATCATTCCCTTCGTGCATATCTCTGTAAAAATAGGAAAGGGAGAAAGGCAAGGGTAATGAGATGATTCCATCAAAGCTTTAGGTAAAATCAGCAAATGATGTATCTGTTTGTCAGCTGCTATTATTCTTTTTTTTAAAAAAATTTTTTTTATTAACCGACCAATCAAATCAAATCACATCACATAAATTCCGAATTACAAAGCCGAATTTTAAATTTTTTGTTGGGAGGACCCATATTTCAATTTCCGAAGGGGATTCCAATCATCTTCTTGCTGCTGCATTAATATCCACAAATCTGTCCAAATAATGTTCATAATTCTAACCAGTCCTCTCTTGCTGTTCTCACATCTCATCTTGTTCGTATATTTTTCTTTTTTACTTTATGATCT
The DNA here is from genome assembly GCF_964106645.2 of Podarcis pityusensis. NCBI lineage: Eukaryota > Metazoa > Chordata > Lepidosauria > Squamata > Lacertidae > Podarcis > Podarcis pityusensis. The sequence goes on along the minus strand of NC_138038.1, from coordinate 42,775,462 downwards.
CTTCTGATAATCTCCTTAAGCAGGTAAACACCAGTTGTAATCCTGTGTGAATTTTCCATTCTTCCAATCATCATGTCGAGATGGTTTCCATATATCATCACTTTCGTAAATAAAAGCTCTCAGTCTCGTAAAACTGTCGCCTTCTTTAGTCCCTCTGAGGAGGCCACTCACAATATGAAAACAAATCTACTCCTCCTCTCAGACATAAGTCTTTCGACACAGCTTGCCAAAATGGCGACGGTATTTTTTACTGCGTCATTCCAAAGCAGTCTCCTTAAAACATGCTTTGGTTAGAAAATTATCTCCACACAGTCTTAAATCCTCAGCTTAAGTCGTTTAAACGGCATTTGTGACTTGTAACTTGTGGGGGGGGGGGATTCTTGGTTAATCACATAGAGAAAAGAAAGGAAAGTTTTTTCTCCTCCCCCATCCAGTCCCGTTGCCGAACATACCGAGCCTTGGTGTGTCTTCTCATGATTTATTCCTGTTCCTCCGACCCGTCTTGTTTCTCAGAGATCTCTTCAGTTAGCAGTCTTTACTCCCCATTCATCATTTAAATATGTGCATTAGCTTCCTCCTAATTGTTTCTTTTGAAGTTGCTGCAGCTAGAGGCGCGAACCAGAGACAGCGTCCAGGAGCGCCGAAATCCACACAAGGGCTTTCTGCCTAGGGCCCCCACCCCCTCAAATTTGGGGGTGGTGTAGGGCACAGCAGGCAAGGGCAGTCCCCCCACACACTTGGGGGGGCTGGGAGGCTGTTTACTCCCATCACAGCCTCTTAATTACCTCGTGTGGGTCGGAGAGATGTTATTGTCAGCCATCTTCCGATGCACCCCTAGTGGCCCCCGTCAGCTGCTCTTATTCTTGGCTGGGTCCTGAGGCTACTGTCCTAGTGATTCATACAATGTCCACAAAAACATCATAGGGTGACGTATGCTGCATCGTACTATTGCTCCATCCAAATCAGTATCATCTGTAGCCATTCAGATGCTGTCGGACTCCATCTCCTGTCATCCCTGAGCATGCTGGCTCAGGATGATGGGAGTCAAGAGTCCAAACAAATATCTGAAGGGTTATAGGCTGCCAATCTTATAGAAAGCAGGACCAGCCCAAGGTAACTTGCTGCCTGAGGTGAACCAGAAAATGACACACCATGGGAATACTGGGAACAATAATTTGTTAAGAGTGCTGGGTTAGAGCATGGGTGAGGAATATCAGGTTCAGGGACCAAATCCAGCCCTCCAGGCCTCTCTGTTGAGGCTTGTTCCATTTCCTCTCTTGTTCTGATTTAGATTCAGAGCTATTAGCATACAAAGGGAAATGAGAAGGGACTCTGGACCAGGTCTTGTTACATCTATGGAGCAAAAAAGAAAAAATCAATATTTGAGAAGTAGAAAAATTATGTTGCAGAAAGTAAATGAACAAATGAAACTAGTGCAGGTTCAAAAAGGAGTTGAAATATAAAAGTTAAACACAAAAAACTGAGGCATTGAGACAATAATCATAATAAAAGCAGAGATAAATTATCGTTATTACTATTGCTTTTGTTTCAGTGCACCTCTCTCTACTGATTTCCCTTTTGTTTGTGTGTCTTTTGTATTTAATTATGCTAGTGTAGTTTCTAATGGATGGGACAGGGTGGTTGAGTGTGTGGTCATAGCTGCTGATGATATGTGTTGCTTTTCTTCCCATTCGCTTTCAACGTTTTATTGCCAGCCCCGCCCCGTAATGTTAAAAAAAACACAAGGATGATATGGCGCTAAGATGTCTGGACTACATGACAATACAAAAGTGTTTATCAGAACTTTGGAAAACACCACCACAAAAAACCAAACTGAGATACAGAGATAAAAATGACAACAGGAGTTTTTGGAGTGAAGTAATTTCCCAACAGATTGTCTATTTTTTTTTACTTTCTTTTCTCTTTCTTTATCCATCCTCTCTCCACTTTTTTTTTTTTTTTAAAAAAAAAACATTTTCAGGTCTTTCCTTTATTTTGAGGTGTAGAAACTATACATTATCTAAGTTAATGAAATTACTGGGAGGGGGGTATACAAAAGGGTTTAATTCACCTAATAAAAGGTGTAGGTAAGAAAGATTGTTGAGAAAGAGTTTACAACCAGGAGAGAATTCACAACCTTACTTTGAGATGCTGAGGATTAAACCTGGAACCGTCTGCATGAAGAGCAATTGCTCTGCCAATGAGCTATGACCCTTCCCCACCTTATCAACACCCTAAAATGGTCTTCCTTTTCACATCTCTCTTAAATACATCCCAGGCCTTGGTTCCATTCTCCCCTTCCAATACATTGTCCACCCACCTCTTCCAAGAAATGCGGGGTGGGCAGGAGCCCTGGTTTTTCTCCTCAAAATTGTTCGCACCCAGTTCCCATTGTTCCCTGCATATAATGGGTTGCTGGTAGTGAAAGTAGAGTTGCTTTCTTAGTAGCACTCAGTTAGGTCTAATCATAGAGTGTGCTCTGTGGAGTGTCCCAGCTAGCTATCTCCTCTTCCTGGATACTCCCCCTCTCTGTTCCCCATCTCCTAGCTTCCCATCTCTCCACTGCCACCCTGAAGAAGCATTAACAGGCTGCTGGCACTCTGAGCAGGTTCAGTCATCACTGGGCTGTTTTGAGGTAGGATTCTCCCCCTGTAAGAACGTAATAAAATCTTGCCGGATCAGGCCAATAGCCCATCTAGTCCAGCATCCTGTTCTCACAGTAGCCAACCAGATGCCTGTGGCAAACATGGAAAGCAGGACCTGAGCACAAGAGCAATTTCACTTCCTAAGGTTTTCAGCAACGGGTGTTCAGAAGCATCACTGCCTGTGACTGTGGAGGCAGAACATAGCCATTGCTGCTGGTAGTGAGTGGTGACCTTGTCTTCCATTAATATGTCTAAACCTCTTTTAAAGTTATGATTTCATCTGCCCTGAATCTTCCAACATTCAGCTTCCTTGCTGTTTTCTAAATTAAAAATAAATAAATTACTTTCTTTATTTAAAAAAGTTTTTATTAAGGTTAATAGAGAAAAATTCAAAACTTAATATTCTCCCCCTTTAATAAAACACCAAACCAATACTTTTACAGTGGTACCTCGGGTTACGTACTTAATTCGTTCCGGAGGTCCGTTCTTAACCTGAAACTGTTCTTAACCTGAAAACCACTTTAGCTAATGGGGCCTCCTGCTGCTGCCACGCTGCCGGAGCATGATTTCTGTTCTCATCCTGAAGCAAACTTCTTAACCTGAGGTACTATTTCTGGGTTAGCAGAGTCTGTAACCTGAAGTGTATGTAACCTGAAGCGTATGTAACCAGAGGTACCACTGTATCTAGATAAAAACACAAAAAGGGTGGGAGTGTAGAAGGAAATAGAGAAAGAGAAATAAGACAGAAAGACAGAAAGACAGAAAGAGGTTAAAAGAGAAAGACAGAAAAATAAGATTTAGAAAATAACTAATTTCTGTTTCATCTGTCTGCTATATAAAAACAATATTCACTTTGTCCAATCCATTATAACACCCACCAAAGCCATTTTCTAGAAACAAACATTTTGGGGGGACTTATCGAGGTTCTACTGAGGATGCTGGCTCTTCCCTCTTGTTTCTGAGCCCTGTTTTGGTTGCAGCCCATTTGGTGCCAATATCAGTATTACTGTAGATGGCACTTTAGATGTAACACCCATGATTTTCTATTGTGCAAAGTGAAAGGAACCAGCTGGACATCTCATGGGTAGCCTGTGAAATTTGATGCCTCAGCACATTGTGATATTCAGTAAGAATAAATTACAGAAATAAATGTGTGAACACACAAAGATATCTCAATGCCTCCTGTGCATGATAGTGTGTTCAGAAGCAGAGGAAATAACTGACAGAATTATGAACAGTCAGATGACACTATCATGCTCTATTTTGAGATTCCCTTCCAAAGAACATCTGGCACTGTCTGAAGACAGAGTGCTCAGCTAGATGGCTCAGGCTGCATCCACACATTGTTTATGTAACTGTTAATTTCCACACTATATTTGATCTTTCACACAACAACTTCCAGAACTATAGTGGAATATAACGTAGCTTTAGTGCTAATTTCCATGTTATTTGCTGCCAGAAAAATCATTTGCAAATATTATGGAAATGGGGCTAAACTTACACTGTTTTCCTCCTTAGTTCTTAAAAGAGCCAATGTAATTTGAAAATGGATGGTCAGGAAATAGTGGGAAAATGGAATGAACTGTAATGTGTATATGAGCCACAGTCTGATCTGGAGGGGTAGTTCTGATTGCTCAACTTCTTATATCCTCCCTTAGAAAGGAACACCACTTCCCTAACCTCCGTATTCTAACAACATGCTGGGATGGATTCATTCCAGATCAGGCTGCGGTAATCTAGCTGAGTGTTCTGTCTTCTGACAGATGCCCATGAGAAACCCACAAAAAGAATTTGAGAGCAGCAGCCATCTTCTACTTTTGTTCTCCAGCATAGAGAGGCATGCCAGCTCTGATCCTGGAGGTACTATACATAGTCTCCAGTTGCTTTGGATGGAGAATTACAATGATGACCTGTCTCTATGCTACCCCTATGTCCAGAAGCAATCTAGCCACCAGAAGGCATGTGGAGCGCTGGAGATAGAGAAGGTGAGAGAGCAGATCAGCAGATAGAAACTGCTGGACAGCTCCTTGGAGAAGTCTGCAAAATTTCATTCATCCCAGAGCCTTGACCTGCTCTTTGGAAAAATCTAATACACCCTCAACTATTTTTTCACTCACCTGCAAACCCCAGCAGATATTTCTTAAGGTTTTCTGCAGCAACCTCTGTTCAGCTCAGCGTCAGTTTGGAGCTGTTTGGTTGAGTTCCATCTGCTGGCTGTGTGTGTTGCGAGGATGAGATCTACCTAAAAAGCAGGATGATCAGTAAATCAAGAGTAAATAGATAGAGAGAGAGTGGAAGTAATTAATTGCTCATTTCCCCTCCTATGGGGATTGCATTTGCTGGTGCCTTGTCTGGTCCCGGGGAGCTAGTTTAAAAAGTAAAACTTTGTGAAGCAAGTGTTACAGAGCTGTCCTCAAGGGTATATTCTGTGTTAGTTTGACTTCTAATTTGGTTTCCTGGGTAAATGACACAGGATCAAGAAAGATGGGGAAAACTGGAGTGTGGTTTTACTGTTTCCCCACTCAGAGGTCTAAGTAGAATCTATGCATGCATAAGCACCACTGAGTTCAACTAAACTTACTTTCCTGGGAGTAAGCCCTACTGAATTCAGTAGGGCTTGCTTGGGAGTAGACATACTTTTGCTTACTGAAAAACACCCTCCCCATCATTCTCACAGAATACACAACCTCCCAATTCAGCATAAGGCCACCAGCTAAATCTCCTTCCATCCATCCCCACCCCCAGAAGTCCCCCCCAACCCACATCCCACCAATCTTTCCTTTTTTATCAAAGGGAGGGAGGGCAAGCAAGCAAAAAGATAGTTTCAAATCAATCAATCAATCAATCAATCAATCAATCAATCAATCAATACCCTTCCTTTTTACTATGGAGGAAAGCTATTTAGGGGGCACCATCAACATAAACACCACCAGAAAATAAAAATACAAACCCTTCTCTCTCTTTTTTTCACCGGTGAGGGAAGAAATAAATGCTTTCCACTTCTTTGTTCACTTTGCCTCTTTAATTGTCTAGCTGTGGGAGGGGGGGGGTTTCATCTCCTGGATTGTTAGCAGCATTCATTTATACTCCTTAATCTGAAGAGATAAGAGTTTCTTCAAAGTGGAAAAGAAAGTGGTGAAACATAACCTAAGGTTACCAGACGTCCCCGTTTCCCAGGGACAGTCCCTGGATTTGCAAATCAGCCCCCATAAAAAATCCATTGAAGTTGAAAAGTGTCCCCGGATTCATTGAAAAAAATCTGGCAACCTTAACATAACCCTTAGTTACGGAAGCCCCTATGGTGTGAACCACTCCTGGGAAACTCCACAGGATCACTAGAGGGGGGCCCTCTTCCTGCCCATTGCCACCAAGGGTCCAGCCCAATGCCCCTTCTCAGTGCTATTTTTCTAGAAAAAGAGATGCCAAAACTCTGCATGAACACCTCCCTTGTTCTCTTACAATGGCAATGGCGCCCACACGAAAGCTTCCTGAACTGAGTTCTGGCTGAAAAAAACGCCAAGCCTCTCCTGTCATTTACATGGGTATCCTGCCAACTTGCAACCAAACCAACCACATTAGCAACCAAGACATGAGGCCATTATGAATGCCTGCCATCCTAAGTCTTTGCTGGTTGCAATTATATGTGTAGGCGGGGAGCATTTTGCGTGCTCCTGATGGACCCATGACTGATGATGAACGCGTCAATTTGTGGCCCAGGAAGGGGGTGGAACAGAGGCGGAACAGGCTTACGTGAGACCACTTATTTGTGTAATGACTCGCAACACAAACTCCACACAAACGGAGAGTTGCTGGCACTCCATCCGGCCTGTACACATTTTTTATTTTACAGCTAAAAAAAGGAGATGCTACAACTTCTTCCTCCACCACCACCAACAACTGAGAGATGGAGGGTTTAATCTTGCTAGGTGCTTCTATCAAACACAAAAGTTTGAGAATCCCAATAACACAGAATCATTTATCTGGGCTCTGACTACAGAGAGGCAAGCAACCTGAAGATTCCTAGAGAAGAGTGACTAGTGGGGTGCCACAGGGTTCTGTCTTGGGCCCGGTCTTATTCAACATCTTTATCAACGACTTGGATGATGGACTCAAGGGCATCCTGATCAAATTTGCAGATGACATCAAACTGGGAGGGGTGGCTAACACCCCAGAGGACAGGATCACACTTCAAAACGACCTTGACGGATTAGAGAACTGGGCAAAAACAAACAAGATGAACTTTAACAGGGAGAAATGTAAAGTATTGCACTTGGGCAAAAAAAATGAGAGGCACAAATACAAGATGGGTGACACCTGGCCTGAGAGCAGTACATGTGAAAAGGATCTAGGTTCTTGGTTGACCACAAACTTGACATGAGCCAACAGTGTGACACGGCAGCTAAAAAAGCCAATGCAATTCTGGGCTGCATCAATAGGAGTATAGCATCTAGATCAAGGGAAGTAATAGTGCCACTGTATTCTGCTCTGGTCAGACCTCACCTGGAGTACTGTGTCCAGTTCTGGGCACCACAGTTCAAGAAGGACACTGACAAACTGGAACGTGTCCAGAGGAGGGCAACCAAAATGGTCAAAGGTCTGGAAACGATGCCTTATGAGGAACGGCTAAGGGAGCTGGGCATGTTTAGCCTGGAGAAGAGGAGGTTAAGGGGTGATATGATAGCCATGTTCAAATATATAAAAGGATGTCATATAGAGGAGGGAGAAAGGTTGTTTTCTGCTGCTCCAGAGAAGCGGACACGGAGCAATGGATCCAAAGTACAAGAAAGAAGATTCCACCTAAACATTAGGAAGAACTTCCTGACAGTAAGAGCTGTTCGACAGTGGGATTCGCTGCCAAGGAATGTGGTGGAGTCTCCTTCTTTGGAGGTCTTTAAGCAGAGGCTTGACAACCATATGTCAGGAGTGCTCTGATGGTGTTTCCTGCTTGGCAGGGGGTTGGACTCGATGGACCTTGTGGTCTATTCCAACTCTATGATTCTATGATTCAAACAAGCAACGGCAAGAATGTTTTGAAGCCACTTGGCACTGGAAAAAAAATTACCCCAAAATATCCCAATCTCCTCTCCTTCCTCGTGAAATTCTTCAGGTTTAATTTTTGTTTCTTCTCTTTTGATGTTTATTTGCATTTGGAGCATATTGCCAAAAATCAGATATCATTATTGGACTAAAAACCAGTGAAATCCAGCCAAACCCAAAAGGATTGGGATCTGAAATAACTACATTTTGAGTGTTTGGCATATTTCTTTCCCTTTAAATTAGCTCGTAATTTATTTGGCTCTTTCCCTTTTTTCTCCCCTCCCTTCCTCATTAAGTTTTTTTTAATGTTATATTTAATGAATGCAACCTTTCCCTCAATTTAAAGTGACATCTTGAGTATCCTTGGTGTGGCTGTGATGGCAAAACATTTTTACTCAGATTAATTGTCAGATTTAAAGATCTGAAGAAAGCAAGGTCATAAACCTTTTAGTCCTCAGTGCTTATATTTTGTGACTGTTTTTAAAGGATTTCTACAGACCTATCCTATGAAATTTCCACTAGAGTGGAGCAGGACGTACATTAACACAGCCAAATGCAGAAAAATAAGATGGGATTAGAAAGGGTGAAATTGTTTATCTGTAGTGTGAAAAAGTTGTGAGAAACAGCATCAGAGCAGAATAGTACAGTGCCGAGGCCTAAGAATAAGAGATACAGAGTTGAAACTGAGCAGAGGAAAAGATGCAGTAGATCTGGGATTGCTGAATATGGGGGACTCAGTGTGTTGAAACAGGGCAAGTAGTGGAGATTTTCGAAGACAGGAGTGCCTGGCGTGCTCTGGTCCATGGGGTCACGAAGAGTTGGACACGACTGAACGACTAAACAACAACAGTGGAGATTTTCAGGCAATAGTAATGAGAAATGGGCATCTGCACAGCCTATGTGATCTGGGGTGCAATTTTGGGCCCTGGATTGGGCCAGCTGAGGGAAAAACAGCCATGCCCTATATGCATCCTCAGAGCAAATTGGGGGCAGGACTAATATTTAAATGCTGTTTTAAAAATGCTGATAAAGGTTGGAGGCAGGCAAGGAAAGGAGATACACCATCTCCCTCCCACATTCCGACTGACAGCAGAGGATGGTTAAATCCAGTTGGTTGGTAGCCTACAGAGGATTCTGGGTGCTTCTTTTCAGGTATACATACAAATTGCTCTTCTAGATATTATAACCAGTGGCACAGAATTTGATTTCTTTAGCATTTTCTTCTTATTAGGTCATCCCTATTGTTCAGCTCAGGTCTCAACAAAATAATGTAACATTTTGGGGAAAAGATGCAACCCAACAACCCACCACTGGAGGCTAAGATAGAGAAGATCTCCACAGCCACCATGTATTTCCCCTTTGTGCTCATGTAGGAAGGAACAAAAGACAACCAAACACTACAAAAAACCAGCATGCTGAAAGTGATGGACTTGGCTTCGTTGAAACTGTCAGGTAATTTCCGGGCAAGGAAAGCCACAGTGAAACTGACCATAGCTAGGAAGCCCATGTAGCCCAAGACACAGTAAAAGAAGGTCACAGTCCCCTCATTGCACTCCAGTACAATTTCTTCAGCCACTGACTTCATGTCAAGATTAGGGAATGGAGGAGAGATCACCAGCCATACAGTGCAGATGAGTGCTTGGATAAGGGAGCAGGAGAGGACAATAGAGTTTGCCAGTCCCTTCCCAACCCACTTCCTCATCCTGGATCCTGGTTTTGTGGCCATGAAAGCCAGAATCACAGTGATGGTTTTTGCCAGCACACAAGAAACAGCCACTGAGAAGATGATGCCAAAAGCAGTTTGTCGGAGGAGACACATCACTTTGTCAGGATATCCAATGAATAGTATTGCGGAAAGGAAGCAAAGCAAGAGGGAGATGAGCAGAGCGTAGGTGAGGTCCCGGTTGTTGGCTTTCACAACGGGAGTGTCCCTGTGCTTCACAAATATTTCTAGTACCAGTGCTGTAATGAAAGCAAAGGAAAGAGCAGAACAGGCTAAGCTGAGGCCCAGAGGTTCTTCAAAGGACAAGAAAGTTGCATGCTTGGGAATACATATAGTCTTATTTTTGCTTGGATACTTTTCATCTTCACATTCATAGCAGTCATTCATGTCTGAGAAAAAAAAACATGGTCCTTAATACCAATAATATGACCAACATGCCACTGCTTGTAAATACATAATTAAAATGATTTTAAAAGTGTACAAGGAGTTTTAAAAAATAAAGACTAAAATGTTGGCACCATGTCCTTCTCACCTATCCAGTGTAGAATACCGACTGAGGCAAAATGCAAGAGGGAGGGCCACAGAGACCCTCCCTGATCTACAATCAGAACCCAACTCAGTTTCCCCCGTCATTGTTCTAGTTGCTCACACTTATTTATTCTTCAATTAAGGAGTGATTGTGTACTTGAGACTTTGAAATTTTTTACATCAAGACCTTTCAACTGTTTCCTGGATTTCAACATTTCACACATTTCCAAACATTACGGCATGATTCTCTGAAGTTTAAGGGCATCAAAATACATGTTTAAATATTTTACCCGAAAGTAAATGCACATGCAGATATTATTTTAAGGGAAAATATATCATTTGTAAGCCTGGATGAGGGAGATATGATGGCAAACTTCCTCCTGGCTCATTATACTAATCCTGGTGGATCTTTCTATAGCATTCTTCCTTATTAACAGCATTCAACATCCACAATCACAAATTATCACACACACTTTCTTTAGTCCCTCTTCAGCAAGATTTCTCAATATTTCATGAAATGTCAACTGGAATATTGGTGAATGCATCATTTCATATGCATGTTCTCGATTAGAGGCAACAAGTTATAAATATATACAGTAAATTACTTACCTTCCTGGTCCGAAATCTTCCCTTCTGGACATGGGATGCAATCGTAGCAGCAAAATGCTTCTCCCTCCTTCATCTTCCTGCAAAAACCAGGGCGGCAGCTCTCAGTACATACAGAGTCAGGCTGTGTCTAGAACACAAATGAGAGAGAAAGAGAGATGTATAAAATAAGTGGACTCAAAGAAAAGCTAAAAAGGGAAGTTAAGCTCTTCCTTAAAAGGGATTTGCAAGAGAACATTATTTTCAGAAATTCACTTACTAGCCTGTTTCAACTCAATTTTGACTCATTTCCTGACATTTATGAGTGACGATGTGCAAACTCCAATAAATTGTTGTTTTTTGCAGTTACTATTGTAGACAGTAAAGTTTTTAATATTATCGTCTATAGTCAAGGTTCTTTCTGCCACTGTGACATTAAGGGGATGTGGTTGTGTCAATGCAAATTAAGCTTCAGAGTTATACACCTGCTATTGCAAAACCTTGAAACATGGCATTCATAATCTGCCTTATGAGGTGTGCAAATGTGTCAAAACCTTAAACCCATTTTGTAAAAGGAGCCACAGCTTAGAAAGTGCTGAAAAGTAACATAAGGACCCATTTGAAAATGAAATATTTATACCTGCAATCCATTGCTCTTAACTAGCCAGTCAATGCCATTAAGTAGTATAGCAAACTTATTATTTCTACCCCGCCCATCTGGCTGAGTTTCCTCAGCCACTCTGGGCGGCTTCCAATCGAGTGTTAAAAACAATACAGCATTAAATATTAAAAACTTCCCTAAACAAGGCTGCCTTCAGATGTCTTTTAAAGATAAGATAGCTACTTATTTCCTTCACATCTGAAGGGAGGGAGTTCCACAGGGCGGGCGCCACTACCGAGAAGGCCCTCTGTCTGGTTCCCTGTAATCTCGCTTCTTGCAATGAAGTGCAGAAGGCCCTCGGCGCTGGATCTCAGTGTCCAGGCTAAACGATGGGGGTGGAGACGCTGTTGGGTTTGGAACTTAACTGGTTAAGTTGTTCCCATGATGCCTCAACATTCTGACGTCAGCTTTCGAAGCTGGGAGGAGCTGGGAGGAGTTACGTTCTGTTCCCCTCTGGTTCTCTGAGGGAAGAGGTCGCAGTTTAGTCATGGCTGCGGTGAGCCCAGGAGTTTCCTGGGGAATGTCGGAATAAAGAACTGAAATGGACAAACCTGGTCTCTGTGTGTGTTTGTCTGAAGCTAAGTGAAGCTACGTGACAGTTTTCGCTGCTGTGTTCAACTCTGCTGAGGCGTGACTGGAGAGCTACTGGAGACGGAGCTGAGTGGCGCAGCTGGGAGGAAGCGCGCCGGGCATAAAGAGCTAATTGTGGATCGTAAATCAATTAGCAGGGGTCACGCCAAACCAATCAATCAATTCCACAGGTTATGGACCCTTAATCACCGATCGTAAAACTGTCACAGGAACGCTTTGAAGTGCCGGAATGCGTTTGAAGTTGCGGCAGGAGGTGGTGAGATTTTTGCCTGTTGCTAGGAGGCAAAGGAGTAGCTGCGGAGCTCAGAGCAGCTGAAAGACACTAAGTGGTTGCCTGTGTTGCTGCAGAGCTGCGGAGCTGAGAGCAGCAAGAAATCGTTTCTCCACGGATGGGTGCCGGAAGAGCTTGTAATCTGTGAGTACAGCTTGGGGCCCCTTGGGAGAACGGAAGACAATGGCAGGCAGCCAGGTCTTGGAGGACATTGCGTTTGAAAGGCTCACTCTAAGAAGTTGAGCAAGGGCTATCTGGGGATGTGCTGCGTGTGCTGTGAAGCTTCAGCAGGGGGCCAGAGCCCTGAAGAAGTATTGAGAAAAGCCTAGAGATGGCTGGTGCCCCTGTTCCTGATGTTTTAGCCTCAAGGAGTGCTAGTGAGCAGATCGGGGGGGCGAAGGATTCCAAAGGCAAGTGTAAAGGCTTGTCCACTGTGCGTGCTGGAGTGGAATGTCAACAAAGCAGGTTCCCAGAAAGCCGCAGTGGGAGCCAGGCCAGAGGGGGCGGAGCTGGCAAGGAGTGCTTTTCCGGAAGAAGGAGAAGGAGGCCAGCTGGGAGGAGCCCCGGGCAGTGTTTTTCCACTGGAGTTCGACGCTTGCTACGTGTGCCCATGGAGAGTGGAGACAGCTGGGCAGGAAGGTCCCAAGGTCAACCAGCTGAGTTCCCATGGGAACCAGTCTCGGAGAGGAGGCCAGCGTGGGAACGCAAGGGAAAGACGTGGTTCAGACGCTGGGGAGGGTTGTTTTCTTATCACTGCTTCTATGGCAACTGTGAAGAACAACTCCAGCCAGGACACGGTGACACACTGAGTTTTGAATACTGCTGTTGGTCAGCACCTGCTAAGCGAGCCTGCTGGCGAAATGCAGAACTGCAGGGCTGTTTCAACAGGACACAACTGTGATGTTAGCAGACGGAATGAGAAAGTCGGTTTCTGGTGTGGCTAACATGTCTTTTTCTCCTTTACAGGAGGAGCTAGAGGTCTACGTTGTGCCGGGTCTGAATTGTTGTTTGTTATCTGTATCAGCTCTAATGAAGCAGGGATACAAAATTTGCTTTGAAAATGACACCTGTTCCATTTTCAGAGGGGGGAAACAAGTGGCCAACGTGAAAAGGGGGCAGAACAATCTCTTTGTTCTGGAGTCACCTCTGGAGGGTGGTGGGAATGCTGGAAAAGCACAGGCGCAGTGTGCTAAGGTTCCCAGTCATGTGCAAAAGCTGCACAGGTGCACAAAAGGGTACAAACTCCGGAAATGTGGGAGGTCCCTAGGGTGCAGGGCATGCAAGGGTGCACAGGTACATGGTTTTCCCGGGTTTGGGAGGGTAGCCAAAGAGCCCTTTGAGCTCTTTGAGGCAGGTGGTCCAAAGGTTCAGGAAATGATCTTCTGTGGATATGATCCTGCAACCAATGGGTGGAAGTTTGCATACCCAGAGGGTGATCAAACAAAGCTGCTGGTCAGTAAGCAGGCTGAGTTCTGTGAACAGGATGGGTGTTCAAGACTCAGGGATGGTCCTGATTTTCTCTCAGAATGTCTGTCTGATTCTGAGGAGGAAAGGGAGGCAGAGGCTGATCCCGGTGATGGGGACCAGGTCCAGGATCAGGGTTCAGAACCCGGTGATGGGGACCAGGTCCAAGATCAGGGTTCAGGGCAGGTTTGGGCATCTCCAAAGGTTGTGAAAGGAGTGTCCAGGTGTGAGGCTTCATCTCCGGTTAGCGTAATGGAGAAAGCTCACAAACAGGGTGTCAAGTCAGAGGGGGAAGGATCTGACGGAGAAGACACAACTGCTGGCCCAAATGGGTCAGTAGGGTTTCAGGTCACAAGTGCGTGGAAAAGTGTCGCACAGTGTGATTCTGGGAATGTTGAAGGGGTTCAACAGGTGCCTGGGAAAGATGCCGGGAAGGGGCACAAGGCAAAGGGAAAGGTGTTGAACTCAAAAAGGTCTTGTCAGAATGGTTTCGGCAAGAGGGGGTGTTGGGTTTGGAACTTAACTGGTTAAGTTGTTCCCATGATGCCTCAACATTCTGACGTCAGCTTTCGAAGCTGGGAGGAGCTGGGAGGAGTTACGTTCTGTTCCCCTCTGGTTCTCTGAGGGAAGAGGTCGCAGTTTAGTCATGGCTGCGGTGAGCCCAGGAGTTTCCTGGGGAATGTCGGAATAAAGAACTGAAATGGACAAACCTGGTCTCTGTGTGTGTTTGTCTGAAGCTAAGTGAAGCTACGTGACAGTTTTCGCTGCTGTGTTCAACTCTGCTGAGGCGTGACTGGAGAGCTACTGGAGACGGAGCTGAGTGGCGCAGCTGGGAGGAAGCGCGCCGGGCATAAAGAGCTAATTGTGGATCGTAAATCAATTAGCAGGGGTCACGCCAAACCAATCAATCAATTCCACAGACGCTCCTTCAGGTATACAGGACAGAGGCAGTTTAGGGCTTTAAAGGTCAGCACCAACACTTGGAATTGTGCTTGGAAACGTACTGGGAGTCAGTGGAGCTCTCTCAGGACTGGTGTTTTGTGATCCCGGTGGCTACTCTCAGTCACCAGTCTTCCCTTTATCTGTTCTCCCCTCACTGATGCAGGAGCCCAGAACTGTAATGTAAACCAGGGTTTCATCCAGACTGATCCTCCAAACTCATAACAATATATTCAATATCATAAAAATCTTTTTAGAATTCACTTCTTCAAGTTGTCATTCAATATATTCATTTCAGTATAACAGAAACCAGTATAGAGGCTGTGCATTTAGCTAATAACATTAATTCAAAGCTTGTGCCATCTATAATCCAATTTTATAAAGGTTGAACAATATACAGTGAAAATGTCTGGCTGATGGTTGCATCCTACCTGGTTAAACCAATGGTGCCATTTGATGGCTCCCTCATTGATGGTCAACACTTGATGTGGAGGAGCCAGGGAATCCACCCCTCCTACCTTCACCCTCTGAAAGGATTGGTTTGAGGAAAGAATCCAATTGGTAATATCAATTCCAGCTAGTATCTCCCCATTCTGGTCAAAGGAAATTTTATCCCCAGCGCTGTTGTTAAATGAGATACCCCTCAGAAAATGATGGAGCTATATAGAAAAAGAAAGAGAAAGTAGAGAAAAGGCTTCAATTTAGCAGGACGCAATCATGATGTTTACTTTTATGTCAGGTTTCCAAATATTCACCTTGGAGGAAAGCAGTTTTTCTTTTCATCTTTCTTTTTTTTATATACAGTATATAAGATTTAAGCCAGGATGCGGGTGGCGCTGTGGTCTAAATCACTGAGCCTATTGGACTTGCCGATCAGAAGGTCAGCGATTCGAATCCCGTGACTGGGTGAGCTCCCATTTTTCGGTCCCAGCTCCTGCTCACCTAGAAGTTTGAAAGCACTTCAAAATGCAAGCAGATAAATAGGTACCACTCTGGTGGAAGGTAAACGGCATTTCCGTGCACTGCTCTGGTTTGCCAGAAGCAGCTTAGTCATGCTGATCACATGACCCAGAAGTTGTCTGTGGACAG